>NC_056630.2:186153131-186508965 GCF_002870075.4 Lactuca sativa | reverse complement strand
CGTTTTCTTTGCACTCCGATCGTCCCTGTGGTTTGATTTTGTTGCGTTTTTTTGTCTCTTACGTACATAAAGTTAGGGACCAAACGTGTAATTTTGACCAAACCATAAGGACGAAAAACGCAACAAAATCAAATCACAGAGACGATCCGAATGCAAAAAAAAACGTTAGGGACTAAACATGCAATTTTTACCAAACCATAGGGACGATTTCAATAATTTACTCTAATCATAATAACATCCTACATTAACCCATGAAGTATTGAGAATAACCATATACATCTTTTGATCTCAAATCCTATAACTAATGCCGAACTGAAAAATCAAATAAATCTCCCTTATGTTTCATCTTGTCGCTTTTGATCTTAATGAGGACAACTTCCCACAAATAGAGGTTGCAGATCTTGGTCAACTTTGCAACCACCACAACATTTACATCAACCAATTAGAGAATATCCAAAATTAATATGATTTTAGTTGCATATATCTTTGATCAAATTAAGAATATATATATATATATATATATATATATATATATATATATATATATATATATATATATATATATATATATATATATATATATATATATATATATATATGTGTGTGTGTGTGTGTTATTGTATAATGGTGTAATGGTGTTTAAAAAATCACATCCATTTGTAGGAACTAAAACGTTAAAGCATGAAATGTGTAAGGGGTTATAGTGATGCAAGCGATTGTACGTAGAAATTAGCTATAAGTTTGTGAAAAAACGTAACTCATATATTATAAAGATGTGTAAAAAATGAAGCGAAAAAACGACGTTGGATGCTCGAAAATGAATCATAAAAAATATTTGTTTGAAATTACTTGCAAACTATACCATTTGTCGATAATTACAGATTGAATACCAACATGTGTTTTTTTTTTTTTTTTTTTTTTTTTTTTTTAAATTTTTCAATTTTCGAGAACCAACGATCGTATAACTTAAAATTAGTACTTATTCCTTATTTATTAGATAGGTGGCACTAGAGATAGGAAAAGGGAAAAGAATTATGCTATGTTTTTGCTTGTTTCAATTGTTTTTATGGCTTCATTATTAAACTTCAAAAAGAACAAAACATAAAACTTCTAATTAATAATTTATTCCTTACTTATTAGAGAGTTGGTACTAAATAATTTATTCCTTACTTATTAAACGTCAGGTACTAAAGATAAGAATAGAGTTATGTTATGTTTTTGTTTGTTTCAATTGTGTTTATTTCTTAAGTATTAAACTTGAAAAAATAGTTGAAACATAAAATCAAATCTAGAATAATGAAGACTTTGAGAAAACAATGTCCACATTAGAGCATCATATTTTTTTTACCAACTGGTGTTTAAAACAAGCCTAAAATACAATGTAAAATTAAGTAATTTGTTGATATAAAATCATTATATTCAATTCCATATTATAAGGGACGAATAGGGAAACCTGGTTGGTAAATTACTTAAAGAAAGTTAAATTACTATGAGAAACTGCATTTGAAAAACTTCGTCGGTTTCTCTCGGAAAGAAAAAGTGAATAACAAAAAAAGCATAAATAGCAGTACATAAGAACGCCCCCCCCCCCCCCCCCCCCCCTTGATTTTTGTGAATTTGGCACACATATATTCTATTTCTTTGTTATTAATAAGAGAGTGAGTCTAACATCATAATTGTAAAGAGAGAAATACAATTATAATGGATGCAATACTTGATGTACCAGAACATGAGCATCCACTAAAGCTCATTGATTTGCAGCTACAAATACAATAATAAGAAGAAGAAGAAGAAGAAGAAGAAGAAGAAGAAGAAGAAGAAGAAGAAGAAGAGGAGAATGGGGGCTGTGATGGGATTATGAAAGAGGGTTTTCATGGTATCACATGTTGGAGGTGTAAGGAAGAGATCCATGTTTACCATAGGTACTACTACAAATGCAACATCTGTGATGATTTCTCACTTCACAAATTTTGTGCCGAGCTCTGTAAAATGTTAGAGCACCCCTCACACCCGCACCATACTCTTTTTCTGGTACCATATATCTTTTTACATGTATATTTTTATCATATTTGCAACCTTTGTAAGAGAGGTCATAAGCCTGGAGAATTGTTTTACCAATGTGGTAAATGTGATTTTTCCATTGATCTCCGATGTGCCATGGAAGTAGGAAAAAATGTCATCCATCATCCTTGTCACCCTCACTTGCTAACATGTGCTATCCCTAAGCCCATTTTATGTGAGTGTAGTGCTTGTGGGATGGAATATAAAGGAATATTCTATCAATGTTCCACTTGTGCCGGCGGTTTCACTATACATAGTGAATGTGCTTTCTTACCAAAAACTTTGCTAATCCAAGAGAAAAAAGATGGTGCTTTTTATCACACCCATCCACTCATCATTTCATATTCCTTCCCTAAGATAGATCAACAAGCTAAACATCATCCTAGATGCAGAGTATGTGGTGGTTATTTTATTGGTCAGGAGGATCTTTGGATATACAAATGCGACAAATGTATGTACTATGCACATTTATATTGTGCAACATCAAAACAAGTGTCATCTACTGGTAAATCATTTTACGATTTCTTTGTTCCCCTTAATTATCCTTTAGTAATTAAATTATTATGTCGGGACATCTTTATTTGATATATATATATATATATATATATATATATATATATATATATATATATATATATATACATACTGATTATGTACCTTGTTATTCTATTTCCAATTTAACAGGATTTGGACACACTGTTAAAGATTACAATGATGCTGACTATCCTCATCTTTTTCATCTCCCATTCCCTGATGAAACTTACAGCATACCAAAACACTTGTTTTTTCAACAAACTAGATTTGGAACGTTTACAAGTAATGATGAAGTAAGCCTACAAAATATCAGTCACGAACACCCACTTATTCTTGTTGATCAAATGCAAATGGATGGGAAAACCTCCTTAAATATTTATTCTTGGTTATTAAAGTGTCATGACCCAGTGAAAAAGACCCAATTGTTATGTAATGGATGTCTTAGACCAATTATGTCCACCATGCCTTTTTACATGTGCACTAATGCTAATGATGATCATAGTTGCAACTTTGCTCTCCATGAGTGGTGCACTCGACTCCCTGGAGAAATAAAAAACCATCCGGTTCACCCACAACATACCCTCCATCTCATCTACTCAAAAGATATTCCTTTCTTTTTCGGTGTGTTCGATTGTGCTGCTTGTTATTTACCTTGCAATGGGTTTGCCTATTGTTGTTTTGAATGCAAATATTATGTTGTGGGTTTATACCTAAACATATCACACATAAAGCCCACCCAAATCACCTACTTTCAATAGTTCAAAAAGGAAACCATTCTTATGTTTGCTGTATCTGTAAACGACATTACAATAAAAGTCAACCTTCATTTAGCTGCAACTCGTGTGATATTTATATACATCCCGAATGTGCTTTATTACTAGTTGAGACAATAAGGCACAAGTATGACAAGAAGCATCCAATGCACCTAAGTTACATCCCGATTGAGAACCATAAGAGCGAATACTTGTGTGAAATTTGTGAAGAGGATTTGAACCCTCATGCATCTTTCTATCATTGTCAAGATTGTGTTCAGTCAATACATACCGGTTGTGCTCCGTCAATACTTCAGTGCGAGACAGATACATATACCATGTACTATGGAGGTGTTCATGTTTTCATAAATATAAAGTTTGGAAGCATTCATAACACTAATAGTCACCCGCACCCTCTCTTATTTGCTCAAGGTATTGTGTTGGATGGCCAATGTAGTATATGTGGTAATGAATTACGATACCGACTCATCTTTAAATGTCTAGAGTGTAAGTTTGCAATTCATTACAATTGTTGTAGCCTTTAGACATCTCAACAAGATATGAAGTTCTTGAAGTTCTTGGTGTATCTTCAATATATTTCAAACCACAATATGATTTGTAATTGTATTTATCACTACACTTTCTTTTATATTTCCACCTTTTATGTGTAAAATGATACAATATGAAGTTTAATTTAATCAATGTATGCTAAACTCTTTTAAATTTTTGTTCTATTTTAGCAAGTCCAAACATTTATTTATAATTATGAAAGCACTTAACTATTCATAGCTAGTATTGTTTTCGTTTCAACCAACTTTTTATAACAATTAGTAGTTAACTATTGATATCCTTTATTGTATTTGTTTCGGTTTCTTATTTATAAAGTACATTATATGTATTATTTTATCTAGCCTTTCAAGAGGAATAATAACAAACAAGTACACCTATGTACCTGTAAAGATTTTGGAATATTCTCGCAAGTGCTTTTGCTTGTAGTCTTCAAGTTTTGGAATACTTCTAAGGTTGAGGTTACTTGGTTGATTCGAAACGTAAAATCACACACAAACACACACACACACACACACACACATATATATATATATATATATATATATATATATATATATGTTAGGTTTAATCGGTTTGTTTATTCAAGGGTCACGTAGATAAATTAAATTGGTCATATGTTGATCGGGTTTTGGGAAATAATTAGGCAGTAAGGTAGCACCTGGATTTGACTGGTTCATGATGTTCACGTGGAGTCATGCATAAGAAGAAGTCATCCATGTTTACCTAGTATTTAGGATTAGAATAATATTTTAATTGTATTTGTTTTTCTCACGTGATGTATGTTTGTCAGCCTATATAAGGCACATCTTTGGTTTAATTAAAAACCCCTAACAAAAAGCACATTCAATGTATATTCTGTGTTTTGAGTAGTGTGTGTTGTGTATGTGTTTTCAAAGGGCCCAATCCAACATTTGGTATCAGAGCTAAGGTGCAGGTTTGAGAGTCGTTTCAGGAAAAAGGGGCCCTCTGTTGCAGGGTAGATGTAGCATGCAACCCGGTTGCATTGAAGGGGAATAAGTAGCCGGAAAGGTGTATTCTCCATCCTTGATCAGTTTGTTCAGTGTTAAAAGGAGCCTAACTAGAAGCGGAAAGACATGCAGAAGAAATCAGAAACATGTGGGTTGTTTTTGGTTTGGCTTGTTTGCTGAAAAAGGAAAATGGAAAAACCAGGGGATTGTTTTCGTAACTGTGGAAAAGGACACCAAGAATGGGTTGGATCGGAAAAGGTTGGGGCTGTCACAAGAAAGGAAAAATGGTGTTTGGCAGCAACTTCTCGACTGGAGGTTCTAGTTGATATAGATGGCATAACAATGTTTTGTGCAGCAGGCGGCTGCGGTTTATTGTGGTGATTTGCCGGTTGAAACAAGATGTGATGATGGTAAAGTAGGTCGTTGTGCTTCTCGGTATAGCATGCGATGGGTGTTAACAGAGATGAAGGCGGTCATGAGGGTGCTTTGAGGTGTTTTGCTCATGATTTTCACTGGTGAAGAATACAATGGCTGTGCTCTTGGCTGTGAAGGCATGAATGGTGGTTCTTCCGTCGGTAGGTTGTGGGTATGTCACCGGGAAAACAGAGAGAGTTATCAAAGTTGCATGAGAAAACAAAAAGAAAAGATCCGTTAAAAGTAGGTGGCTTTGGGTTTGTTTCGTTTTGTAGGTGAAAGAAAACGAGAAAAGCAGATGACTTTGTTTTCTTGATCGGTGAAAGAAGGCTCTTGTGTCACAGAAGTGTTATGTGCAAACGGGTTTTGTGTGGTGAAAAACAATAGCCGGGTATGGAAGACTTTGGACGTGACTGAGGTGAAGGTCGGGTATCCGAAAAAAGTCGTGATTGGGTGAGGACTTTGGACGTGATCGAGGTGGAGGTCGGGTGTACGGGAAAGGTCAAGAATCAAGATGAAAAAGACAAAACCGATTAAAGGGGTGATTGTTAGGTTTAATCGGTTTGTTTATTCAACGGTCACGTAGATAACTTAACTTGGTCATATGTTGATCAGGTTTTGGGAATTAATTAGGCAGTAAGGTAGCACCTGGATTTGACTGGTTCATGATGTTCACGTGGAGTCATGCATAAGAAGAAGTCATCCATGTTTAACTACTCTTTAGGATTAGAATAATATTTTAATTGTATTTGTTTTTCTCACGTGATGTATGTTTGTACGCCTATATAAGGCACATCTTTGGTTTAATTAAAAACCACTAATAAAAAGCACATTCAGTGTATATTCTGAGTTTTGAGTAGTATGTGTTGTGTGTGTTTTCAAAGGGCCTGATCCAACAATATATATATATATATATATATATATATATATATATATATATATATATATATATATATGTTGTAGATAAGTTGAAATTACCTCCCTCTGTATGTATTGTAAATTTCACTTAGGAGAATATTATAAAGTCGTGATTCTTTGAAATAATGAATATATTTTATTAAAATAGCATAATTAGTTTACTGATATCTAGTTGGTTTGTCGGGCCATAGTTGAATGCATTTGTCTAATGTGTGAAAAAGATGCTTAATTAAGATTTTTCCCTCCATAAATACACACCATCATTTGTGTGATATGTGTTTATGTAAATCCAACCCTTCGAAAGTGTAATGTATCCTGCTGCTTCTTTGAATGGCATGTTAAAGAATTCTTTAAGAACATTCATTGCATCAATCATCATCTTCTTCGGGACTCCTTGATTGATCACTTGTCTTATGATTTTATAGCAAAAATGTATGTAATATTTAAAAGCAATATATAGAAGTAAACCCACCTCACAGAGAACAAAAAAAAGCATAAACTTGTATACATGAAACTCTGAAAGAAATCAAATTCTTGAGAAACCTACAACATTGTTTTAATTTATTGAATAGGTATTCCGAGGTCTATAACAGGAAAGGAATCACAAACAGGAAGATTAAGATTTTGCAATCTATCTTCCTCGGAGAATATATGATCCTGATGAGGTACATACTTAACATTGAACCACCTTAAATATGTATCTTCCTTGATGTCCATATGTCTAGGATTCCCAAGATATGACCATAACAAAAAAAACTCTTTTTCATTTTTAGGCCATCATCAGTTTAGTTTTTAAACATACAACTTGTATCACCTAAGAATCAAGATAGCTCTAACTGGAAATGTGAAAAAGATGAACGTAATATATATATATATATATATATATATATATATATATATATATATATATATATATATATATATATATATATATATGTAACATTCAAAAATTCAAGCCCGAAAATTTCATTTTTGAATTAATATGTTTAATAAACATTTTACCAAAACACTGTTGATAAAACAACACCTTACAAAATCATAATGTTTTGTCTCAAACCATGACATCAAAAGTAATGAAAATCAGAGTACAGTTGTAGCACCTGGTTCCTGGTACGTATTCCTTGTAATTAATATTTCTTAATTAATGCAATTTGCCTTGGACTCGGCGAGTTGAAGGACCAACTCGCCAAGTAGAAGCAGGATGAGACACGGGGTCTAAGCTTTGGACTCGGCGAGTAGGCCCTCTTTGGGCAAAAACCCTAACCCGGGTGTTTGCACCCTATTTAAACACTCTAACTCGGCCACCCTTGTCCCTAACACTTCCTGAAGAGCTGTAGAGCGAAACCCTAGCCCCCTTGTTATCCTTGTGAGTGATTTTGGCCTTGTAAAGGAAGTTTGAAGCTTAAGAGAAGAAAAAGGAGGTGGAGGAGTGCAAGGAAGGGAAGTAGATCCGACATCTACCCTGCAAGAGGCTTCCATTCAGGGAGAAAAGTCCCTACCTTGATCACTATTTCATTAGACTCCCCTTTTGTCCCTAATTGGTGGTTTTCAAGCCCTAAAACACCAAACTCCATGTGTTTGTGCTCTATGATCCGAAAGGACTTCAGATCTAGACCTTATGGACGTATTAGAAGTATAATGTCTCTGTGGTTGAAGTGATTGAGGTCCCTATTGGGTGTATGACCTCATAAAGAGCTTGGAGTTGCCTTTTGGAGCTTATAGGGCCATGCATGCACATAAAGTTTGCAACTTTACGTGATAAGCATGCCCTAGGAACATAGATCTATGGTTTGGAAGCGTTGCATGTCTCATATTTGGTCTGTATGGGAAGTAGGTCGAAGGGACTCGGTGAGTCCCAATGTGGAACTCAACGAGTTCTATGAAGATAGTCTTAGACTCGGCGAGTTGGATGAACAACTCGGCGAGTCCTAAGAAGATTGCCTGGAACTCGACGAGTTGTTCTTCAAACTCGGCGAGTCGTATGAACTTTTACTGAGTAAGAGGGGTTTAGGTGTTGAAGGTCCAACCCTTCGTATCTGTACACGGAATTAGCAATTTAACGTGTAGCAATAGTCCCAGAAACCCAAATCCTCATAAAGGATGCTCTGGTGAGGATTTGGAAGCAAGTAGGAGATCTGCTCGTGGGGACTCGACGAGTTGTTCTTGGACTTGGCGAGTCGGATCACAAGTCGGTTCTTTCGTCCCAAGTAGTGAGTTAAGGGTGACTCAGTGAGTGAGAAGAGGGACTTGTCGAGTAGGATCAGGTTAGTAGGAGAAGGACTCGGCGATTCTGTTCCATGACTCGGCGAGTCCAGTCAACTGGAAGTTGACTTTGACCAAGGAGTTGACCTTGGACCAGGGGTGGGTCAGTCATCTGACCTAAGGGTGTTTATAAGTGTCTAATCTATGTTTATGATTTATAGCCGGATTCAAACGCTTAGCAAGCAGACTTTCAGCAGCTACTTTTCGAGGTGAGTTTCCTTCCAGTAGGAACGGGTCTAAGGCACCAAGGCCGGCCCGTACAGACGATATGCTAGTATCAAAGTGTGGGCAAAGCCCGTATCTCTTAGTTGAGTCTAATGATGATATATGCTAGTGTGGTAGAATTGTTTATACTCGTTGTTTGTGTGATACTTGTATGTTATGGTTTAGTAGCGGAGTGTGGACGAGGCCCGTATCTCCCAGATAGCAGAGTGTAGGCGAGGCCTGCATCTCCCAACTAGCGGAGTGTGGGCGAGGCCCGTATCTCCCAACTAGCGGAGTGTGAGCAAGGCCCGTATCTCCATGAGTGTGGGCGAGGCCCGTATCTCCTCGCTGTTCGGTATATGATTGTATGGTATGTGGTATTGTGGGGGAACTCACTAAGCTTCATGCTTACGGTTTACAGTTTTGTTTTCAGGTACATCTTCACCAAAGGGGAAGAAGCTGGTGCGGTAGTGGCACATCATACACGCACATTGTTCCGCACCATGAGTCATTCTGGGATTTAGTACTCTGATATTTGGTTGTTTTCATATTTCGGTTTTCAGACATGATGTATGTTATGAAATGGTTTGATCAAAGAATGTTTTATATACAAATGTTTCTAAAGTATTGATTTATAAAGAAAATTTTTGGACGTGAAATTTGGGTCGTTACAACAATCCCAGAAACTCAATGCGGAAACCATGTGTGTGTGTGTGATGCGTTTCTACACCACCGGTTCCTTCCCCTTCGACGGAGAGGTACCTGAAACCAAAACCAAAACTGTAAGCACAAAGCTTAGTGAGTTCCCCCATCATACCACATACCATACAATATCGTCGGTATCATTCAACCGGTAACCTTCATCAGTATCTTTCAACCGGTAACCATCATCGGTATCTTTCAGCCGGTAATCATCATCGGTATCTTTCAACCGGTAACTGGGGACTATTTCACCCCTACCACTAGCATACAACAACAGATATAAGCATACAGTCAGGCATATCTGGGTACTGACCTACCCCTAGGTCCTAAGAACCACTGTTAGGGAAACTAATCCCTACTACACACATAAAATGCCATACAGTTAAATCTCATGACCAAAACACATAACCAAACAAAGATAATTATCACAAAGACAATCATATTCTAAATACCCCTTTTTGATGGGTCAGCATTGTGGCCTTATACCCACCCCTACTGGAAAGTAACTGACCTCAATGTTGTGCAACATTTGAATTATCCTCAGTGCACAAGTCGACTCCCTTCGACTCCTCGATTCCTACATGACATCGTTTAAGTCAACACACAACACGTGCAACCCTAAATAGGGTTAGTCCAAGTCCAGTCAAAGTCAACTTCAAGTTAACCCGACTCACCGAGTTGGGCCGTCAACTCGTCGAGTCCCCAACCCTTTACTCCTCCTTATCCACGTCTCGACTCGTCGAGTTTGGCATTGACTCGATGAGTTCCTCTCTTGTATGAACATCGCATGAAAATCATCTGACTCGCTGAGTTGTATGAACACTCGTCGAGTCCACCTTCATCCGATGAAAAAGTCATGTCCTCGACTCGCCGAGTTGCATGAACAACTCGTCGAGTTCAGCTTCAATCTTAAGAAGATTGCCTTTGACTCGCTGAGTCTGTTTTAGTACTCGTCCAGTCCCATGAACTCCAGGTCTAAAATTATGTCCAATGCACTGGGTCACTCTTTCTGTCCGGTTACACCCCTTCTAACACTCAACTGAGTTCTTTTGACCTTCAACAGATATGGGACTCAAAACCTTGGACTCGTCGAGTCCTAGGGACGGAATCGCCGACTCGGTCACGTCCACACTCTAAATCCTCGATTTCTGATGTAGAACCTTTAATCAAAAGATAGATCCAAGCTTCTACAATCGATCTAGCATGTAAAGTTACAAACTTTACGTTCTTGTATGGGACTTTGAGCTCAAAAAGACATAAAACAAGCTCTTATGATGCATGGGACCTTTCATGGGTGCAAAAGCAGTTCCTAACTGCCTTGTGACCCCGTTAATGACGTGATTCAGAAGCTCTAACCCCCAACTATGTTTGCAATCATGGTTGGCCATCAAAAATGGCTTATAAAAGCCCTAAATCTCCGCAAAAAGGGATCTAACAAATGAAAGAGCAAGGTTACAGCTTTTTACCTTCAATGAACTGTAGAAGGTGCACAAACTTGGGTTCCCTTGATCTCCACTTGCTTCCTCAAGCTTTTCTCCTTCCTTCTTAAGACCACAAGCACCAAAATCCACCAACAAGCCTTAGATTGCTTCAATAATGGCTAGGGTTTCAATGAGAGGTGTTGTGGGAGCATAAGGGACGTTGTGGCCGTCATAACATTGTTTAAATAGGGTGAAAACCCTCAAATTAGGGTTTTTTTCCAGAAAGGGTCTACTCGTTGAGTCTGGGACCCGACTCGTCGAGTCCATCACTTAAATCCCGCATCCCGTCCCGCTTCTACTCGGCGAGTTGGTCCTTCAACTCGCCGAGTCCAAGGCCAAAAATGCAAAATACTTAGAAAGAAATACGTACCAAGACCCAAGTGCTACAAATCTCCCCCACTTATTTTAGACTTCGTCCTCGAAGTCTGCTGCTCCTTCCTGAAACAACTCTGGGTAATGCTCCATTATCTCTTCCACCGGCTCCCAAGTCCATTCCGATCCCTTCTGGTGCTGCCATTGCACCTTCACGAGCTCCACCCTCTTGTTTCTCAAATCCTTCGACTTCCTGTCGAGGATTTCCACAGGCCGCTCGATGTAATTCAGGTTGTCATCAACCTGGACATCCTCCAAGGGTACTACTGCCGAGTCATCCACCAGACACTTTCGCAGCTGAGAAACATGGAAAGTGCTGTGTATCTGACTAATTTCGGCTGGTAGATTCAGCCTATACGCCACCTTGCCCGCTCGGGCTATAACCGTGAATGGTCCAATGTACCTGGGGCCCAATTTGCCCCGTTTCCTGAATCGGATAACGCCCTTCCATGGCGACACCTTCAGAAGAACCATATCCCCGACCTGGAACTCCAAGTCTGATCGGCGCTTATCGGCATAGCTTTTCTGCCGACTCTGAGCAGTCTAAAGCCTGCTCCTGACCTGCTGAATCCCTTTTGTCATCTTGAGCACTACATTGATGCTCCCCATGACCCTCTGGCCAACGTCACCCCAACATATTGGGGTCCTGCACTTCCTCCCGTATAATATCTCAAAGGGAGGACGATACTCACTTGGTAACTATTGTTATAGGAGAACCCTACCAAAGGAAGGTAGGTATCCCAACTACCTCCAAAGTCTAACACGCATGCTCGCAGCATATCCTCCAGAGTCTGGATGGTCCGCTTGATCTGACCATCCGTCTGAGGGTGAAAGGCGGTGCTAAAATGTAGACGAGTACCCAGCTCATCGTGGAATTTCTTTCAAAACCTAGAAGTGAACTGAACATCCCTGTCCGAAATCACCGACACTGGCACCCCATGCCGCACCACCACCTCCCTGATATAGATGTCGGCCAGGTTTTTGGCCAAAATACTCTCCTGAATTGGAATAAAGTGGGCGCTCTTGGTCAACCGATCGACGATTACCCAAATCGAATCCACTCCCCGTGCGGTCCTGGGAAGTTTTGTGATAAAATCCATCGTAATGTCTTCCCATTTCCACAGTGGGGTATCCAACAACTGCATATTGTCGTGAGGTATCTGATACTCGGCCTTGACCTTCCTGAAGGTCAAGAACTGCTCCACGTACCATGCCACATCCCGCTTCATACAGGGCCACCAATAGTCTAGACGAAGATCCCTATACATCTTCGTCGCCCCGGGATGAATGGAGAATCGGGATTTGTGCGCCTCCTCCATCAGAATCTGGTGTATACCTCTGGGTAGAGCAGCCACACCCTAAGTTGTAGTGTCAGTAATCCTCGGATGTCATAGTCTAAGGAGGAAACCTACCCCACTATCCGCTCACTCTTCCGATGTTCCTCCTTCATGGCTTCCTGCTGGGCCTCCCAAATCCGCTCCAACAGCGGAGTCACCACTGTCATCCTCAGACAGACATCCCTAATCGGCGCTGCCTTGTGGCTAAGCTCGTTAGCCACCACATTGGCCTTTCCCGGGTGGTTGAGGATCTCACAGTCATAATCCTTTACCACATCAAGCCACCGACGCTGCCTCATATTCAGATTTGGCTGGTCCATGAGATACCTCAGGATCTTGTGGTCCGTGTAAATCTTACAATGAACCCCATAGAGGTAATGACATCAAATCTTGAAGGCGAACACAACAGCCCCCAGCTCCAAATCGTGCGTCGGGTAATTCGCCTCGTGAGGCTTTAGCTGCCTTGAAGAGTACGCAATGACATGCCCTCTCTGCATCAATACTGTGCCCAAGCCGGAGATGGACGCATCACAGTACACGACGAAATCCTCCATGCCCTCTGGCAGGGCTAAGATTGGCACCTCGCAAAATCTCTGCCTCAATGTCTCGAATGCATCTTGTTGCTCGGGTCCCCAACGAAAGACCACGACTTTCCTCGTTAGCCTGGTCAGGGGTACGACTATCTTGAAGAAATCTTGGATGAATCTCCGATAGTAGCCAGCTAATCCTAGGGAACTTCAAATCTCAGATGGAGACCTCAGAACCTCCCATCTCATCACAGCCTTCACTTTGGCCGGATCTAGTGAAATCCCGTTCTGGTTGACAAGGTGCTCAAGAAACCGCACCTCGCACAACCAGAACTCACACTTGGAGAACTTAGCATACAAGTTCTCCCTTCTCAAAGTCTCCAGAACCTCTCGCAGATGCTCCTCGTGCTCCTCCTGCGTCTTGGAATAGACCAAGATGTCATCGATGAAAACTATCACAGATCGATCCAACATCGGCATGCACACACGGTTCATGAGATCCGTGAAAGCTACAGGAGCATTGGTGAGCCCGAAAGGCATCACCACTAACTCATAGTGACCATAACGGGTCCGAAAGGTTGTCTTCTGCACATCCTCCTCTCTGACCCTCATCTGGTGATACCTTGAAGAAAAATGAATCTTGGAGAACCAAGATGCTCCCTGTAGCCGGTCAAAGAGATCATCAATCCTCAGGAGTGGGTAACGGTTCTTCACCGTTACCTTATTCAGCTCCCGATAATCTATACACATCCGATGCGACTCGTCCATCTTCTTCACAAACAGAATCAGGGCTCCCCAGGTTGAGCTACTCGGTCTAATGAACCCTTAATCTAATAGCTCCTGCAGCTGTGTAGACAGCTCCTGCATCTCAGGAGGAGCCAACCGATACGGTGCCTTGGCTATCGGAGCCGCACCAGGGACTAGGTCGATCCTGAACTCCACCGGTCTCTCCGGAGGTATCCCTGGCAACTCCTCGGGGAATATGTCTGTAAACTCTCGCACCACGGGCACATCGCCCACCATCGCCTTTACCGCCTCCAGGGTATCCATAACATAGGCAACATAGCCTGCGCAACCCTGCTGGAGGTAGCGCCTAGCCCTCGTTGCCGAACAAAAGGATGGTCCTCGCTGTGGCCTTTCGCCGTGAACCACCAGCTCTCCCCCACTAGGGGTCCTGATCCGCACCGACTGCTGCGCGCAGTCGATCACTGCTCCATTGGGGCTCAGCCAATCCATACCAATAATAACCTTGTTCCCCTGCAAAGGTATGGGAACCAAGTCCACCAGGTAACGTTCCTTGAACAGTCGCAAAACACAATCCCGGTAGACCTCTGACGCTCGCACAGACTGGTCGTCCGCAATCTCGTACTCTAGAGGGCAATACAACATGCCCGAAGACTCATGAAACTTCTTGTTAAGCGCAAGAGAGACAAATGATCGGGTGGCACCCGAATCAAACAACACCTGAACTGGGATACCGTTCACATGGAATGATCCTAAGCAAGGCACATAATATATCAGAATCACAGCGACATGACATAAAAGCATAAATAAGAAATCATACCCCTCACCACATCGGGTGTAGCGCATGCCTCCTCGGCTTTCAGCTGAAATGCTTGGCTCCGAACCATTGGAGCCTCCGACTTGACCTTCCGGCTATCCACAACCCGTGTTGTCGCTGGAGTCGACGCCACTGCCGGTGCCGCTGCTGCTGTCAATCAAGGGCAATTGGCCTTTTTATGGCCCCTCTGATTGCAATGAAAGCAAATCAGGTCTAATGTCTGAATCGTAGGAGTAGGGGCAGTACAATCTCTGCCAAAATCCCCAACCTTGCCACACTTATAGCAGCCTGATCCCAACCCAGTGCTACAAGCCCCCTCATGTGACCGACCGCATTTCCCACAGCGGTCCCGTCCTGACTGGCCTTTCGTCCTACCATCGGATCACTTGGGCTTCTTCCCCGAAGCCCCTGTCGCCTGCCCCTCCTTTGCCTTCCTCTTACGGATGTGCTCCAGATCAATCTCCCTCTCCCTAGCCTTGGCAATCATGGAATCCAGGGTAGGGCAAGCTGAAAAACTGACATGCTCCTGGATGTCAGCTCGTAGCATGTCATGGTAGCGGGTCCTCTTCATGTCCTCATCACCCGCATATTGGGGCACCAACAAAGCCCTCTCCTGAAACTTGGCGGTCATCTCTGCCACAGTCTCCGTAGTCTGTCTCATATCCAAGAACTCCCTGGCTAGATGTTGAAGCTCCACAACTGGTGTGAACTCGGACCTAAATCGGGCCACAAAATGTGTCAACGTCATAGCCTCAATGGCTGGGGCTCCCAACGTGTCACCATTCAACTCCCACCAATCTCTGGCTCGGTCCCTCAAACATCCTGCAGCGAAACGGAACTTCGACCCTTCCGGGCAGAAGCTAGTCAGCTGCGCAGACTCGATGTCTGCGATCCATCTCCTAGCGATAATGGGGTCCTTCACCCCATGGAAATCCGACGCACCACCTCCCTCTGAAGTCCTTAAAGGACAGTGTGTGCATGCTTGTCTGGCCAGATGCCAGATCACTCCTAAACGATCGGAGGCGATCCTCCATTATCTCAATGATCCCCTCCTTGATCGACCCGAAGATAACCGGTGTCGCATCAAGGATACCTCTCGTGATCTCGGACGCGATGAACTCGCGTAATCCATCATCCACATGCTCGGATCCTGTACCCAAGCCGGATCCTGACCCGAATCCTGAACCTTCCGCTCCATGTTGCATGACCACCATTCTGAAAATAAACATACCATTGTCAGGGTCACATACACTTTCCAAGTTTCTTGGTTCCATCTAGGCCTTCCTTGACTCGAGTACGGATCCTCTGCTTTCAATAGTATGGGCCCATACTACCTTCCACATCTATCTGTACTTTCCTCAAGGTTTGTTTCGACTTCGCCAAGTCCTTTTTTCCGATACCCTTTCCACTGACCTCATCCTAGGCTTCTCTAGGGCACTCTATGACCTACTTTCCGCCATCAGCTGCACTGAGAGTCCCCACCACCTCCCCCTAACTAGCTTGTGGATACTGTTACATATCCGTTCCTTAGTTAGTTGAAGTTGGCCAGAACTCCCATAGCACAAAGCAAATAGCATTCGTGCATTGAGTAACCAAATCAGGCATAACCTGTACATGCCATCCTACTGCTGACTAATCAGTCCTAGCATACAACTCATACAACAGGCATATAAGGCATCCTTCCTAGACCCTTAGCCCTAACTAGAATGCAATTTTCAGAATCATATATTAGGCACATAAGGCATCCTCCTAGATCCTTAGTCCTATTCTAGCATGCAGTTCTCTGAATCAAAACCATATAACATAACATAGCAAGTATGGATATCTTAGGGAAAACTTACTTGAGCCCGGTCGGTCGCACGCATCATACACTTCTTCTTTCTTAAAATTTCTCAATTTAGATTTTAGAAAACCATTTTCTTTGTAAAAATCTTTTAGTCCCTCAGTTTTAGTCCAGACACCCCCGAGGGTGTGTTCGAATCCTTCAAACCAGGGCTCTGATACCAACTTGTAACATCCCAAAATTCAAGCCCGAAAATTTCATATTTGAATTAATATGTTTAATAAACATTTTACCAAAACATTCTCGATAAAAAACACCTTACAAAATCATAAAGTTTTGTCTCAAACCATGACATCAAAATTAATGAAAGTCAGAGTACAATCCCAGAAACTAAATGCGGAAACCATGTGTGTGTGATGCGCTGCTACACCACCGGCTCCTTCCCCTTCGACGAAGAGGTACCTGAAACCAAAACCAAAACTGTAAGCACAAAGCTTAGTGAGTTACCCCATCATACCACATACCATACAATATCGTCGGTATCTTTCAACCGGTAACCTTCATCGGTATCTTTCAACCGGTAACCATCATCGGTATCTTTCAACCGGTAATCATCATCGGTATCTTTCAACCGGTAACTGCCATCGGTATCTTTCAACCGGTAACTATCATCGGTATCATTCAACCGGTAACTGGGGACTATTTCACCCCTACCACTAGCATGCAACAACAGATATAAGCATACAGTCAGGCATATCCGGGTACTGACCTACCCCTAGGTCCTTAGGACCACTGTCAGGGAAATTAATCCCTACTACACACATAACATGCCATACAGTTAAATCTCATGACCAAAACACATAACCAAACCAAGATACTTATCACAAAGACAATCATCTTCTAAATACCCATTTTTGGTGGGTTGGCATTGTGGCCTTAGACCCAACCCTACTAGAAGGTAACTCACATCAATGTCGTGCAGTGTTTGAATTATCCTCGGCACACAAGTCGACTCCCTTCGAATCGTCGATTCCTACACGACAACCTTGAAGTCAACACACATCACGTGCAACCCTAGACAGGGTTAGTCCAAGTCCAGTCAAAGTCAACTTCACGTTGACCCGACTCGCCGAGTTGGGCCGTCAACTCATCGAGTCCCCAACCCTTTACTCGTCCTTATCCATGTCTCGACTCGTCAAGTTTGGCATTGACTCGACGAGTTCCTCTCTTGTATGAACATCGCATGAAAATCATCCGAATCACGGAGTTGTATGAACACTCGTCGAGTCCACCTTCATCTGATGAACAAGTCATGTCCTCGACTCGCCGAGTTGCATGAACAACTCATCGAGTTCATCTTCAATCTTAAGAAGATTGCCTTGGAGTCGTCGAGTCCGTTCTAGTACTCGTCGAGTCCCATGAACTCCTGGTCTAAAATTACGTCCACTCTTTCTATCCGGTTAGAACCCTTCTAACACTCAATTGAGTTCTTTTGACCTTTAACAGATATGGGACTCAAAACCTTGGACTCGTCGAGTCCCAGGGACGGACTTGCTGAGTCGGTCATGTCCACACTCTAAATCCTCAATTTCTGATGTACAACCTTTGATCAAATGGTAGATCCAAGCTTCTACAATCGATCTAGCATGTAAAGTTACAAACTTGACGTGCTTGCATGGGACTTTGAGCTCAAAAAGACATAAAACATGATCTTATGATGAATGGGACTTTTCATGGGTGCAAAAGCAGTCCCCAACTGCCTTGTGACCCCGTTAATGACGTGATTCAGAAGCTCTAACCCCCAACCATGTTTGCAATCATGGTTGGCCATCAAAAATGGCTTATAAAAAGCCCTAAATCTCCCCAAAAAGGGATCTAACAAATGAAAGAGCAAGGTTACAGCTTTTTACCTTCAATGAACTGTAGAAGGTGCACAAACTCGGGTTCCCTTGGTCTCTACTTGCTTCCTCAAGCTTTTCTCTTTCCTTCTTAAGACCACAAGCACCAAAATCCACCAATAAGGCTTAGATTGCTTCAATAATGGATAGGGTTTCAATGAGAGGTGTTGTGGGAGCATAAGGGACGTTGTGGCCGTCTTAACATTGTTTAAAAGGGTGCAAACCCTTGGATTATGGTTTTTGTCCAGACAGGGTCTACTCGTCGAGTCCGGGACCCGACTCGTCGAGTCCATCACTTAAATCCTGCATCCCGTCCCGCTTCTACTCGGCGAGTTGGTCCTACAACTCACCAACTCCAAGGCAAAAAATGCAAAATACTTAGAAAGAAATACGTACCAAGACCCAGGTGCTACAATATATATATATATATATATATATATATATATATATATATATATATATATATATATATATATATATATATATATATATATATATATATATATATATATATATATATATATATGCAAATTGGGTTATTAAAGTCAAAATGGTTTTTGACTTTTAAAATGGTTTATTTTTTGGTGTATTTGGAATCCCCTGCATGGGCTTTGATTATCATTTTAAAATTGTACCCCTAAAATTGAAATCCAAGAAATTAGAAAATCTTTTGCTCATCTTCTCCTTTAACAACTTGTGAATAGAAATAATAATAAAACTACATACAAGAAGATGTCTTGCCATATTATACGTCAAGAAAGTACAACTTGAAAATACAAAATCGCAATCAATTAATTCAAATATGTAAAAAGAGCAAGAAGTATAAAGTAAATGTAATCAAGAAAAAGAAATCTAATTTTCAACCCAATTCCAGCAACCCAAATAAAAAATTGAAATACATAGAGAACAAGAGTAAATCTTATCCGAAAGTTACAAAATAATGATGTGGGGATATCTATATCTTTTTAAACTTGCAAATATAATTAAATTAATTCAGATATAATCAGATAAAATGATCAGAAAACAAAAACAACTGACAAGTGATCATGTCTGCTAAACACGTTTACCCAAGAGAACAACAAAATCGAATGATGTTAATCAAATTACCAAGAGAACAAGAACAAGAAAGTCTGTTAGTCGTGGAACAAAAAAGGATGTTAAAAGTCAGAAATAAAAGACATATTATTGATTACGGCCAGATGAGTCTTAAAATCTGGAAATTAAACAACATTAGAAGAAATAGCAAACCTATTAGCGCTGAGATAAACAAAATATAAAACATAATAAACGAGTAAACTGAAAATAAGTGTTCAAAGAGAAGATCTAAATCATAGAAAGATCGACTTCAGTGGTCGTCTTCAACTTCAAATTGTAAAAAAATGATAGGTTAAATATGAAACTACTTAGGATGGCGACTGAGAAAAAAAAACCTGAACCAACAAACGATTTCATTGTACCCCACATGAAAACGCAGAGGCGGTGGAGCTTGGCAGCAAGTGAGGGTGTCGCTAGAAGAAGGAGACCATTCGAAGAAGGAGACGATTCAAGGAGGAAAAAACAACAAGATGTTGTGAAACATGAATCAAGGCTTCATAAAAGGAAGGTCAATAGCCCCGATTAAATCACACCTCTCAATAAAAGCCACCAAAAATAAAAACAATATCCTATCAAAAAGAGTAATGTGTAGATGGAAAACAAACCTATAAACAATTCGATTTTCCCGTGGAAATTTCATGGATGAGTCGTGTGGGGTCAGCCGACCAGTCGAGAGATATTTAGCCTTTCCTCTAAGGAGTAAGGATTTAGTGTATGGTCACACTTCCAAGTACTAAAGTGTACGCGCAGCATACGTGAACAGATAAGGAAAACCCTAATTTAAGGGTTTAAGAGCTATATGAACCCTATTATAGCCTTCCCCCTGGTTTCTTATCAGTCTCCTCACCCACAAGGAAACCGTAACTCGTTCTTACCCTTTTCATTGTGTGAAGTTGCTTTTGTGAGTGCTTTTAGTGGAAGAAAGTTGTGAAGAAAAGAAAGGAAAGGTTGGAGAAGAAGCTTGAGCTCAAGGATCTGGACTAAGCTCACCCTTTTGTCACAAAAGATGGTATACAACACTTAACTTTCTTCCTCATATTCTAGATCTAGAGTTATGGGAGTTTTGGACCTCTTTAGGTCCAAAGGTTGGACATTGATCTTGTGAATCCGTTTTTGAGCTTGGGGTTGCCATCCTTGAGGCTCAAAACACTTTCTTAGCAATAAAGTTTCAATCTTTTAGGCTTTCATGAAGCCATGAATGAGATCTAGCCATTTCCATGGAAATAGATTATTGTTTTTAGAGTTTGAGATTATGTGAGTCATGTAAGCCATCAAGTAAGCAACTTTATGGTTTAATGCATGGAATAAGACTTGGATCTAATTTTGTAGCTTCTGACTCGAAATATTAAGAACTTTATAGAGAAAGGACTTAACGGGGTATTACGCTAAGCGTAAATGGGAGTACGCTCAACGTACTCGCTATCAACAGTTACGCTAAGTGTACTTCGGTGTACGCCCCACGTAACTCAGTCAGTTTGGACCTTGGATATTTGGGCCTCGATGTGGGTTGTATTTGGACTTTAGGCCTTAATGGGCCAGTAGGAGTCGGAGTATGGGCCAAAGGCATTTTGGGCTTATGTAGGGCCATATGAGGAGTTGGGCCCAATTTAGAAAATTGGGCTATTAGTGGGCCTTTGGAGGGCCATTAGTGGACTTAGAAAGAAGTAAAGGGTTTGGGCCTTGGTTAGGACCCACACCATAGCAGGGGTAAAATAGTCATTTCACCCATAGAAGGATCCTCGTTTTGATTAAATGTTTTACTGGTCATGATAGTCAGAGAGCAGCCGCGACAACAGACAGGGATCCTTCACTCAGATTTTCAGCGGTCAGTTCTACAAGGTGAGTTTCCTTCCAGTAAGAAAGGGTCTACGACCACAATGCCGACCCGTTTAGATGATAGTAGTTCCGGATTTCGGACCGATGTCGGGCAGGGCTCAATGCATTAGTAGGTATGCTTGATGTCTTCGTGTTTCATGCATGTTTGTAATATGTGTTATATGATCTGGACTTTGGTCCGATGTCGGGAAAGCCCAATGCAGTATGTGACTATGCTATATGTTCATGTTAAGTTATGTTCAGTTATTCCGAACTTCGGTCTGATTTCGGGCGGGGCCCAATGCAGTGGGCAGGGCCCAAGTTATTCTGGACTTTGGTCCGATGCCAGGGGCGTCCCAAATTATGCCGGACTTCCGTCCGATGCCAGGCGGGGATCGATGCAGTGGGCAAGGCTCAGTATGTGTTGTTTGTGTTATTGTATGGTATGTGGTAGTTTGGGGGAGCTCACTAAGCTTTGTGCTTACAGTTTTTAGTTTTGGTTTTAGGTAGTTCCACTAGCAAAGGGAAGGGCTCGGGTTGATCGGATGACACACACCACAATCACAGCCTAGGAGTTCACTCTGATGATTTGATGAGATTTCGATTTGCGACAGATACCATGATGTTTCATGATACATGATTATGATTTTACTTATGATTTTGGATGGTTGATGGTTTTATTATTGTTTTAAAAACGAAATTTTTGGGTTATATTTCTGGGATGTTTCAAGTTGGTATTAGAGCCTTGGTTTGAGGGATTCGGGCACACTTCTGAGTGTGTCTGAACTCAAACTAAGGAAGTGGTATAAGTTTTCATAAGAAAAAATGTTTTAGAAAAGTAAAAAGAAACTTAAAAAGAAAAAGAGTTTTTGAAAAAGAGAAAAAGGTGTGGCGCATGCGATCAGCCGAGCTCAAGTAAATACTCCCAAATTACCCATACAAGTTTACGGTATGTTATTATTATCAACTTTATTAGAACACCATGCTAGATTAGGATTAAGGATCTAGGAAGGATGCCTTATGTGCCTGTTATATGTGTTCAACTCTATGAGTACTACATGCTAGTACAGATTAGTCAGGATGATAGTCTAAGTGGTATACGCTTGATTATGTGCGCTCGATGTCTGAATGCTGCTTGCTTTTGTGCTTTTAGGAGTTCTAGTTGTCTTTCATTAGCTAGTAAACAAATATGTTAAGTTACATATCACAAGGACTAAATAGTTCTAAAAGGTTAGGTCTAGTCCTATTCGCAGCTCTTGTTTGAGTCCAACCATTATAGGGTAGGATCTCTTATTCGAAGAACTATCTAGTCTGGGTGATATGGTATTTGCGAGCTAGTTAGGGGAAGAAAGCAGGGACTCCTTACGCAGCTGATGGCGGAGAGTCGATCGGTGATTTCCCTAGGGAAAGCCTAGGAATAGAGTAGAAGAGATCAGTAGCAGTAGAAGGGACTTGGTGGAGTCAAGGCATTTCTTGAGGAAAGTACGGATATATGTGGAAGGTAGTATGGGCCCGTACTACTGAAAGCAGAGGATCCGTACTCGAATCGAGGAAGGATGAGACAAGGCCAGGAAACTTGTGGTAAATGTGATCCCATTAGTTATATAAGTCTTTCCAACGATTGTAATTGTGTGTTTCAGAATGGTGGTTTTACGCCCTCGACCAGCAGTCGGCAGTTTAGGTGCCGGAGAGGGATCAGGTTCAGGCTTGGTAGCCGAGCATTTGGATGAGCAGACCAGATAATTCATCTCTTCATAGGTCACGCGTATCATACTTGAGCAAACTCTTGTGATCTTTGGATCGGTCAAGGAGGGTATCCTAGAGCTTCTGAATGAGAAGCTGGGCGCGTTCCGTACTGAGTTAGCAGCTATGATGGGATCGCGCACATTGACGTTCAGGGAGTTCAGAGCTTGTGGAGCTCCTGACTACCATGGGGCTCAGGACCCCATTGCGAGTACCAGGTGGTTGGTGGATGTCGCCAATGTGTTCCGCACCAGCAGATGTCCTGAGGGGGACAAGGTCAGATTAACATCGTGTCTTCTGAAAGACAGGGCTAGAGATTGGTGGGAGGAAGTCGGGAGAGCTATTGGAGATGACACTGTGTTGGATACTATGAACTGGAGTGATTTCACGACCAGATTCAGAGCCAAGTTCGCACCTGTTATTAAGGTGCAACAGCTTGCTAGGGAGTTTCAGGACCTCCAGCAGACGACAAAGACTGTGGCGGAGATTACCGCCAAGTTCAGGGCGAGGTCCCTCCTCGTTCCTCAGTATGTGTCAGACAAGGAGATGAAGAAGGCCCGATATCATGAGATGTTGTGGAGTGATATCTACCAGTTTGTGAGCCACTCCAGCTGCAAGACGCTGGAGGACATGATTGCGAGGGCTTGTGAGAGGGAGATTGATCTAGAGATGGAGAGGAAGAGGAACCCAGAGGTGACGTATGTCACAGTAGGTTCGGGCAAAAAGCCCAAGGTGTCTGATCATAGGTCTAGGGGACAGCAGAACCACAGTCGGTATAGCAAGTGTGGCAGGATGCATGATGGGGCGTGCAAGGCGGGGAGTTCTGGCTGCTTCAAGTGCGGTCAGACTGGGCATATGAGTTGGGATTGTATAGCTACTACCACTACCACCACACCATCTGGTCTGATTTGCTTCCATTGCAATCAGAGGAGACACAAGAAGTCCCAATGTCCGAGTTTAGCACCTACAGGACATGTAATGGTACCCGCTCCTACCACACTGAGGATTACAGACGGCCGACTGGGTCGTGCTGAGGCGCCGGTGGCAAGGAGTATAACTTTCCAGTTGACAGCAGAGGAGGCGCGAGCGACTCCTGATGTGGTTGCTGGTACATCTTTTCTCCATTTTCTCTCTATTACTCTTGATTATCACTCTTTTTTATGTGTTGTTTATAGGGACGTTCCTAGTGAACGACATTTCAGCCGTGGTATTGTTTGATTCGGGGGCTAACCGATCGTTTGTGTCTCTTGCACTTAACAAGTGATTTAGCAAAGCTCCGGGGGAGATGGATTGTCCACTTGATGTTGAGATAGCAGATGATAGGACCGTCAGGGCTGCGAGAGTTCATAGAGGATGTACACTGTGGTTATTTGATGAGTAGTTCCCAATAGACTTGGTTCCTATTCCCCTGCGAGGGAATAAGGTTATAGTTGGTATGGATTGGCTGAGTTCCAATGGAGCAGTGATTGATTGTGAGCTACAGTTGGTGAGGGTTAGCACTCCTAGTGGGGGGAGACTTAGTTATTCAGGGCGAGAGGCCACAACGTGGACCGGTTCTTTGTTCAACAAAAAGGGCGAGACGCCATTTTCAGCAAGGTTATGCGGGATATGTTGCTTATGTCATGGATACCTGGGAAAAGGGTAAGACGTCCATTGACGATGTGCTAGTAGTACGAGAGTACCCGTATTTATTCCCAGAGGATTTGCCAGGGATACCTCCGGAGAGACAGATTGAGTTTCGGATTGACCTGGTCCCCGGTGCGGCTCCGATAGCCAAGACACCATATCGATCAGCTCCTACTGAGATGCAGGAGTTATCTATGCAGCTGCAAGAGCTGTTAGACAAGGGTTTTATCAGGATGAGTAGTTCACCATGGGGAGCCCCGATCCTGTTTGTGAAGAAGAAGGATGAGTCGCATCGTATGTGCATAGACTACCGAAGTTGAACAAGGTAATAGTGAAGAACCGATACCCACTCCTGAGGATAAATGATTTGTTCGACCAGCTTCAGGGTGCATCATGGTTCTCCAAGATTGATCTACGGTCTGGATACTACCAGATGTGGGTTAGAGATGATGATGTGCAGAAGACCGCTTTTAGGACCCGCTATGGTCACTATGAGTTTGTAGTGGTGCCGTTTGGGCTCACCAACGCTCCAACCACGTTCATGGACCTCATGAACCACGTGTGCAGGCCGATGCTGGATCAGTACGTGATAGTGTTCATTGATGATATCTTGGTGTATTCCAAGACTCAGGAGCAACATGAGGAGCACTTGATGGAGGTGCATGAGACCTTGAGGAGGGAGAGACTTTTCACAAAGTTCTCCAAGTGTAAGTTTTGGTTGCGTGAGGTGCAGTTCCTAGGACACCTTGTCAACCAGAAGGGTATATTGGTAGATCCGGCCAAGATTGAGGTCGTGATGCAGTGGGTGTTCCCGAGGTCTCCATCTGAGATTCGGAGCTTCCTGGGTTTGGCAGGGTATTACAAGAGATTTATCCAGGATTTCTTGAAGATAGCAGTTCCGCTCACCTGACTGACCAAGAAGTTGGTGGTGTTTCGTTGGGGGCCTGAGCAGTAGGCAACATTTCAGACCTTCAGATGGTGATTGTGCAAGACACCAATTCTTAACCTGCCAAAAGGAGTAGATGCCTTTGTAGTCTACTATGACGCTTAGATCACAGGTTTGGGAGCAGTGTTGATGCAACGGGGGTATGTGATAGCTTATGCCTCGAGACAGTTGAAGCCTCATGAGGCTAACTACCCGACACATGATTTGGAGTTGGGGGCTGTAGTGTTCACCCTCAAGGTTTGGTGGCATTACCTCTATGGGGTCCGGTGTACTATTTACATCGACCATAAGAGTTTGAGGTACCTCATGGATTAGCCGAATTTGAATATGAGGCGACATCGGTGGTTAGATATGGTAAAGAATTACGATTGTAAGATCCTCTACAACCCAGGCAAGGACAACGTAGTGGCCGACGCCCTGAGCCGCAAGGCGGTAGCGGCCCCGACCAGGGATATATGCCTGAGGATGACAGTGATTAATCCATTATTGGAGCAGATTAGAAAGGCATAGGTTAAGGGCCTGAAGGAGGAGAGGCAGAAGTGTGAGAGGATCGTGGGCCGAGTAGCCTCCTTAGATTAAGACAGCCGAGGATTATTGACCCTGCATGGGAGGGTCTGGGTACCGTATTGGGTCGGATTACGACAAGTGTTGATGGATGAGCCCTACAAGTCTCGGTTCTCCATCCACCCAGGGGCGACGAAGATGTACAGAGATCTTCGACCCTATTATTGGTGGCCCTACATGAAGCGGGACGTAGCTTGGTATGTGGAGAGGTACCTGACCTGCAGGAAGGTCAAGGCAGAGCACCAGAGACCCCATGGAAAGATGCAACCGTTAGATATTCCTGTGTGGAAATGGGAAGATATCACCATGGATTTCATTACTAAGCTTCCCAGGACCGCACAAGGGGTTGATTCGATTTGGGTCATCGTGGATCTATTGAATAAGAGTGCGCATTTTATACCGATCCAGGAGAGAATCTCGGCCGAGAAGTTGGTCGAGATTTATGTGCAAGAGGTAGTGGCATGTCATGGAGTGCCTGTTTCGGTGGTGTTAGACCGAGATGTCCGGTTCACTTCCAGGTTTTGGAAGCGGTTTCACAACGAGATGGGTACTCGTCTTCATTTCAGCACCGCTTTTCACCCTCAGAAGGATGGACAGAGCGAGAAGACGATTCAGAATCTCGAGGACATGCTTCGGGCATGTTTCCTAGATTTCAGTGGCAGTTGTGATACGTATCTTCTATTAGTGGAATTTTCGTATAACAACAGTTACCATACCAGTATTGACCGACCTCCATTCGAGATGCTTTATGGGAGGAAGTGTAGGACACCAATTTGTTGGGGTGAGGTCGGTCAGAGAGTCATGGGAAGTATAGAGGTAGTTCTCAAGACCACAGAGTTGATACAACAGGTCCGTAGCAGGCTCCAGACTGCACAGAGTCGGCAGAAGAGTTACGCCGACCGAAGGCATTCGGACTTGGAGTTCTAGGTGGGTGATATGGTCCTCCTGAAGGTGTCACCCTAGAACGGTGTCATCAGATTCTGGAACCGGGGCAAGCTGGGCCCCATATTCATAGGTTCGTCCAGCGTTTTGGCCCAGGTGGGTAGGGTTGCTTACCGTTTGGACCTTCCAGCAGAGCTCAGTCAGATCCATAACACGTTCCATGTATCTCAGTTGCGGAAGTGTTTGGTGGACGAGTCAGTAGTTTTACCATTGGAGGATATTCAGGTTGATAGCAGCCTAAATTACATCGAGAGACCCGTTGCGATCTTGGATCGGAAGACGAAGACTTTAAGGAACAAGGTAGTTCAACTAGTAAAGGTGCAGTGGCAGCACCGAAAGGGTTCAGAGTGGACGTGGGAGGAGGAGATAAGAGAGCATTATCCAGAGTTGTTTTCAGATTCATTAGCAGCAAACTTCGAGGACGAAGTCTGATTCAAGTGGGGGTGATTTGTAATGATTGTCTTTCGAGGTATTAATTATTTAATTTTCTTAAATTATAATTGGGCCAAGTATGGATAATCAGAGTATTGGATTGGACTTATGCACTTGGACCAAAGGCTTGGGCCACCTAGAAGACTTATGTTGGTCGTAGCCTAGGCGTACGTGGGGCGTAATGGGTCGCGTTTAGAATCGGGGGCACGCACACGTACACGCAGCGTACCAAAGTGTACGTGCAGCGTACGTGAACAGATAAGGAAAACCCTAATTTAAGGGTTTAAGAGCTATATAAACCCCATTATAGCCTTCCCCCTGGTTTCTTATCAGCCTCCTCACCCACACAGAAACCCTAACTCGTTCTTACCCCTTTTCATTGTGTGAAGTTGCTTTTGTGAGTGTTTTTAGTGGAACAAAGTTGTGAAGAAGGAAATGAAAGGTTGGAGAAGAAGCTTGAGCTCAAGGATCTAGACTAAGCTCACGCTTTTGTCACAAAAGAAGGTATAAAGCACTTAACTCTCTTCCTCATATTCTAGATCTAGAGTTATGGGAGTTTTGGACCTCTTTAGGTCCAAAGGTTGGACCTTGATCTTGTGAATCCGTTTTTGAGCTTGGGGTTGCCATCCTTGAGGCTCAAAACACTTTCTTAGCAATTAAGTTTCAATCTTTGAGGCTTTCATGAAGCCATGCATGAGATCTAGCCATTTTCATGGAAATAGATTATTGTTTTTAGAGTTTGAGCTTATATGAGTCATGTAAGCCATCAAGTAAGCAACTTTATTGTTTAATGCATGGAATAAGACTTGGATCTAAGTTTGTAGCTTCTGACTCGGAATATTAAGAACTTAATAGATAAAGGACTTAACAGGGTATTACGCTGAGCGTAAATGGGAGTACGCTGTGACAACCCAAAATTTTCCATTATGTATAACCATCCACTTCAATAGAAGTCAAAACTGTTTCTCTTAACTTTCAAGCTTTTTGGAATAAGTTTGAGTGGTTTAAAGTTAGTACTTCAAGAGATAACTGGAGAGAGGATGCCCTAGTGTTTATTGTGCATCAATTAGGTTCCAAAACTCTAAGAGTTTGAGTTTACGGCCCAAATGGTATTTGGACCGTAAACCTTAATGACTATATAAGTGAGACTTGGTTATTTTTCTCACTTTTTCACAATTCCAAGATCCAAACTCAAATCCTCTCAAGTAACATCCGAATTTTCCTTCTTGATCTTCAACTTGTAAGTGTTTCTAGCCCTAATATGCTTAGATCAAGTGTTAAACATCATGAAATCATCCAAAAACCCCAAAGAAAAGGTGTTCACGGCCCAAGATCTTCTTGGACCGTGAACACTAAAGATGAGGCCAAAGTGTGCCTTATGCCCCTATAGACCTTGGAACCAAACATAGAAACTATCCTTGACATGTTTAGACCTTAGGAGCAACAAGAAAACACCCAAAGATCACAAGCAACAAGTGTTTACGTCCCAAGAATCTTCTTGGACCGTAAACCCTAAAAAGGGTGCTAAAATGTCCCTATTCACTTGCCAAACCTTGGAAACAAACCTAGAACTTTCCTTTGATGTGTTTAGCACATGAAAAACCACCAAAATGTCCCATTTTTATTTTTTTTACGGTTTGGGAAACCTATCAAAACCGTAAACACCTCAAAGGCATGTTTTAATGCCCCAAACTCTTTCCTTAAGCCTAGAAACTAGCCTAGACCCTTACCTTGAAGTGTTTAAGACTTGAAAACATCATTTGACCATAAACAATTTGGGTTTAATACCGTAAACCCAAAGAAAAATGGTCCAAAAACCATAAAACCCCATAAAGGGATGATATGTTGCCCTAATCACTTCCTAAGGCTAAGACTTGAAGTTAGGATGCTTCAAAATGACTTCTAGGACTTCAAAGCACAAAATGGTCAAAAGCACATGAGTTTACGGCAGTAAACTCATGGGTTTACAACCGTAAACTCAAGGGGAGTTGGTTACAAAACCGTAAACACCCTTAGATGCCATTTCACTTCCGTTTGATGAATCACATGTGATTCCAACACTTAACCACGTTGTTTCCTAGTCCCGGAAGGTGTTTTCTTTCATGTAGTTGTTTATAAACACTATATTCATGTCAATATGTGCCCTTATATATCATTTAGGACTTATTGTGTCTCGGGACTTCATTTGTGGAACTTCTCATCCGTACGCGCATACCCGTTTGAATCACCCACATCAGGTGAGTTCATACCCCGTAATGAATCTTTTAACTATTTTAACTGTTTTAAGGGGGGGGGGGGGGGAATACAGGTTGAACACAATGATAATTGTGTAAATGTTTGTTGTTAAACATCTTTCAAAATGTTACTTATGTTATATATAAGTTGTCAAAACATTTCAAAAATCTTTTAAAGTTATGTTACCTTATAGTTATACAAAACTCTGTTTTTAAAGTATAAGCATATCTTAGTAGAGAAATGACTCTTTTCAGTAACAGTACAGGTAGAACATTAGTTAACTATTATAGGTATAGTTTAGGAGAACGCTATTCATTACTTCTAGTACAATGAAACACACAAAGAAACAGTACCATAACAGAACAAAAAGTGAAAAGAATCAAACAATACCATAACAGAACTAACAATGAAGAGAATCAAACAGTACCAGAATAGAACATAACAAACAGGTTAAGTTGCTATAGCATGAGAACACACAAATGGATCTAATTATATCAATGAATCACCAACGCAGTAGTGATAGTTATATTGGGTATACATGATCATATAACTTTAATGTGAATTACACGGTTTGCAAGAAATTGTTGGGGTCGCGTTTGGTTCCCTAAATCTCTTTATATTGAGAGCGTTTAGTAGGGGTTCTAGCTTTGACATTATGACCGTAATAAAACAAATATGTTTTTAGGTTTTTAGTACATCCGCATGTCATTATAAAAGACATTTGTGTACTTACTTTTCCCATTACTTTCATAAAGTGTCAGTACCACTTGAAAGTTGATATATTTTCTAGTCAAGATAGATATAAACTAAGGAGAATATACTTTTACATTTGACAAAGGAACAGTCGGGTTTAACATAGATCAGAAGATGCCTTGGTAAAAGGCTACGATTAAAGGTTAGGATCATAATTCTAGCTTTATGATTCCTTAATGTATACACTATAGGATACATATATGCTAATAGATTTCGACAGCTAATAGGATGGTTCCTCTTCGCTTCACTTCCTGTTCCCGTTGGATGTGGGCTTGGAATGAGGTCACTAAATCTATTATCTACCCGAATATATATATATATATATATATATATATATATATATATATATATATATATATATATATATATATATGCTTAGTATCCATTAGGTCATCATAAGGGTACCAGGTATGGATCAGGTTATAGGACACGGAGTCAATGCACAACTTTTCTAGTACAAAACTTACTTTTCAAAGTCAGTACTTTTGGTATACAAAACTAGAGATTTCCCCGATAAGGGCTTAATCCATTTTATTAAGCCAGTACAGTTTTAGAGACTTTAGGTGAATAACTCTATAACACCTTAGTTTATACACCATGTTTATATATAAAGCTAATACCCAATAGATAGTTAATAGTGTGTTTTCCGCCTTACTTCCTGTTCCCGTTGGATTGCGGGCGTAAGGCAGATTCACTCAATTAACTTTCTACCCGGTATCAGATTATATATAACAGTATAAACAAAGCTATTATAAAAGTAGTCACCGTAGTCATTATTTTACTATAAGAAATATAGGTTTTCTTAAAGAACTTTTCATTAGATATAAAGGAACCATTACAAATAACTCCATGAGTAACAAGTGAATACACCAGGGTTATATATGACAACGATCTAACAACCAATGCAATGTGTGCTATCCGCCTTACTTTCTGTTCCCCGTTGGGTTGTGAGCTTGGGGCAGATGCGCACAATCGATTGTTTGTTTACTCTGAGTATATATAATTTGTACCCACTTAGTACCCATAGAAAGGCTTGTAGTGTCATTTTACTTAACTTTCATTCAAGTAGGACATATATGATTTTCTAGAGGAACAGGCGAACCTTTCAAAACAGAACTTACAGCTTACATCACTTTTACATATACATTTTCCACAACGCTTTACAGCTTACTCACATCACTAAAATCTGATGAGCTCACCAGCTTAATTGCTGATCAACTCTTTCAAATAACTTGTATTCTCAGGAGACTATTAGACAGGTGCTCGTGCTGGGGATTCAGAAGATGGAGCATTACGGCTTCAAGTCTTATTTTGTTATTTGTTTATGACTTCTATGTTTTGTGAACACACACATTGTAAACACTTTCTTTCTAAATGAAATGGTTGTTCATTACTTGCTTACCATATACATATCTCGTGATACTTGACATGGCGTCCTCCACCCCTGAACGTTTCCGTCGTTCCGGTTTTGGGGTGTGACATACGCCCAACGTACTTGCCATCAACAGTTACACTAAGCGTACTTTGGAGTACGCCCCGCGTAACTCAGTTAGTTTAGACCTTGGGTATTTGGGCCTCGGTGCGGGCTGTATTTGGACTTTGGGCCTTAGTGGGCTTAAGTAGGTCCATATGAGGAGTTGGGCCCAATTTAGAAATTTGGTCCATTAGTGGGCCTTTAGAGGGCCATTAGTGGACTTAGAAAGAAGTAAAGGGTTTGGGCCTTTGTTAGGACCCACACCATAGAAGGGGGTAAAATAGTCATTTCATCCATAGAACGATCCTCGTTTTGATTAAGTGTTTTACTGGTCATGATAGCCGGAGAGCAGCCAGGGATCCTTCACTCGGATTTTTAGTGGTCAGTTCTACGAGGTCAATTTCCTTCCAGTAAGAATGGGTCTACGACCACAATGCCGACCCATTTAGATGATAGTAGTTCCGGACTTTGGTCCGATGCCTGGCAGGGCCCGATGCATTAGTAGGTATGCTTGATGTCTTCGTGATTCATGCATGTTTGTAATATGTGTTATATGATCCGAACTTTGGTCCGATGTCGGGCAAGCTCGATGCAGTATGTAATTATGCTATATGTTCATGTTATGTTATGTTTAGTTATTCTGGACTTCGGTCTGATGTCGGGCGGGGCCCGATGCAGTGGGCAGGGCCCAAGTTATTCCGGACTTTGGTCCGATGCCGAGCAGGGCCCGATGCAGTGGGCGGGGCCCAGATTATGCCGGACCTCCTCCCAATGTCGGGCGGGGCCCGATGCAGTGGGCAAGGCCTAGTATGTGTTGTTTGTGTTATCGTATGGTATGTGGTAGTTTGGGGGAGCTCACTAAGCTTTGTACTTACAGTTTTCATTTTTTGTTTCAGGTACTTCCACTAGCATAGGGAAGGCTCGGGTTGATCGGATGGCACACACCACAATCACAACCTGGGAGCTTACTCTAATGATTTGATGAGATTTCGATTTGAGACAGATACCATGATGTTTCATGATAAATGATTATGATTTTACTTATGATTTTGGATGATTGATGGTTTTATTAATGTTTTAAAAACAAAATTTTTGGGTTATATTTCTGGGATGTTTCAAGTCCTTTCATCAAACACTAAGATATACTCCCATAACATCATTCTAAGTCATAAAGTTTCCACCTTTGTGACTTCCCACTCTTTATCTTCAAGGTTGGAGATGAGAGAAGATAATTTTGATGTGTGGATGAGAGGTGAGATCTTTGCACATGGTATTGATGAGACGACGAGACAAAAAGCTAATGTTTAAATACTAATGTAAATAATCATGTAAAGAATAAAAATATGAAAAAAATTAGTAAGGATCATTAAATTTTATATGGTAAAGACAAAAAGCATGAAAAGAAACATATTAATGGTAGTTTCTGTAATGGTCCAAGTGGAAAAAAAGTATGGAACTTACAATTTACCCCAAACCAATGAACCAGATTGACCATTTATGTAATTTACATTAAAATATAGAGGTACAATATTATTATAAACATCACCCAGATACAACACATAATTCCTAACTTTCTGCCAAGACCCAAATGCTCACACAATAATTCAAATGAACACACACATCAAGTTATTCTCCAAGCACAAATATTTTTGTACAGGTACATAAGAATTCGAGTTAATTTCCCAACAATGCCATCAAAAAAGCCCCATAATCTCCAGAAGTCTCGTCCTTAATCAGCTGGTCAAGGCTTGTTTTGTATATATCCAAATATGCTTTTCTCACTTTCATCAAATCTACTTCAGCTCGACTTACAATGACTCTTGATAACGAATCTTCATCTGTACCCCAGCCGTCAGTTGCAGCTTTGATGACCTGTTAATCATTAAACTAGATGTAAAGCTTGTAGGTCTTGATGATTGTAAAAAGACTAAGATTAAAGCAACTTTTAACAGGTTTTTCTAGACTCTGAGGCAATTGAATCACCTCAACAAAATGTTTCTCAGGGGAAGCAATGCATGCAATCACATCTTTTACCAAAGATTCCAACAAATCATTTCCAAAATCCTTGATATCCTATCAAAAGAATCAACTTCAATGTAAAACTTATAAAATATCAACTCTTTCACTTAGAGTGCTATCAACTGAGTCGTTAATTACTCAATAATTATATTTTCCAAATTCAAATAGTTATATGTGTGTTGTATGGAGCACAATGATCAGATTATAATAGTCAATGGAAAAAGCATCAACATAGATTAAGAAGTTATGCATGAAAAATGGTTCTTAAGTGGTTAAGGTATGAAACCTCAGAAAGATGATTTCCGAATTTTTCATAGTAGGCTTCGAAAGTTGCTTTGAGCTGGAACACATTCCTCGTGCTAAGTATCCATACAACATGATCTTGATCGAATCGTTTCAACGCAACAGCTTCTTGTAACGTGGATGCTTCTTCATTTGCCAAATTTAAATCGACCACTTCCCCATCATACCTGAAGGAACTCACCAAGGCAACTAGAATCTGCATTAATGGAAAATAGTTTTTAAAATTGAGGATCTTTTAAGATCGAAAATGAAAACAATTAAATACCTTTATAGCAAATGGTGGGGCATAAGCAATTATGTCTTCTTCGAGTGAACAGTGATAGAGGGAACAATACGACTTTCTGACAGCAAGCAGATGGTGAGGAGATGATGCACAAGAGATTTCCACTATCACTTGTAGTTGTTCTTTTGTGCCAATTTCCTTTGAACTCAACACATTCTTCACCATCCTTGCATCCCTTTCTGATGGATCGTATGTCCACCAAACCACTGCTTTCTGTAAGAAAAAATCGGTATTTTTTTAAAGAAAAAATAGAATGGCTTTTTAGACCCTGACATAGTCATACGTGCAATGGACATGAAGATAGGTTCTTCTCAACGAACAACGTTTTAGGCTTTTTGTTAGACCCTTACACGTGCAATGGACATGAAGATAGTTTGGTATTTTCTTTGGCAGGGATTTGCACTCAATATTTTTTTAGTTATATACAACAATTTATGTTTTTGATAATTGTACTGTATAATTATATAAAACACAAAAATACTTTTAGTAGGTAAAAACTTTCTGCTTAATGTAGATTTTTTTTCGAACACAAAAATACTTTTAGCGGTTTTATCAGAAATAAACGAACTTTTAAATGACTTTTTCAAAAATAAATCGATTTTTAAAGGTTCTTTTTCCTAAAGATAAAAGACCTTATTTTTCTAAAATATCGTGAATGTAATAAGAATTTCCCCTAATGACATTGAAAAAAAAACACCACAAAAACCATCTAGACAAAATGTCTAGATGATTATATATATATATATATATATATATATATATATATATATATATATATATATATATATATATATATATATATATATATATATATATATATAATTAGGTTTTTTTGAGAATTAAAAAATTTATGAGAACTTGAGAACTCATAATAAGCTCATCATTTTTCAAAACCCAAAACACCAACCTTTTTTAAATGGTACATCCAACTTATATTTAAGCTAAAAAAAGATTTGAAGATTATATATATATATATATATATATATATATATATATATATATATATATATATATATATATATATATATATATATATATATATATATATATATATATATATATATATATATATATATATATGATGAGCACAATTATCAGTCAAATGGACTGTTGATGAATACAATCAGTAGTTATGACTGCTGATTGAGCTCATCAACAGTCAATATGACGACTGATTGTGCTAATCAACAATCCATATAACTACTGATTGTATATACATGTAAATTTCGAAAATGAAAAAAATTATCAAATCTGTTTGTGAGCCTAGATATGTTTAGACGCACCATTGGAAGAAGATTTGTGTTTTTAGTTTTAAAAAATGATGAGTGAATTATGAGTTTGTAAGTTCTCACGTTGTTTTTTGTTCACACAAAACTCAGTCTTATATATATATATATATATATATATATATATATATATATATATATATATATATATATATATTATAATGACTTAAAAATGTAATATCTTTTTTTGATTTGTACACATTTAGTCACCGAGTTTTTTTTTCGTTCACATTTACTCATTCAACTTGCTAAACTTTACACATTCAATCTTTATGACCGACTACTCCAGGTTAGCCGGTAAAAATAACTTAATATGGTAGTATATTTCTCACTTTGTACACATTTAGTCCATATATATATATATATATATATATATATATATATATATATATATATATATATATATATATATATATATATATATATATATATATATATATATTGCAAAATAAGTCATTTCTGTTTTTGTACTCATTCAGTATTTATGAATGATTTCTTTCGGTTTTTATCACGAAATCTTACGTGGGACATTCATTAATGAGGTGTTTGGGCATTGATTTTTATGTTCAGCGCGATCTCGACTACTTGGTTACTTATATAATGTGTTCTAAACGTCGTAACTTCTTTATACGATATCAGATTTTAACGATCTTTATATTCATGCGTTCGTATTTACTCTATTACAACTTTCAATTAGATTACTTCCATGAAAAATAATATATTTTTACTTACGAAATTTATATCCATACGCAGGGGCGGATTTAGCATGGTCCTGATATTGCACCAGCGACACCTGTTTTTTTCTGCCCGTAGTAAAAAAATATTCGATTTTTTTCGTTTATACCTATTTTTCATGTATGGGTAACACCTATTTCATCTCGGCAATACCTCCTATGTATTCATGAGTCCGCTCCTGTCTAAACGTTTTTTATGAATGCATGTATGGATTTTTTTAAGAAAATCATAAGTAATAATATATTAATTAACGGGAGTAATCTTAACGCAAGTTGTAGTAGAGTCAAAAGTTGAACACGTGGATATATAGATAGTTAAAATCTGATATCGTATGAAGAAGTTACGACGTTGAAAATACAAGACCTAAGTCAAAACCACAAGACCTACGCAACTAAGCAGTCGAGATCACGTTGGACATAAGTATCAACAACCCCAAATACCTCATCAATGATTGTCTCACGTAAGATGTTGTGAGAAAAAGCTAAATAAATCATTCATAAGTACTGAATGAGTACAAAAAAAAGATTTATTTTGAAACAAAAAAAACGTTAAGGACTAAATATGTACAAAAATATTAAGGACTAAATGTGTACAAAATGAAAAATATATTACTCTCTTAAGTCATTTTTCCCGACTAACTTGAAGTAATCGGTCATAAGGACTAAATGTGTACAGTTTAACATGTTAAAGGGGTAAATGTGGATGAAAAAAAACTCAATAACCAAGTGTGTACAAATCGGAAAATACATTACCGTTTTAAGTCATTATATATATATATATATATATATATATATATATATATATATATATATATATATATATATATATATATATATATATATATATATATATATATATATATATATATATATATATATATATATATATATATATATATATATAGAAAAGTTCAATAAAGAACCATTATTAATCAAGGAATCAAGGAACCAATCCAAAGCGTAGAAATTTAAAACGATCAACGGCAAAATGAAGAGCTGTAGACTTTTACAAGGGACGCACATGCACCAGATTATAAAAAAAACTCACTTCCTTTTTTTTAATTTAATTTTTTTAGACCATATTTTTTATCAAAAAAAAAATACCGAATGTACCATTGTTCGTGGTTTTTCGTTATCTTTCCATTGAGATCCATATTGACATATAAAATATGGTTTTTTTTTGAAAACTCACTACATTTTTTTGTTTGTTGAAAAGTTAACGTCTATTTTTTATAGAAAAATTAATAAATATATTAAAATTCATACTTTTTAGTACTCTTTAAACATAGATTTATATTGATGCTAAAAAAATCGATATTTCAGTTCAAATTTACATTGTGAACCTGTTCAGATTAACATTGTGAATAATAGTAAGTCAGATTCACAATGTGAAGAAATCTATTTGTTGATTTTGCAAAACTAATTTATATGTAATGAAAACATTAAAATATTATAAAACTACATGTAATATATTTTGATTCGTATGTAAATTTCACTAAGGTGTTGTTCGTTTTTTTAAGCAAAATTTCATGAAGTCTGCGGACCATCTCTACAACCCTTTATAGTAGAAAAGGTGGATCAAACGGATGCAGATTGTAATAGGAAATGTGTTTGTTTTTTTAACATTTGCATGCTGCTGCAGATATTAAAAAATTAAAATAAACTGATTTTATAAACCGAATATAGTTTTTTAATACCGAAAAATTAATAATGTATGACATTTCAGCAAGAATTTATGATATTTCAACAAAAAATAATGATACTTCAATAAAAAATAAAAATATTTTAGCAAAAAAATAATGATATTTCATTAAGAAGTTGTCAGCAACATATAATCAAGATTTTAGCAAAAAAAAAAAAAAAAGGTTAGAAGAGGCAATATAAGGGTTGCGCCAAACAGAACACGCACAAATGTTTTTTACTCTAAAGACTTCTAAATAACAAACAACTGTGAGATTAAAAGTGTTGCGTGTGTGCTACGCCACACAACAATAAAAGGTCTAGAGAGGTTTTTACAAGAAACAAACAACACCTAAGTTAATTTGCGAATGATCAAAGAGTTGAAATAGTATATCAAATTCACATTATGAATGTTACAAATTGAAACATTTATAGTTTAGATTCACAGTGTAAATCTGAACTGATCGAACTTTTTCATATTGTGAATGCTAAAAATTGAAATATTTACAGTTTAGATTCATAGTGTAAATCTACACTGATCGAGTTTTTTTTTAATTGGAATTGATGTTTATTAATAGAGTACAAAAAGATAATATTTTTGTTATAATTAGTTTTTTTTTTGAATAAAATTAAACTTAAATATTGAAAAAAATAACAAAATGAAGTGATTTTTTTTTGAAAAAGTAGTTCATTTTTTATACATAAACATAGATCTCTATCGAAAGATGACGAAAAATCGTAAACAATGGTATATTCGTGTTTTTTTTTTATAAAAAATGTGGCCTAAAAAGATTTAAACGAAAAAAGAGGTGCGGTTTTTAGTAAAGAGGTAGATTTTTCGCTATAATACGATATGCGTGCGTCCAATGTACAAGTGTACATCTGCTTTCTTTGGTCGTTAATCATGATGATTTCCGACGCTTATGATTGGTTCCTTGTTAATTATGGTTATATATATATATATATATATATATATATATATATATATATATATATATATATATATATATATGTCTTACATACTTATAACGCATACATTTTCCCTTGATTGTCATGCATTTGAAACCCCCCACAATAATTTGCTAAAACCTCATGTATTTGAAACCCCCAAACCTTTTCACCTTCTTAATAATTAATCACACATAATCAATGGTAATTCATATGAGATAATAATTTGCTAAAACCTCATGCATTTGTATGGTATTAGAACATGTTTGAGTTTTTGGATTTTAGACTTTAGTAAATGGGTAATCCGTTTGATACGTTGGATTTGAAGCTATCTTATTCGAATTACCTAAAACAAGAGATAAATTAATAATATATGCTCATGCATGTTTTGTATAAGCCCCAATCAAAATACAATATATCATGATCATATAATTAAGTGTCTTTTATTCCATTTTTGTCTTTATAACAAAAGTTTGTTTACGTTGCGAAGAAAGAAAACTTGAAAATGAATATTTAGGTTGAATGTTTATATAAGATTTGTTTTAAATATATAACATAGATATAAATACACAAATGTGTGTCAAATACAGCCCATCACAAATTTAATGTTATAAACTACAATAAAACTCAAAGTGGTTTTCCAAATATAATGTTTATACTATAATATAATATATTAGAAGAATATCATATAGTAAACGAATCCCACATATTGTGCAGACATTTAGTTGCATAGATAATATATTATAATCATATTTCATTTAAAATATGTTAGGGTCATTTGGTTATTACATTGTTGTATTAGGCACTATAGTCTTATATATTTTGAATGACTCTTACAAAAATGATGTCTATAATTTGAATATAACGTAATATCTTATGGTGTTTATTGAATGATATTATCTTCGATTGAACACTTTTTAATTGAAATCAACTTTATTATAGTTAAAAATTTTGGCTCCGTTTTTTCTTTTCATTAGTTCTAGAATATGATTTTTTATATTAACTTAAAATATGTCAGTATCTTAAAATAGATTGAGAATGAGGTTTTTTATATTTACTTAAAATACGACACCATTTTCTATTCAATAGTAAAACTAACAAAAGTCGTTAAATATGTTTTTTTTATGAGGTTCAACATAAATAGATGACCACAAATGAGAATCCATATCTAATCAGTCATCAACTAATTAAATTAGATACTAATGTATACATAAAAATTACATTTAAAATTTTAAACTAATAGTAAAAAAATTTCATTATTTATTATGATAAAAAAAAATCTGTAAATCAGAAAACATACATGCTATTTAATCGCATACAAGTTTTATGTATGGCTTATTCACAATACATTAAACCATATATAACAATATTAAACTACATAATTATCCCACTGTACAACGCGCGTGCATTTACCTAGTATATATATATATATATATATATATATATATATATATATATATATATATATATATATATATATATATATATATATATATATATATAGCTAAGTTCAAATGTTTCTAGCAACTATTATGTGCTTACAATGACCAATGAGAATTTAGGAAATAAAAAATAATTAAATAATTAAATTAGAGCATAATGGTAATCTTAATATCTCTAATTATGGTAAAAGAATAAGTCAATTAATATCTCCTAAAATAATCCAATAAACCCTACAAAAACAACATCCATTAATCAATCGTCGACCACAAAATAATTACGTATCCCATCTCAAAACCCTACGCCCCTACGTCAAAGGTATGATGAAATTATAGAGATTCGTGGTCAAAGTTTGACGATTTTGAAACCGAAACCACCCTATGTGATGTTAATCATCATCTCTATTTGGATGATTCGGTTCAACCTTAAATCAACGTGTTAGTCGGACAAGACTGTCAAACCATCAACGAACATCGCCATCTACTCAACTACACCAACACATTCATGCCTTCATCTTTATTCTTCTGTTGCATCTTCTTTTTACTGGTTGGAAATTACAAAACTAATCACCGATAAATTGTTGGGTTAGTCTCTTCTTCTTCTCCTTTTTGATTGAATTTATTAGGGTTTTTTTTCTTGCTTAATTGTTCGGAAATTACAAACCTAATCACCGATAAATTGTTGGGTTACTCTCTTCTTCTTCTCCTTTTTATTAAATTTGTTAGGGGTTATTGTTTTTCTTGCTTAAGCCCAATGATGGAATTATCCCTTTCTTTTTTGCTATAAACGACCAAAAAATGACTCCTTTTAATTAATGTACACACATTCATTATTTGTATGTGTGTGTTTTTATGAAATCCTTCTTAAAAGAAAATGAATCATGCTTTAAGCCATAAATGGGATAATTATTAAGCCATAAATGGGATAATTATTTTTTTGTTCTCGAGAAGTACACCAAAAAAATTTATAATTGTTTATTTTTAATTAATATACACATAAATTCATCTTTACCCCACATTTATTGATGAAATTAGGAGGGGAGGAGACTAGGTTTTTGAGACCGATCGTTTGAAGATATAGTTTTGCATTTTTAAATTTGTAGAATTTATTAGTTATGTTCTCACTTTTAGTTTCACATGCCAAATGTTTGATGAATTGTCTGACCCAACCAACATTGCAAATAAATTGTTTTATGATCATATTTTATTGCCCTAATTATTCTGTCAGAATTACAACTTGCTAATTTACTATGTTGTATGTATTCTGTCAAAATTTAAAATGTCATATATATATATATATATATATATATATATATATATATATATATATATATATATATTGTCAAAATTAAATGGTAATTGCACTTTAAATTTAATGATTATTTTAGAATTTCTTTTTCCTATTAAAATGTAATCTATTTTTTTGATTTGTTTAGTGGATTAGTGTTTTTGTTAGATTTTGATGGGTTTTTTTTTTCTTTTTAGGTTTTGAAGAGTTTGTCATTCATTTGGAGAAGAAAGAAAATATGGAGAACAAGAGTGTCTTATAGTAGAATGTATTCCGCCAGAATGTATAAAACGAATCTTAGCAATATTATTCTCTCAGAATGACTTAGTATTTTTGTTAGATTTTTGATATTTTTGATGCATTTGTGATAGGAACGGCTTGAAGAACTTATAGGAATAACGTGAAGAATGAATCAAAGATTGATCACACTCACAGTAAAGAATGTTGTTGTTTTTTAAAAATTACACTTGTTATTTTTTCAGAATGTTGTTATTATTCAAGAATATTCTTTTTGTATCACAATCATAGAATGTAATTATTGATATATTATTAGTTCAAGAATCGATTTTGCATATTGTTTCATAATGTACTTATTCACGTTTTCTTCTTATTTATGTATTCTTAAAGGATGTCATAAATTGTTATCCTAATAGAATTTCATTCTAATAGAATCACATTCTTACAGAATAAAATAAGTTATAATCGGTTATGATTACAAATTAAATTAGAATTGTAATTGAATTAATTTTTTTTTGAAAAAAAATCAAAATTATCCCTTCAAATTCGAAAATTTTCTTTTTTAAATATAGTTAATTGTCTAAAATACCATTTTAATTAAATTTGAGTGATATTATGGTACATGATATTCCATTGTAATATCATAGACCCTAAAAATCATAGTCATTCATTATTTTCATCTATTGGTCCAAAATTCTCCTTTCATGCATACAATAATTACCTAAAACAAAATATATATATCAGTTCAGTTGATAAAATAAAAAAGGTTGAGAATGGGGGAATCATTCTCAGCCACTCAATTATTTTTGCCGCAAAAGTCTCCGTCGTACCAGCAGAAATCGGAAATGAATAGATATGTGTTTTCCAACAAAAGATGTTTCCTTAAGCTATGCCAATCATTACCTTAATATATATATATATATATATATATATATATATATATATATATATATATATATATATATATATATATATATATATATATATATATATATATATATACAAAAATATAGTTTTTTTAAAATTTTTTTTAATTTTTAAGAAGCTATTTTATCAAAAAATTATATTAAATATACCAAAATTCATGATTTTTTTATTATCTACAAATAGACATCCATATTGATATAGTTTTAAGATAAAACAAAAAAATTATTTTTTTTATATTTTCAGCTATCGTTGTTGTAAGTGAATAAAAATGCATCAGGTTTTTACTACAGTACATTCGTTATTCACTTATGAATAAAAAGTATGATTAATTTTTTTTTTTACAGTTTAAGTATCATTCATATATGAATACAACATATAATAAACATAGTATATTCAAGTTTAAGTATTAGATGATGCATTCACTTGTGAATATTACATATGATATTCACTTGTGAATATTAGTTGGTATATTCAGTTATGAATATTAGATGATATTTTTATATGTGAATATTACATAGTATTACATGGTATATCACATATGAATATTAGAATGTATATTCACTTGTTAATATTAGATGATATATTCACTTATGAATATTACACAACATATTCACATATAAATATTACAAGGTGTTTTCACTAATATATATAATTTTTATATGTTATTCACATATGAATAACTTACAGACTTGCATATTTGTTTTTTGTTTTAATAATCATATACTGATTCAGGTGAGAAAACATATTCATATGTGAATATAACGTGGTAATTTAGTTTATGCATTTCATCAAATAGTTGGACTGCATACAAGTTAAATTTTTTAAAAATGTTAAAAACATTAGATTTTGACAATTTAAAACTTACAAAATAGTAGATTAATAGATAATTATATGAAATTTTTCAAAAAAAAAAAAACGGTTTGATCTTTTTCTATTTTTAATTTTGAATTTTTATTTGATGATCGATGTTGAATGAACGATATGAAGTGGATTTTTGTTGATTATCGATGATGTTGATCTAATGATGCTGAGAGTATAATTAATCGTGGATGTTGAAGATATGATCGCATTCCAGTAGAATTGAAGGTTGGATTACAAGAACCAAAAACGAATTTTTGTTGCCAACTGTAGAATGGTGATGATAAATGTGTTCTTGACGAAGAATAATGACTGATTAACACTAGATGACGTTGATGATGTTTTAATTGAAGAAATATAGATGATTGTTGAAGGTTGGAGGAGAAATTTGGATGATGAACAATCGATTAAGAATGGATTTAAATTGTTATCTTATTCTCTACAGTTGCACATTTGAGATTGAAGGTTATTAACATACCTGCAAGTTTGCCACCGTGTCTTTTTATGCTTAGATTAAATGATTGCCTGAGAATGATTCCCTCATTCTCAACATTTTTTTTCTCAATTGAACCCTCACACACACACACACACACACACACACACACACACATATATATATATATATATATATATATATATATATATATATATATATATATATATATATATATATATACGAGGATGGTTTAAATAAAAACAGTAAATAGTGTGACAACGTAAAAACACTAATTGTATGTTAGTATCCTATAATGAATTTTGTATATACAACTTTATGTCATTATTCAGCAATGAATAAATAAATAATCACATGTTAAAACTAATATTAGAACTTAGTAGAATAATGCACATACATAAAAATTACAATAGAATAATAATATTCTAATGAATATATGAATAATCAAATGTTAATATTCACCTTAAAATTACTTTAACAATACATATATACAACATTTATTGGAGAGTAATAACATAAGTTAAAGAGTTGGAAATAAAAAACCAAAAGGTTCAATTTGTAATATTTGTCTATCTAAACGACATGGACGAAGTTTGAAGCCTAAAATACGATGTGGACAACCTCAGCCATGCGTGAACACCACCTCAAATGAACGTAGGTGTTTTAAGGATTGTTTAAGACGACAGATGTCTCTGATTAGTGAAACTTTGGAACGATCAATTATTTTGATCGTTGAATGTTTTTTAAAAAAAACTTATAATTTTTTTAAACTTAAACAAAAACCATATTACCTATACATACTAACACTTATATATATATATATATATATATATATATATATATATATATATATATATATATATATATATATATATATATATATATATTCAATAGAGAACCATAATTATTGGTTGTTCAACGAACCAAATTTTTTTTTTTTTCAATTTTTAGAGCTTATTTTTTATCGAAAAAAAAATCTAAAAATATCTAAATTCATATATTAACATTGTGAATGTGAAAAACATTTTTGGATTCACCGTGTGAATCCGGATTCACGTTGTGAACTTTCAAAGATTCACATTGTGAATTTGACGTAAAAAAAAAACGAATTTTATATCATTGGAAAAAGAATAAAAAGTTATAAATTTCTGTATTTTTAGTTTGTTTTTTTGATAAAAAATAAGTTTTAAAAGTTAAAAAAAAGATTAGTTCTTTGGTTAATTATGGTTCTCTATTGAACCTCACCTTTTATATATATATATATATATATATATATATATATATATATATATATATATATATATATATATATATATATATATATATATATATTTCACGCTAAAAACATATTTTTAAAAGATGAACGTTTTTTTTATCTTCTATTTGATTATATGTTTATTCATACGTTCAAGTAAACAACAACCAAAATGTTAAGCCGAGAAGCAAAAAGTTCAAATGCCAAAAAGAGAACTAGAACTTCGATCAACATTGATCATATGGCAACAAACAAACTTTTTGTACATGATTACTTTGCCCTTGATTATTTATATGACCAAAAGAAATTCAAAGAATGTTTTCATATTAGTAGAAATATATTCCTACATATAGCTAGAGATTTGACAAATAGTTATGAGTTTTTTAATTGATATGAGATGCTAGAGGTAAATGAGGTTTTACTACAATATAAAGTGTATAACTGTAGTTCGATAATTGGCATACATCGTTGCAGACATATCAAATGAGTATTTAAAAATATATGAGACAATAGGTCGGGATTATGTATATTTGTTTTTTGAGTATGTTATAAAGCTTTATGGTAACATATATTTGCAAAAATCGACTAATAGTGATGTCCAATAATTATATGTCATTCATCAAGCTACACATGGTTTTCCAAAAATGCTTGATACCATTCATAATTTACGTCACGTTTGACTGAACACATATGTTAAAAGCAACATGCAACATAGTGATGAGACGAAGACAAGTAATACTTTCTATTTTCTAGTGGTTAACTTTTAATTTGTATTGTCTTTTTAAACTTAATTATGTAATTTTTTAATTGTTATTGTCATTTTTAAGTTTAGTTATGTAATTTTTTTTAATAGTAGTATGTTTTATTTTTTCTTTAAGATTTTAATTTATTTTTTATAATTTATTAATAAATATATATTTAATTTGTATATTATTATATATGTTGGACAAAAATAAATAAAAAAATAAAAACGATATTGTTTTGATGTGGAATAGTGATATTTCCAAGGATGTACGCTGTAATAGTAAAAATGTTGTGAATGTGATGTAAAGCTAATATAACGTAACTTTTTGAGTTGACATAATGTTCTCATACCACACATACCCCTTAGCTTTATAAGTCTATAACACATTTCTCCAATCTCAAGAAATTGCAAATTTAGGAATTAAAATATATTGACATAATGAACTTTCCATATGTTTAGATGAAGTAAGTAAAGAACATACCCCAAAATTATGGGAAATCTTAGACTGGAGAGTATCAATGAGATCTTGATTGTATAATTCTTGGTAAGTCTTTCGAATGAGTTTTCTTTGGGTTGCATTCCTATGACACAATACTTTAATAACAGCTTTTCCATCATGCATGAATCCTGATAACCACATAAACTTGTTAAGAAATATTTCAGCAAATTTTAATAGAAATTGCTTTGTATATAACAAATTTTTGCTACATAATAATTTATGCATTAGGTGACTGTACAGTTTGTATATTATATAACATTTTTAAAAATATATTGTTGTCAGCTAATTAGCTTCCATTTCATTAGAACGACGCAGTTTCATTTAAAAAATTCACACATTTTTAGGATCTAGAGAGAGGGGGAGAGGGACCATCTAAAGCTTTTCGAAGTGTTTCCGAGTCTTGGGCAGGAGAAGGAAGTTGTTCCGGTAGTTTGATTGTCGCCATTTGATTTGTTGGTGTTTTGCGTCTCCGTCCGTACTGCTTCTTTTTTTTTTGTGCGAAAATAATTGTTTCTATAAAATTAATGAATAAGTTTTGTGAACAATTGATAATAAATAGGCATTTAGTATATGCATTTTTTAATATTTTACATTTTCTAGGATATACAAAATGTTGGTTTTCACGTGTCACGTAAGTTAATGATGATCATCATTTTTATAAACAAAATAATCAAAATCATTTCTTTGCTTTTCCAAACGGCATGCTACACTATAAGAAATATAGTACAAAGAAATCTATTTATGAATAATAGTTGTTGTATACATAAGTCAAATTTAAGCAATCTAATCTACATTTCAATGTCCTTTTTAATATCATAATCATTATTGATTTTAGTGTTATCGATATATTTTAGTATAATTATTATTAATATTGAGATAAATTTAGTTCTATCCACTCATTGAGACTGAAGGTATGAGGTGCCCACTCGGTGTGATAAAAGTGAACTAAAAAATACGGGGATCCAGAGGCAACTCTCCTGGGTATAGGGTTCCAAGGGACGGCGCCTCTAGCAGGGTCCAAGGGTTAGAGCCCGCCAAAATCTAATCTTGGTTAAAAAAAACTACCATCTTTTGGCGCCAATTTTGGTGTAGGCGTCGATTATGTCCAACCATGTATTTTTGCACCAAAACTTTCTGATGACATCATGATGATATGGTAATAATCAAAATCATTTCTTTGCTTTTACAAACGGCATTCTACACTATAGGAAATATAGTAAAAGAAATCTATTTAAGAATTATAGTTGTTTACGTAAGTCAAAGCTAACTAAGCAATCTAATCCACATTTCAATGTTCATTTTTAATATCATAATTATTAGTGATTTTAGTGTTATCGATATATTTTAATGTAATTATTATTAATATTGAGATAAACTTAGTTCTATCTACCCATCGAGACCGAAGGTATGAGGTGCCCACTCGGTATGATAAAAGTGAACTCGAAAATACGGGGTTCCGGAGGCAGCTCCCCTGAGTATAGGGGTCCAAAGGTTAGAGCCCGCCAAAATCTACTCTTGGTTCAAAAAACTACCATCTTTTGTCGCCAATTTTGGTATAGGCGTTGATTATGTCCAACCATACATTTTCACACCAAAACTTACTGATGACATCATGATGATGTAGGCGTTAGTTATGTCCAAAAACTATCATCTTTTGGCGTCAATTTTGGTGTATCCGATTTTCAACACCTTTCTTTCTTGTATAAATGGAATGTAACTGTTCCTGAAAAGGGTTGAACTCTCACATAACCGAAATTGTAAGCAATTCTTTATCTTATCAAACACAAAACAACATGGTACTTTTTGTGTTTCAGATTTAGAAGTGGTCTGACTTCTAAATTGTCATTATTGGATCACTACTAGAAAAACAACATTTTACGACGGGAAATGCACGTCGTAAAACGCTCAGACGACGCGCAAATGCGTGTCAAAGAAGGCCCTGTCATAACGAGAGACGACACACTTTTGCGCGTCGTCTATATATGACGCGCATTTATGACACGCAATGCGTATCATTAAAACCCCTGTCAAGAAAGTCAAGAAATGCCAAGTCATAAATGAAGATGACACACATTTTTACTTATTGTAAATTTAATTGTTTAAAATAAATATTTATATATTTATTAATTTTTAAATTAAAATTGCATTTAATGTCTCATAATAGAAATAAAATACCATATACAAAAACTACAATCCATTGCATAAAATTTAATGTCATATAATTCTATTTCTTACAATATATAAATTTGCATTCATCTAATCTACTCTATGTTTTATACAAAAAATCTATTTCATGTGGCTTCTTTCATTTCCTTTATTAGCAGCTTCCATCATTAGTAGTACAGCTAACAATTGAAATGAAGAATGCAACACTTGTATATCTGCAAAAATCTTGAAAAAAACAACAAAGATTTAATGTTTATATATAGCAAGAACATATTGAATGCATAAAATAACAAGACCTAATAGGAAGTCATTTTCTATTCCGTTCTCAGTATGTGACGATTGGGGATGTTGATTGCAACAATCAAGCATCTGCTTATGATGAAAGTAGATACCATTTTCACAAAAGAGTTGCCTTTATCCAACAAATTGTTAACATGTCTCAATGGTTAATTTGAAAGAGAAAATCTTTATGAAGAAATTGTCTATTGATTAATTTTCTACCCTAAAGTTCAAAATTACATTTCTACCCTAAAGTTCAAATCTAAAAATAAAACAATTCAAAATTACATCTGAGCAGGGAGCATCGACCCAGTTCGTGAAAAAGAAGGTCGAGTCACACAAGATGTGTATCGATTATCAGGAATTGAAACAAACTAACGGTGAAGAACCATTACCCACTTCCGAGGATCGACGACTTATTTGAGAAACTTCTGGGTGCATCTTGGTTCTCTAATATTGATCTTCAGTCACGATACCATCATATGAGGATCAGGGATGAGGATGTAGAAAAGACGACCTTCAGAACTCGTTATGGTCATTACGAGTTCGTGGTGATTCCTTCGGGCTCACCAATGCACCAACAACATTCACGGATCTCATGAATCAGGTTTGCAGGATGATGTTGGATCGGCCTGTGATTGCTTTCATTGATGATATTCTGGTCTACTCTAATACCAAGAACAGCATGAGCAACATTTGCGAGAGGTGTTGGAGACCTTAAGGAGAGAGAGGCTTCATACCAAATCGTCCAAATCCGAGTTTTGGTTGCGTGAGGTGCAGCTTTTAGGGCACATCATCAACCAGGGTGGTATCTTGGTGGACATAACCAAGATCGAGGCCGTGATGCGTTGGGAAGTTCCATAAAATGCATTTGAGATTCAGAGTTTCTTGGGTCTTGCGGTGTATTATCATATATTTATTCAGGACTTCTCCAAGATTGCAGTGCCTTTGACCCGCCTGACCAAGAAGAATGAGACCTGTCTGTGGGGTCCGGATCAGCAATTGGCTTTGGAGACTCTGAGGCAGAGATTGTGCAAGGCCCCGATTCTCGCGTTACCTGAGGGATTGGATGATTTTGTGGTTTTTGCGACGCTTCTATTTCAGGATTGGGAGCTATCCTTATGCAGAGAGGGAATGTGATTGCTTACGCCTCGAGATAGATGAAGCCTCATGAGGCGAATTACCCCATGCATGATTTGGAATTGGGGGCGGTGGTCTTTGCTCTAAAAATATGGAGTTACTACTTGTACGGGGTCCGGTGCACTATGTACTCCGATCATAAGGGTTTGAAATATTTGATGGATCAACCGAACTTGAATATGTGACATCGGATTTGGTTAAACGTGGTAAAAGACTATGACCGCGGGATTTCGTATCATCCCGGGAAGCCCAATGTGGTGGCTGATGCTTTGAGCCATAATGCGGTGTGCTCATCGATCTGAGATATTGGTTTGAGGATGACTGTCTCTTCACCCTTGCTGGATTTGATCAAGGAGGCTAAGGTAGAAGGATTGTAAAAGAAAAGACTGAGCAGATTAGAGGGAAGATTCCTATATTTGTCAAAGACATTCAGGGGTTATTGACCAACTGTGGTAGGGTCTGGGTTCTGAAATCAGGTGGGGTGAGATAGAAGATCTTAGAGGAGGCATATAAATCAAAGTTTTCTATCCACCCAGGGGCCACAAAGATGTACCAAGATTTGAGGTTGAGTTACTCGTGGCGCTGCATTAAAAGGGAAGTTTCTTGGTTTGTTGAGTGATGTTTGACTTATACGTAGGTCAAAGCTGAACATCGACGACCTTATGGCAAGGTTCAACCGTTACCCATTCCTATGTGGAAATAGGAAGAGATCACTATGGACTTCATCATCAAATTACATAGGACGGTGCGGGGTGTTGACTCTATTTAGGTCATTGTGGACAGGTTGACCAAGAGTGCACATTTTATTCCGATTAGCGAGAGCATATCCACATAAAAGTTAGCAGATATCTATGTCCGGGAGGTGGTTGTCAGGCACGGGGTACCGGTATATGAGGTCTCAGACCAAGATATTCGTTTAACCTCAAGATTTTGGAGGAAGTTCCATGAGGAGTTAGACACTCAATTGTATTTCAGAAGAACATACCACCCCTAAACCAACGGTCAGAGCGAGCGGACGATCCAAACGCTCGAGGATATGCTTAAGGATTATGTGCTAGATTTTGGGGGGGGGGGGGGGAGTTGGGATACTTACCTTCCATAGGCATAGTTCTCCTACAACACCAATTATCATGCTAGTTTTAACTCCTTATTTATGGTGAGATTTTATTCAAAGTATTGCATTTTTCCTAAAGAACTCGTCGAGTTGGAAGCCCCAACTCGACGTGTTGATGTTATTTTGGCTGCAGATTTTCATGAGGAAACTTGACGAGTTGAGGAGTCTCAACTCATTGAGTTGGCCTCTCAGAAAGAAACCCTAATTTTAGGGTTTTTCACTCTATTTAAACAACTTAAGTCCTAGGTGTTGGCCTCATTTGCGGTCTCAAATGTCCCTAACCCTAATCTTGAAACCCTAAAGCCTTTTTGAGTGTTATGAGCCCTTTGAGAGTGTATTTTGGTGTTTTTGTAGCCATTGGAAGAATGAGAAGCTTGGTGCAAGGTGGTGATTCAAGTTGGAGCCTTCAAGTTCTTGATCATTTACTTCATTTCAAACATATTTCTGGTATAAAGTTCTAACCTTGCTCAATATTTTTTTGGATCTCTTTTTGGGTTAGTTTTGAGACTCTTAGCCATGTTTGGGTGATTAGTGGGGTTGAAGGTCGTCCCAAGTGCTATCTTTCTAGATCTATGGTCCTCTTGAGCTCTTTTGGCATAAAAGTGCCAACTTTATGGTCTTAAGAGCTCGATGCATGCACTAATTCCATTTTATGGCTTCTTTTGATCATTTGAGCCACTTTTATGTATACTTGAGAGTAAAGTTGGAAACTTTACGTGTGGGAGAAACCTTTAAGTACCAGATATGTATTATCGAGCTTTATCTTGATGAATAAGTGCTTATTGGTTAAGCCTTAACCTTATAAGCTAAGGGTTTGGGTTCTTTACCCATTAGAATGGTTCTTAAGAGTAAAGTTGGAAACTTTATCCTTTTAGTCGACATTCTATCCCAGATCTGAGTGGTGGACCTTTTATTTTCGAGAATGGGGACTTAATCGATTAAGGGGTGTGTCTTCTGAAGAACTCGGCAAGTTGGATCGACTTTTCTCGATTCTGCTGGCTAAAGGGGAAACTCGGCAAGTTCATGGCTGAACTTGGTAAGTTGGACTGACTTTTTGTGATTTAGTTGACTGATGAGGAACTCGACGAGTTGATTCAACTCGGAGTGTTGACTTTGACCTTTTAGGGGTTTAGAAATATTGATCAATATCTAAGGGGATTGTTTCTGATTAGGGGTTGAGTAGAGCTGATTTCCAGGGCCAGGGATTTATCCAATTATCTTTCAACATTCAAGGTGAGTTTCCTTACTGGGTTTAGTGGGTCAAAGGCACCAAGGCCGGCCCATGTTTATATTATGTTGTTAGTATGCAAGTTGTCTCTGTGACTCTTACATGTGCTGTGTTTATATGCTTTCTGGGTCAAGGCCCGATGTTGGGCGGGGCCCGATGGACATCTGTATGCTATGTATCTCTGTGATTATTTGCATGTGTATGTGTTTATTTTGATATATGTCATTATATGGTAGGCGGGGCCCGTTTTACCGAGCTCAACTCGATGTCGGACAGGGCCCGATGTCGGACGTGGTCCGAAGCTGGGCGGGGCCCGATGACGGGCGCGACCCATTATTTGTTTATTGTATGATTGGTATGTGTTATTTGGGGGAACTCACGAAGCTTTGTGCTTACAGTTTTCTATTTATGTTTCAGGTACTTCTAGTTCCAGAAGGAAGAGCTCGGGATGACTGCATCACACAAACCATTGGATTCCGCACTTGATGTTTTACTTTAATTTTATGAAATTTAATACATTGATTTTTATTTGATATGTTTGAATGTTATTGGAATCACAGTTTTATCCATTATTAAAAACAAAATTTTTGGGACCATGTTTTTGGGTGTTACAAGTTGGTATCAGAGCCTTGGTTTGAGGGATTCGGGCACACTCTCGGGTGTGGCTGAACTCAAACTAAGGTCTTGGTAGACATTTTCAAAAGAAAACATTTTTATAAAAAGGATTTCTAAAAGGGAAAAGGGTGTGGTGCGTGCAATCATCCGAGCTCAAGTAAGTTATCCCAAAATACCCATGCATGTTTATATATATATATATATATATATATATATATATATATATATATATATATATATATATATATATATATATATATATATATATATGATAGGAATTATGAATTGTGAATTCCATGCTAGATTAGGGCTAAGGATCTAGAAGAGATGCCTTTGTATGAATTTTGTATGAGCTTATTGATCTACATGCTAGTATTGATTAGTCAGTGATATGATGAAATGATTAGGTTATGCTCAATTATGTTTACTTGATGCTCGAATGCTTCTTGCTTTGTGCTTTTAGGAGTTCTTGCTAACCTCAGCTAATTAGTAAGTGAATATGCAAAGTTACATATTATGAAAACTAAAAATTTTAGAAGGTTAGATTTAGCTCTATTGCGCAACTCTTGTTCGAGACCAACTGTTGTAGGGAGAGACCTATCATTCAAAGAATTATCTAGTCTTTGTAATATGTAATTGTATTCGTGAGCTAGTTAGAGATGGTTAGCATGAGTTCGTTCTGCAGCTGATGGCGGATAGTGGTGTGGAGTTGCCCTAGGAAAACCTAGGACGGGATATGTTGGTTATAGAATAACAAGTAACTTGAATGAGTGAAGGCACTTCTTGAGGAAAGTACAGACTGATGTGGAAGGTAGTATTGGGCCCGTGCTACTAGAAGCAGAGGATTTGTATTCGATTCAAGGAGGGTTGTAATGAAGCCATGGAGCTTATGTAGTTATGATTTCCTTAATATGCGCATTGATGCTTATTCTGATGGTTTTGTGGTCTATTTTTCAATATGATGGTATTGCGAGCCAGGCCAGTGGTCAGTTCCGGTGTCGGGGAGGGGTCAGGCTCGGGTTTTGGAGCTAGACAGCTTGACGACCAAACGAGGGAGTTAATCTCATCTGAGATTTCGTGTAGTATCCTTGATCAGACTCCTGTGATTTTTGGCTCGATCAAGGAGGGTGTTCTGGAGATTCTTGATGAGAGATTGAGCGCTTTTTGCGCTGAGATTGTGGCTTTGATTTTGACACACTCTCTGACCTTCAGGGAGTTTCGGGCTTTTGGAGCGCTAGACTATCATGGGGCTAGGGACCCCATTGCGAGCGGTAAGTGGTTGGCAGATGTTGTCAAAGTCTTCCATATCAGTTGTTGTCCCGAGGGGACAAGGCCAGACTTGCATCCTGCCTCATGAAGGACAGGGCTTGTGATTGGTGGGAGGAGATAGGACATACTTTGGGAGGTGATGTTATTGATTCGATGACCTGGAGTCATTTCGACCAGGTTCTGAGCCGAGTTTGCACCGGTGATCGAGGTGCAATAGTTGATGCGAGAGTTTCAGGATCTCCGTCAGACTATCGATACAGTGACTGAAATCACTGCTGTATTCACGGCGAGAGATCGCAACATGGGCCGATCATGCGTTATACAATGAGGGCGAGACGCTACCTTCATCAGGGTTGTGCGGATTTCGTCGCCTATGTCATGGATACCTGGGATAAGGGTAGGACGAACGTGGGTGATGTGCCAGTTTTGCGTGAGTATCCAAATGTATTCCCGGAGGATTTTCCTGGGGTACCATCGGGGAGGCAGGTGGAATTCAGGATCGATTTGAGTCCAGGTGCGGCTCTGATAGCCAAAGCTGATGAGTTTTGAGCATTCTAACACTTCCTAAGTGTACATGCAACCCTAATAAACCTTGGATCTATGTTTGTCTAAGATACATGCAAATAATTATTTTTCCAAGGTTCATATCCTAACTAGCATGGCATGGAGAAGATGAATCAAATAAAGCTAGTAGAAATACTTACCTTGTAGTAGTAGTTGATTGCTTGGAGTTTTAGAGCCTAGCACCAATAGTGTGGATGCCTCAAATGGAAATCACAAATCACCACAAACTTGGAACTTTGAGAGAATAGTCACTACTATCTTGAAATCGGCCCTCTTTCTTTACTCACCTCAACTAGTGTGATTTCAAGAACCAAAGCCTCTTTTATATAGTGTGGTGGATTAGGGTTACATCCATGTAAACCCTAATACCCACGTCTCTTCATTTCCATGAGATCCATGGGTTAAAGCTCCATGGAGTATCCATGGAGTTTCCATGCAAACCTAGCCCATTCCAAATAAGCATTAGCCCACACTATATAAATATAAAAGTCCATATTTAATTAGTAATATCTTTGATCTCTAAATTAATCCTAGAATAATTATAGATCAATACTAATTAAATAATATGATCTTATATTAATATATTAGAACTTATAATATATTAATAAATCATAACTTGTACTATTCTCAAAAGATTATCCATAAATTGTTCGGGTGAAGTGCAACCCAAATGGACCATGCCGGGTTGGGTCAAGTACATATCAAATATAGTTATGGACTTAGACACTATATCCAACAGTCTCCCACTTGGATAAGTCTAATAACTATAATTGCAAGTATGACTTCAGGAACCGATCAACAATTGTAGCTCTTTAAACTCTGTTGAACTAGAACGCGCCATTTTAGATAAGTGATCATATAATCCTTTGTTCAAGATATCAGCCGGACAAATACATGGAACATGGTCTTACTTATTGTCCAACATTTGTTTCCTAATTTCCGATTTGTTTGACATAGAACTTAACTGAACACATCAATTTAGTTCTGACCGGGCCCGGTACATAGGTCAAAACAAAATCATCGAGGGGCCCAGATATCAGCTTCTAATCCAAGAAGGAACAGATAAACTTCGACTCATATGCTTGTTCTACCACTCATTGAATTACACACAAAAGCACATTTTATAACATCGAGTTACCAATGCGTTTTTCGTACAATCAATGCATAACCAACTTGTAAGTAACAAATCATATCTCTAGGTTTGAAGACTTATATGATATTTCCGTCTCACAATCACTCGAGATAAAATTCCATGAAGTGATTCCAGTGAGCGTGGGTTGAGTCCAATGCTCAGAACTTATGAGCACTCATGATTGTTGTAGCCATGTCCAACACCTTAGACCTCTGCAACCAATCATGACAGTCTTGATTCATACCTACTTCCGACATATGATCGACTGTGGAGGTTCGAATAATATGATATACCAAACATAATTATTCTGGAAGTCAAAACAAGTAAAAGAAATATAGTAAACGATTGACAAAAGATAGTAACACTTTACTCATAAATAAACACAACTTTTATTCATCATCAAATGTCAATTACACTTTACAAATTTCATAATTTATCTAACTACTAAATTTTATATCATCATTCAGCCCTATGCTCCGAGCATGCTGGAGATGCTTAACCCTACTCAGTCCCTTCGTGAGGGGATCTGCTGGGTTCTCATCCGATGATACCCTCTTTGCCACGAGGAATCCTTCTTCTATGTGATGTCTGATAAAATGATATTTTCTATCGATGTGTCAGGATCTTCCGTGATCCCTTGGTTCCTTGGCTAAGGCAACAACACTTTCACTATCACAGAAAATTTCCATGGGCTCCTTTATAGCTGGTACAACTCCAAGGTCTCCAATGAAGTTCTTTAGCCATATTGCCTCCTTTGTTGCCTCGCTTGCTGCTATATACTCTGCGTCACAAGTGGAATCAACCACTATCTCCTGCTTGGAACTCTTCCAAGTGATTGCTCCTCTGTTGAAGGTAAAGACCCAGCCCGACTGAGAGCAGAAATTATCCCTTTCAGTCTGAAAGCTAGCATCACTATACCCTACAACTCTCAAGCTATCACTCCCACCAAGGGTAAGGACCCAGTCCTTAGTCCTTCGCAGGTACTTGAGGATATTCTTTACCGCAGTCCAGTGTGCCTTGCCAGGGTTCCCCTGATACCTGCTCACCATGCTCAAAGCAAAAGCTACATCAGGTCGAGTACACGTCATAGCATACATGATCGATCCTACAGCTGAAGCATAAGGTAGTCGACTCATTTCTGCTATCTCAGCCTCAGTACTAGGGCTTTGTGTCTTACTCAATCTGGCGTTACTCTGAATGGGTAACTCACCTTTCTTGGAGTTATGCATGTTGAATCTTTTCAAAATTTTGTCCACATAGGTGCTTTGACTAAGTCCAATTAGTCTTTTACTCCTGTTTCTCAAAATCCTTATCCCTAGGATATAGGCAGCTTCACCAAGGTCCTTCATAGCGAAACACTTCCCAATCCAGGACTTTACTTCCTGCAAGGTTGAGATGCCATTTCCTATGAGTAGTATGTCATCCACATACAGTACCAAAAAGCTGACTATGCTCCCACTAGCCTTGATATAGACACAAGATTCATCTTCACTCCTTGAAAAGCCAAATTCCTTGACTTTCTCATCAAAGCAAAGATTCCATCTGCGAGGTGCCTGTTTCAATCCATAAATGGATTTATCGAGTTTACACACTCTATTAGGGTACTCTGTATTGACAAAACCCTCTGGCTGAACCATGTAAACATCTTCAGCCAACTTTCCATTAAGGAAAGCGGTTTTGACATCTATTTGCCATATTTCATAGTCATGAAATGCAGCAATGGCTAACAGAACCCTAATAGACTTTATCTTGTCCACTGGTGAAAAGGTTTCATCATAATCAACTCCCGGAGTTTGAGAATAACCCTTTGCAACCAGTCGTGCCTTATAAGTGTGTACATTACCATCCATGTCGGTCTTCTTCTTGAAGATCCATTTGCACCCAACTACCTTACGATCAGGTACATGGTCAACCAAGTTCCAAACTTGATTGTCATACATGGACTGTATCTCGCTATCCATAGCCTCTTTCCATTTAGTAGCCTCAGGGCCTGCCATGGCTTCCGTGTAGCTGTTAGGCTCATCCAGACCTACTAGTGTTTCATCACTAATAAGTGTCTCACCTTCTACAGTAATATGGAAACCATAGTAATGCTCAGGTGCATTCCTAACTCTCATGGAACGCCTCATAGGTACAGATTCGTCAATTGGCTCAACAGGAGTTTCCTCCTCAAGTTGAGGGATAGCGTTTGAAGTTCCTTCACCACTTGACTCTTGAATTTCTTCAAGATCAATTTTCCTCCCACTGTCTCCTTGGCTTATAAACTCTCTCTCTCTCTCTCTCTCTCAAGACTCCTCTTCTTGCTACAAAAACCACATTATCACTAGGTCTGTAGAAGAGGTAACCAAAGGATCTTTGTGGGTAGCCGATGAAAATACACCTCTCGTTTCGGGGTTCTAGCTTGTCACGAGTCTCGTGCCTCACAAAAGCCTTGCAACCCCAAATCTTGATGTGGTCTAGGTTTGGTACTTTACCAGTCCACATCTCGTGAGGAGTTTTGGCAACTTTCTTTGTAGGGACTAGATTAAGAATATGGGCGGCAATCTATAAGGCATACCCCCAAAATGAGATTGGTAGCGAAGCTCGACTCATCATGGAACGAACCATATCCAACAAGGTTCGATTATGCCTCTCAGCCACACCATTTAACTGCGGTGTCCTGGGAGGTGTCAATTGTGAGACAATCCCACATTCCCTAACATAGTCGCGAAACTCTGAACTAAGATACTCACCACCTCGATCGGATCGAAGCATCTTAATGTTCCTGCCCAATTGATTCTCGAATTCCTGTTTAAATTCCTTAAACCTTTCGAAAGTCTTTGACTTATGCTTGATTAAGTAGACATATTCATATCTACTGTAATCATCAGTAAAAGTCAAATAATAACGATTAGCATCCCTTGTGGCATGTTTGAATGGTCCACACACATCCGTGTGTACAAGGTCCAACAAACCTTCACCCTTCATACAAGAGCCTGTGAAGGGTGACTTTGTCATTTTTCCAAGTAAGCATGATTCGCAACTATCATCTGACTTTAGGTCAAACGACTCCAAGACTCCATCCTTTTGGAGTTGGCCTATGCGTTTCTTGCTTATATGTCCAAGACGACAATGCCATAATGATGCTTTATCCAAGTTATTATTATTAATAGAATCAATATACATCACATTATTTCCTAAGTTATCTACAACAGACACAACTTCATACACACCATCACAAGGTAATGCTTTAAAAAAAAGAACATTATTAAAGAAAGCATCAATATAACTAACATCATTATTAAATGAAAAGGTAAACCCTTGTTTATACAATGCATGAAAGGAAATAATATTTCTTGCCATTTCTGGCGAGTAACAACATTTATTCAAATCTAAATTTAACCCACTACTTAGCGACAAAGTATAAACTCCAATCTTGGTGACAGGTGTAACTTTCCTATTCCCCATGATTAAGTTTATCCTTCCTTGCTCCACATTCTCACTTCTTCTTAGTCTCTTCAATTCATAACAAATATGAATACCACAACCGGTATCAAGGACCCAAGAGTTAGAATTGGGTGAGTTATTAGAAATGATAGTGTAAATACCTGCATGGTTGGGTTTAACTTTCCCATTCTTCACATCTTGCTGGTACTTTGGGTAGTTCTGCTTCCAATGTGCCTTTTCATGGCAATAGAAGCATTCAGCCTCTTTTGGGTCAGAAGAAAGAGTGATGAAACCTTTCTTGGTTCCACTTGAAGAAGAGCCATCAAGGGTCCTAACCTTGGTACCCTTCGAAGAACCCTTTCTCTTCTTCCCTCGTCCTTTCCCGATTGCCAAGACAGGGGCGGTGTTGGTAGGAGTAGGAGTAACAATCGCCTTACCCTTAAGACCACTTTCCGCGGTCTTTAAGAGTCCTTGAACTTTGCTGACTGTGACCTCTTCCTTGTTCATGTGGTATGTCATGCGGAATTGATCATAACATGAAGGTAAGGAGTGCAAAATGATATCTATTTCAAGCTCCTCATGGAAGTTCACATTTAGCTTCAGCAAACGGTCCACAAATCTTTGCATTTTCTGCATGTGGCCCGTGATGGGTTCACCATCCTTCATGTGAGTTGTTATCATGGAAGAGGTGATTTCATACCTCTCTTGACGAGCACTTTGATGGTATCTTTCCATCAAGTCTTGGTGCATCTCATAGGGGTAGAAATCTTCATAGGATTTTTGGAGATCCGCGGTCATAGTGGCCATCATGATGCATGCCACTTTGGTGGCATCCCTTTCATGTGCCCTAAACTCAGCGATCTCTTGAGGAGTAGCAACTGTCTCATCAATCTCCTTAAGCTCCTTATCGAGGACATATTCCTTGTCCTCGTAGCGAGTAATCATTCTGCTGTTTCTGATCCATTCATTAAAGTTGGATCCATTAAAAGTGACTTTCCCACACAAGTTCATAAGAGAAAAGGAGCCACTAGGATTAGAGCCAGAAGCAACGTTGTTTGTAGACATCTGATAAGAGAAGAAAGAAGGATTAGTTTAGATATAGAGATAGTCCTTAATAAAACACCCAAATGTAGTATTAAGGCTAGGACCCAATCACAATATATTATACTTAGAAGAGGTATGCCGTAATCTAAATATTAATACATTTGAAAGGTAGGTGAATGACGATTCACCAATTTCCACCAAAGCCGAAATATTAAAAATATTTAATTTGGTTCTTAGAAATTCCTAGATTCTTTTGAGATTCAATGAACTTTTCAAAGGCATGTTTCAATCTCGAGTGTGCCCTCCAGGTTTTGTGACTGGAATGCCGAGGATCACAAAACGAGGTGTGAAGTAACCATGCAAATTACTTGGTACCCTTAATAAATTACCCGTCAATTGATGTGCCGGTTAACCACACACGCTCCATCGATACTATGATAAATATTAAGTCACCCTTTGCCTACCTTGTTAAGTCCAAGTTAGTGTGTCGGTTGACCACACACACTCCACTAACAACTTAGACAAAGTGTAAAGTGTAATTTCATGGATTAGCACCTTATTCACATTTTTCCTAAAGTAACTAAGATTGGGAATTTAATAAAACATTTAGTTACTTTATAATATTCATAATATATTAATAAATCATATTTAATCCTTTCTCTCCATAATTCATCCTATCAAGTTGCTTTGGTGAAGGCAACCCAAAAGGACCATGCACCATCGGGTCAAGTACATACCAAAATAGTTATGGACTTAGACACTAATCCAACAGTCTCCCACTTGGATAAGTCTAATAACTATTCTGCGTATGACTTTAGATCCTGATCTGCAATCATAGCTTTCTAAAGCCGCTGTCAACTCTGATCCTATCAGATACGCGTGTCCTTTAGATAATGGATCATATATTCCTCCATTCTAGATATCGTATGAGACATGATTTCTAATCATTCTCTTCGTACTATTTCTCGACTTCTGATTTATGATGACTGACTAATTGAACAAATCAAATTAGCCCAAGCCCGGCCGAGCATTTATGTTTGTCATCACTAAATCATTGAAGGGCCCAAAGATATCGCTTTTATCCTACTTTGAATAAAAGGAACGGATAAACTTTGATTCAATGCTCTATTGCACTCACTCACCGAATCACACACAACAATATGTTTTATGACACCAAGTTACTGGTGCGTTTACATATTATCAATGTGTAACCGATTTGCAAGATACAACTCACACATCTCAGTCTCAAGAATATAAGATGTTATCGTCTCACCAATCACTCGTGATGCAATTCATGGAGTGATCCAAGTGGGCGTGGGTTTAATCCAATGCTCAAATCATATTCATAAGCACTCATGAACGTTGCAGAAAACATTTGCTTATGTCTAATGCTCTTTAGACAATCCACACACCAATTCACGACAGTCTTCATTCATATCTACTTCCAACATATGAACGATTGTGGCCCGTTCGAATAATTTGACTGTTCTTAACCAATTAAATTATTCAGGAAGTCAAAACATGCAAAGTGAAACACAAGAATAATACTAATCCCATATGGCCTCAAACCTTTGAGTATAAATAAAACACCTTTTATTTATCACCATATCGATTACTCATTATTTGTCGTTTCGGGTAATCAACTTCTTACTTGAATTATTACACTTGTCTCATGCTCTTTCGCATGCACACAATGTTTACCTATGGTTCTTACTTTGTGAAATAGATCAAATTGAACACATTTCCAATCATTCTCATTTCACAACTCCAAATCCTTTTTTTATAAGTGAAAGAATATCAAATTCTTGCTACTTATAGAATATGCTAGATTCTAACATTTTATGCAATGATCCTTTCGTAATGTCACTACACCAAAGTCAAAAAGACTATTGCCAAAGACAATTCCATAGATGTGATGTCTCTCACTCAACGTACATTCCTTTGGACATTGTTTTGCATAAAAATTCCTAATCTAGACATAGATTTTCAATATTCAATTCCCAATATGGACACGTTTCCATATTTTCCATATGACAACTCATTATTAATAGAATATTATCTGTTCATAATAAAGTCGATATGCTCCATCCAATATCATACTTCCAACTACTCACAAGCGACCAATCCTCGGCGAACCTTGGATTGTCCTTTGATAGTTGTTTAATTATCTTAGTCAAAACCGATTCTTGTCCTTTTTCCCTCTAAATGCGCTAGAAATTTGGAAAATTTTAGAATGGTCAAATATTATAGCATTTGCAATCGATCCTATACCCGAAGCATGTGGACACGATGCACAATGTCTTACATGAAGATTTAATACTTTATCAATCTTCTGCCATAATATTTTACGTGCTACGTTCTCATAATTCGAAATATGAAGAGGAATTCCGTAATCATAATCGAATTTTAAGAACGCACTATGTATATTTTGACTAAATTTATTAAAATTTCTCAATCTAAGCTTTAGATTTTGAAACGAAGCATACTATTCTCTCCCTTAATTATAGCAAAACAATTTTATATCCTTACTACTTTGCAAAGTATAACTCTTGTTTTCTATAATTAATATTGCTAACTTGCAATACTGGCCTTAATAATCATACAATCATAACATTTATGCTCCCACTATCATGATGATTATCACAAACATAACGCTTTATGCTCCCACTAGCTTTGACATGTATTCAGAAAACAACTTAACTTACAGAAAAACAATACCTATTGAATTTCTTAAGTTCATGTTTCTAATACTTAGTGCTTTGATAATCCTTTATCAAGGCTTCTTAATCTCATACACCTTTATCCAAGATAGCTCATATGTGTCTTAAACAATTAAGACTAATTGCCAAATGTCACAATTCGAATCATGGAGAGGGATACCGTAACCATAATTAAATTTGAGAATGCAATTTTACAATTGCTATCTTCTTAAAATCTTTCTTAGTGAAAGCATTTCCTCACAGTCACTTTCATGAAGGAGGGAATCTTATGACACTTAGATTTTAATGGTGTATGTGTTCCTGTCCATGTGAATTTGTTAAAACCAAGGTTTACGACAAATTCAAACTCATATGGACCGAACTTTCTTAATCTTGATTTCTTGCCTTATGGTAGCACAGCTGCCCACCATGTCTTCCAAGTAGTTAAGCAGCTCACTTTTTCCTATCAATTTACTTTTCATTGATCAAGGTGCCTGCCTTTTATGCGTTCAAATGAGACCTCATAGAACTCATATGCATAATTAACTTAATTGGAATGACATAGAAACAAAATAGTGTCAACACGATAGGTTGTAAACGTCAACTTGTGTGCTAGTGATGATCGATAAGGTTTATGTTGATTTGTTCTTGAAACCTTTCAAGACCATTAAGACTGCCACTGACTCCTTGACATATAAGATTCTCTTGTCAATAAGCATTTCTTGACAAACAAATATTCAAGAGTTAGTGTAGTTTATATCAAAACACTTCATAAATTGGTCCTAGTTGGTCTTTGTCTTAGCCAAGATATCACAACTTTCCACATTTGATGAATGTTATAAACCTTCTTAATACTTATCACTCAATGTCACAATCTTAACTCTAAGACTTGTTTTGGAATGAAGTATGATTGACTTCTTGATTTAACCATTTGTTCAGTTCTTGGTTCCTCTTCTTAGACATACAATTGTACTAAGACTTACTTAGAGGATCAATTGAGATATGGTTCTTAATCATTAAGACCTATCATAAAGCATAAAAGGTACTCTCCCTTCTTCTTAGAATGGAGAAACTTTTATCTTTCTGCCTTCTTGATTCTTCTTATTCGTTATGCTATTGATTTAAACTTTTTCAATCAACTAAGAATTACCCTTAATCTTATAAGTATAATCATATTTACTAATCCTTTAGTAAATCATGACGAATATCTTTGTTACCCTTGTGGTGGACTTGATCAACACACAACTTTGTGTACTCGATCTCCTAGTCCTTTACTTGACACTTTGTCAATGAATTAGTCTAATTTCCAAATATGAAATCTCTCATTCATCGTGCAACCAAGTTGCATGATTCCAAGTTTCTGTCCAATTGAAACTTGGGTGATGAGAAACTTTCCCTATTTGGTAAATTCTTGACATTTCCACTATTAACATAATTAAGAATCTTATCCATTCGTTGTAGAAATATGCAAACATCAATTTTTCATAACGATTTCATTGCAAGGAAATAAATAAATAAATGAGTCAAAACAAAATTTATTTTATTCATAAAAGCAGGGGAAAACATTTGTCCTTACAATGCAAAATCAACTGAAAAACTATGTAGTCAAATATTCCTAACAATTCTATCATAACTTTCTAAGCTCAAAATCTAATCTTCAAATCCATGCGATCGAGATCCATTTCTTCATGACTAAACTCATCTTGCTCTTTTATCAAGGTTCCTTTCTTTTCACTGATCCCGCAAAGCATTCAAATGCAATCTTATCACATTATGTATCAATGAATAGGAACTTAATGGAGTTAGATAGTGGATTTTACCTGAAGTACAGCCATACTCTTTGACTCTCCCATCTTCTGGACTCTTCAGGCTCTTAGGGCAGACTTGTATCCAACGCCCTTTCTCTGGGCAACAAACGTAGGTTGGTTCTCCTAGAACCTCCTCTGAAGCATGGTTTGTTGACTTTCCTAACAAATACGCTCCATTGCTTTGCCAAATCATTTCTGATTCAGCAACAATGAGCATGTAAGTTAGGTCAATGAGGTTTGCATCATGATCCATCATATAATACTTTCCTTTGAACTCATTATATGATTCAGGGAGTGACTGTAGAACCCAGCCTATAGCCAACTCTTCGGGGAATGACGCACTCAACATAATCAACCTATCGATGTGTGATTTCATTCCTAGAACATGGGCACACACGGGCTTTCCATCTTCATGTTTCATTGCCAATAGGGCTTTAGTGATATTGAACCTTTCAATTCTTCGATCTTGTGGGTTGGGGAGAACAACGGGAGGAGGAGGAGGAAGTGAAGCATGATTTCTTGTTCCTCGATTGAATAGTTAAATATCATCTTCATGTGGAATGCTTGTTCCACGGGATTTGGGAAGACCATAGTTGTCGAACTTTGACATCTACAAAACGAGAGAAAACAAATTCAAGTTAGTTTATTTATTGAGTCCTTAGTAAATCACCCAAACGATATACTAAGGATAGGACCCAACACAATACTCTACAACTCGGGAGAGGGATGCCGTAACCCTAATTGCAGAACATTTGAAGGTAAGTGAATGACGATTCACTAATTTTCCACCATCGAAAAAGAAATTTTAAGTTTTAAATCTATGAAAACTCCTAGATCCTTTGAGATTCATTGAACATTTCAATGGCATGTTTAAATCTCGATATGCCCCTCTTGTTTGTGACTGGGATGCCGAGGATCACAAAGCGGGTGTGAATAACCATGCAAACTTACATGGTGCCCTCACATGTTACAGTCACCTATTTGATGTGCTGGTAAACCACACACGCTCCACCGAACTATGACAAACATTGAGTCACCCTTTGCTACCTTTGCTTAGAGCCATTTAGTGTGCTGGTAAACCACACACGCTCCACTAACGTCTTTGCAAGGGCACAAAGTGTAATTTCATGGAATTGCATCAATTCACTTTGCCTAAGTAACTAAGATTGGGAATTTGAAAAAACATTTAGTTACTTTTGTATTTCATTATACTTATAATGGAAGGTTTCGTCCTATCCTACCCGTTCGGCTAACGACCCTCCACTAGTCAAGAGTGCGGTGGGTAAGAGTGGATACCCATTCAATCGCCATTTTATAGGCAATTTCCTTAAACACCCCTCATAGACCAGCTTTGTGAATGAGGCCTACTAACGGTAAGACTGAATTTTACTCATACCTATATATAATGTTAGACTTTTAATGTTATATATAGTATAGGGTGTATTTTACACTTTTAAAATACAAGGTGTTCTAATTTAATAATTATGCTTTTAATTTAATTAAATTTTACACCAAAACTATATGGATTTATTAAATCTCTTTTAGTTATACCCCTTAATTAATTAATAAAACCATAAGGGTGTGATTTGAACTTTTCAAAACAATACTAGGGTTTTAAAATTTAACATTCCTAAATTAAACTTTTAATCAACTTTTAAATTCCAAAACTTGAGGGCAAGTTTTGAAACATTTCAAAACATTAGGGTTTAGAATTTAAATATACATCAAAATTAAACTTTTAATCAAAATTTAAATTCCAAAACTTGAGGGCAAGTTTTGAAACCTTTTTGAAAACATTAGGGTTTCAACTATTTAAATTTCAAAACAACAAAACTTTTGAGTTCAAATTTAAACTATAAAACCTAAAGGGGAAAATATAAAACTTTTCATAACACAAGGATCAAATAACAAATAATCTAAATTAACATTTAATCACATGATTATCCATATTTGATTTATTTAATGATTTCTTGCAAAACAATTTACCAATTAAATCAAAATAATTAATCAATTATCACATAAGGAAATAAATATTTTATTAATTGATAAATATCTTTAATTAGATCAAGAATATACTCATATATATCATAAAATCGGATTTATATCGATCTAATATGATAAAGGCAAGTATCACAAAGATAAACTGCAAGAAATCCCGAAAATAGCTCCATCTGACGCTCGAACTCACCGAGTAACCCCATGGACTCGCTGAGTAGGGGCAACTCGCCGAGTCCACAGTGGGACTCGCCGAGTCCATCAAGCAGAACTACAAAAATCGAATTTTTTCAACATACAAGGCATCAATACAATAGAAACCAATCATGTCTCTGATACCACTGATGGGTTTTGGTCATAAGAACATCCTATGTGCTCATACAAACCCTAATGCTTGGATCTAGGTTTCTCTATTGTACATGCTTTGAATCCAATACTATAGACCCTAATTCTAGCATACAAGTAATCATATTAACATAAGAATGGGTTTAAGATCATACCTTGATTGTTATGTAGCAATAACAATCCAATTCCTCCTTGTATTGACTTTAGAAAGCTTAGAGTCACAAATGTCACTCCTCTAATGGTTCACAAACACCAAGAGCAAGAGGATGAAGAGAAGAGAGGATGGAGGCTGCCCTAAAACGTGTGAAACCCTAGAAGGATGCTTAGCCATGTTTTTGGGTCATAAGGGATCTCTATATATAGGAGGCTATTAGGGTTATCTAACAAGGAAACCCTAAATTGGATGCTTAAGCCCTAAGCAACTCATGAACCCTTTTAATTAAGGCCTTGGACAATTTCCTCATGGGTTTCCCATAGAATTCGTCCACTCCTTAATATAAGGAAATCCATGGCCCAAATTGCAATTATCTTATAATTACAGTCCATTAAGTTTAATTAATCTCTTTTAGTCACAAAACTAATTACCAATTAATTCTTGACTTAAACAATATGATTTCTCCTTTAATATATAATTCTCATAATATATTAATAAATCACATTTAATCCTTTCTCTCCATAATTCATCCTATCAAGTTGCTTTGGTGAAGGCAACCCAAAAGGACCATGCACCATCGGGTCAAGTACATACCAAAATAGTTATGGACTTAGACACTAATCCAACAATTACATCCATGTAAACCCTAATACCCATGTCTCTTCATTTCCATGAGATCCATGGGTTAAAGCTCCATGGAGTATCCATGGACTTTCCATGCAAACCTAGCCCATTCCAAATAAGCATTAGCCCACACTATATAAATATAGAAGTCCATATTTAATTAGTAATATCTTTGATCTCTAAATTAATCCTAGATTAATTATAGATCAATACTAATTAAATAATATGATCTTATATTAATATATTAGAACTTATAATATATTAATAAATCATAACTTGTACTATTCTCAAAAGATTATCCATAGATTGTTCAGGTGAAGTGCAACCCAAATGGACCATGCTGGGTCGGGTCAAGTACATACCAAATATAGTTATAGACTTAGAAATTATATCCAACAAAAGCACCATATCGGTTGGCTCCTCCCGAGATGCAGGAGTTGTCTATACAACTATAGGACCTGTTAGACAATGGATTCATTTGACTGAGCAGTTCGCCTTAAGGAGCCCCGATTTTGTTTGTGAAGAAGAAGGACGGATCCCATCAGATGTGTATTGACTATTGGGAGTCTAGTAAGGTAACCGTGAGGAACCGTTACCCACTCTTGAGGATCAATGATCTTTTCGACCAACTTCAAGGTGCATCTTGGTTCTCCAAGATTGATCTATGATCGGGTTATCATCAGATGCGATTCAGGGACGAGGACGTGTAGAAGACAACTTTCCAGACTCGCTATGGCTATTACGAGTTCGTGGTGATGCCATTTGGGCTCACCAATGCTCCTGCTATGTTTATGGATCTCATGAACCGCGTGTGCAGACCGATGCTGGATCTGTCTGTAATAGTCTTTATTGATGATATCTTGGTCTATTCCAAGATGCAGGAGCAACATTAGGAGCACTTAAGGGAGGTGTTGGAGACTTTGAGGAGGGATAGACTTTTTGAAAAGTTCTCCAATTGCGAGTTTTGGTTGCATGAGGTGCAGTTCTTGGGGCACCTTGTCAATCAAAAATGTATTATGGTCGATCCAGCCAAAGTCGAGACCATGATGCAGTGGGAGGTTCCGAGGTCTCCATTTGGGTTCGGAGTTTTCTTGGTTTGGCGGGTTATTATCGGAGATTTATCTAGGATTTCTCCAAGATTGTTGTTCCTTTGACCTGAATGACCAAAAAGTCGGTGACATTTTGTTAGGGGCCTGAGCAGCAGGCAACTTTTGAGACTCTTAGGCAACGATTGTGTGAGGCGCCGATTCTGAACATACCATAGGATGTTGACGATTTTATGGTTTATTGCGAGAAATCGATCACAAGTTTGGGTGTAGTTTTGATATAGCGGGGTGGCATGATCGCTTACTCTTCAAGGCAACTGAAGCCTCATGAGGCGAATTATTTGACACATGATTTGCAGCTGGGGGATGTGGTTTTTGCTTTGAAGATTTGGCAGCATTACCTCTATGGGGTTTGTTGTACTATTTACATGGACCACAAGAGCCTGATGTATTTGATGTTGGGTTTTAGTATACTACAACATCCTATGGTGCACATACAACCCTAAATACCTTGGATCTATGTTTTCTCTATTATACATGCAGATATGAAGTTTCCAAGATATTAACCTATACTAGCATACAAATATCATATACTTGGGTAATAAAATAGATAGAATACATACCTTTTTTTATGTAACTTGTCTTCATGAAGCTTGAGTGCCTAGTGCCCCAAGTGTGACACCTCAAATGGTTTACACAACACCATGAACACTTGAAATAACCTTGAGAATAAGGATACTTTGGTTCTCTCTAGTGAAATCGGCCTTGTCCTTTTTGTGTACATACACTAGTGCCAATTTCACCAACCAAGGACATCTTTATATAGTGTGGATATTAGGGTTAAATCCTAATACCCATGACCTTTCAATTCATATGATCCATGGGTTAAACACTCCATGGACTATTCATGAAAGCTTAGCCCAACCTAAATGAACTTAGCCCATCACACAAATATATCTTAGAGTCCATATTTAATTAGTTCCTTTTGATCACTTAATTAATTATAAATTATTTCTTGATCAATACTAATTAAATAATATATTAATATATTAGAACTTATAATATATTAATACAAATCACTAGTATACTTCTTCCTTATCTTGTCTATCCAATTGTCCCGATGCCATGCAACCCAAATGGACCATGCCGGGTTGGGTCAAGTTTTACCAATTATAGTTATGGACTTAGACATTAATCCAACAGTCACCCACTTGGAAAAGTCTAAAACTATTATTGAGTATGACTTCAAACCCCGACTAGCAATCGTAGCTCTCAAAAGCTTTTGTCGAACTCTGACCTTGCCGATGAACTCTGACCTTTGTTAATGACTTGTCCATTATATAAGGGAAAATATATTCCTCCATTCTAGATATCATATGGACTGAGACATGGATTATAAATCATTCTCTCTGTCCATTTGTTGTTTCCCGATTTCTGATTCACGACGACTGACTAATTGAACAAATAAAATCAGTCCTGGCTTGGCCAAGCACTCACATGTATCATCATTAAATCATCGAGGGGCCCACATATATCGCTTTTATCCCAAAGGTAAAAGGAATGGATAAACTTCGACTCATATGGCTTGTTCTACTACTTGTTGAATCATACACAAAGGCACATTTTATAACATCGAGTTACCGAATGCGTTTTTGTGTAATCAATGTACAACCAAATCATAGTAACAACTCATATCTCTAGGTTTGAAAAATATAAGATATTATCATCTCATGATCACTCGTGATAAAATCCATGAAATGATTCAAATGAGCGCGGGTCGAATCCAATACTCAAAACTTATGAGCACTCATGAGTGTTGTAGCACAACTTTGTCCACCAACTTGGACTTCTACAAGCCAACCCATGACAGTCTTGATTCATATCTACTTCCAACATATGACCGACTGTGGATGGTTTTGAATAACTTAGTCATTCCGGAAGAATAACCTAGTTATTATGGAAGTCAAAACATGCAAAGTGAAACACAAGAATAAATGAATCTAATATGGCATCAAAACCTATGAATATAAATAAAACACTTTCTATTTATCACCATACTGATTACTCATTATTCATTGTTTCGGTTTTATCAACTTTATACTTGAATTAAAACACTAGGTGTCCCATGCTCCAAGCATGTACACTATGTTTTCTAAACAATAGCTTTTCCATACACCAATTATGCACTCTATGTTTGTCTATGATCCTTACTTTTGTGAAATAAACCAATTGACCAAACTTTCAATGATTCTAATTTCACAATCCCAAATTGAAATCTGTTAGATTTCAAGCTTAAATGCACTACCCTCTTGCAATGAATGTGTACAAATTCACAAAGACTTGTCAATAACCATTACAGGGTATTCCAATGAATACCTACTTCGTGGATACAAAGCCTTATGTTCAAAGTATGCATTGCTTTGAACATGCTTCTTGCACTAAGTTTTTTCTAATCTTACACAGATTGCTTCCATCTATGGAGACAACTCTATATTCCCATTTTGATTACCACTTCTAAACAAGGGTTTCCTCTTTCCAGACCATGTCAATATGGCCCTTCCAATATTAATAGTATACTTCCAACTGTCCTTGAGCAACCAATCTTTGGTAAACCATAGATTGTCCTCGACAATTGCTTAATCACTTTAGTCATATCCAATTCTAGACATTGTTCCCCTTAATGCCCCAAGGCATTTGGAAAATTCAGAAAGGATAAATATTATAGCACATGTAATCGATCTTGTACCCAAAGTAAATGGGACACGATTCATGATGTTTCACATAAATACATGGTTTTAGACCAATCTTTTGCCATAATAATTTTTTTGTTTGCCACATTCTCAAAATTTGACTATGAAAAGGGATGTCGTAATCATAATCAAATTTTGAGAACGCAATATATAGAATTTTCGTAAGTTGAACCAATCCAACATGAAATTCATATATATATTCTTGACTAAAGTTGATTAAAATCTCAATATAAGCTCTTTAGAATGATTATAAACTCAATCTAAGCTTTTTAGAATTGAAATGAAGTATAATTTCCTCTCCCTTAATTATAGCACAACAACTTTTTTAACTCCTGCAACCTTACGAATTGAAACTTTTGTTTTCTATAATTAACATTGCAAACTTGCAATACTTATTATAATTATCATGCTCCCACTAACATGATGATTATTAGCATAACACTTATGCTCCCACTAGCTTTGACATGTATCTAGAAAACAGTTGGACCCCTAAAAGTCAATACTTTACTGACATTCTTATCAAAGTTCAGATTTCTGATACTAGATTGCTTTGATAAGACTTTATCAAAATCATACACCTTATCTTAGATAGATCACATGTGTGTCTAAACAATTTAAGAACTATGAAAAGGGATGTCGTAATCATAGTCTCAATTGTTTAGACCTTTGCCATTTCTCATAAGTCCATGTTAGTGTGTGAGTTAACCACACACGCTCCACTAACGACTTTCAGAACTGCAAATATCACAATTGCTATCTACTTAAAATCTACTTAGTGAAAGAATTTCCTCTCCATCATTTCCATGAATCGGAGAGAAACCTAAAGACACTTGGATTTTATAGTGTATGTGTTCTTATCAATGTGAATTTGTCAAACCATAATCACAAGACTAGGTTAGTAACAAATCCTAACTCATATGGATTGAACTTGTGCAATATTAACTTCTTGCCACCTGGCAGCATAAGGGCCTGCCATTGCTTCCAAGTAGTTATGCAAACAATTAAGAACATGTAGAACTCAAATATATATATATATATATATATATATATATATATATATATATATATATAGCCAACTTAACTGGAATGAGCATAGAAATGTCAACACGATAGGTCATAAGCCTCTAGTTGTGTGCTAGTGATGAAATACAGGTTTTATTCTTGATTACTTCTTGAAACCCTTTCAAGATCTTTTAGACTCCCACTGTCTCCTTGACCTATAAGACTTTCTTACCAAATATTCAAGAGATAGTGTGGATTCTAATCAAGAGAAACACTTAACACACTTGGCCTAAGTTGGTCTCTGTTTTATCCAAAACATCACAACTTACCAAATTCAAATGTACAAGAGTAGAAAACCTTTTACTGTTACATTTCACTAGTGTTAATAAACCTTCTTTAAGATGTGTCACTCAAGTTACATTTGTGGTGGGCTTGATCAGTGCACAAGAATGTGTACTCGATCCCTTAGTCCTTTACTTGACTCACACATCCATGTGAACAAGTAATTAGTCTTAATTTTCCAATGCTTGAATGTTCTCATTCATCATACTATACAACTTGCATGATTCCAAGTTTCGGTCCAATTGAAACTTGGGTGATGAGAAACTTTCTTTATTTGGTAAATTTAGACACTACCACAAATGAATGAATCAAAACCATTTTACTATATTACTAGCAATGGAATCATATAAACAACAATTTTTTTTTTCACAAATGCCATTGTAAGGACACTTAAAATAAATAAAATAAAAAATTTCCTTTTATTTTAAAAAATTTGCGGAAAAACTTATCCTTACAATCCATATGAAAACCTTGTTGTTATATATTCCTAAGCAATGTGTCATAACTCCTAAGTAACAAATTCAAAATTCTGATGCGATCGAAGTCCATCTTTGCGATCAGAAGCATCATATACTTCCTTTAAGCCTTCTCTCTTTTCTTTGATTCTTATAACATCACCATGTGACTCAGTCACATTATGTAATAAGAATCTCCAAGTAGGAGCTTAACAGAGTTAGACAATGGACTTTACCTGAAGTAGAGTCAAACTTATTGACTTTAACATCCTTAGGTAAATTTGGCAGCTTCACAAACAGTGCCCCTTCCTTTGGCAATTTTAACAAATCGACCCTTTGGTTATGGTACATGGGACTATCATATACTTAGCTTTTCTCTTTACCATTTGGTCAACCAAGTTGACTATGGCCGATCCCTTTCCATTGGGAAGAGAATGCTTTTTCTGGATTTCCAGTGTCATCATTGTCAATGTCCATAAAGTTTTGGGAAGTCAAACTTCTAATCAAATTTGCTTTACTAGCCTTCCAAATCATTGCTGATTCAGCAGTACCAAGCAAATAGATAAGATCATTAAGGGTCTTGTCATAGTCTGTTTCATAGGAGTCCCAAAGGAACTCACTATGTGACTTAGAAAGTGATTGAACCACCAACTTTCTCAAGACTTTGACACCCAACTCTCCCGGCTTGTCAATATGTGACTTCATCTCCAAGATGTGATCACACCTAGACCTTGCCTTGCCAATAGGGCTTGAGTGACCTTGAACTTGTGAGTTAGGGAGAATAATTGGAGGAGGTGGACGAAGTGAAGTTCCAATAGATTTGGGAAGATCATAAATGTCTGAACTAGACATCTTTTAGGAGATATTCAAGTTTAGTTGATTTAAAGTCCTTAATATAACACCCAATATGAAATATTAAGGCTAGGACCCAACAACCTATTTATAACTGGAAGATGGATGCCGTAATCCAAGTTATAAAATAGTTGAAGGTAGGTAAATGATGATTTACCAATTTCGACCATGAAAAACGAAATATAATTATGTTTTAATTGGATTTGAAACCCCTAGATCTTTTGAGATACATTGAACTTTCAATGACATGTTTGAATCTCGAGTGTGCCCTCTCAAGTTTGTGACTGGGATGCCGAGGATCACAAACCAGGTGTAAATAACCATGTAAATTGACTTGGTACCCTTAATTTTATCACCTAATCGATGTGCCGGTTAACCACACACGCTCCACCGATCTATGATAAAACTTAAGTTACCCTTTGCCACACATTTTTAGTCCCATGTTAGTGTGCCGGCTAACCACAGACGCTCCACTAACGACTTAACAAATGTGCAAAGTGTAATTTCATGGGTTAGCACCATTTCACATTTTCTTAAGTAACTAAGATTGGGAATTTATAAGTGTTTAGTTACTTAGTATTTATCATTATACTTTTAATGAAGGGAGAATTATAGTCCTTGTCCTACCCGTTCGACTAACGACCCTCCACCAGTCAAGGAAGTGGTGGGTGAGAGTAGACACCCATTAAGTTGTCATTTTATAGGCAACAACGTTATATCCCCTTAAAGACCGGCTTCGTGAATGAGGCCTACTAATGGTAAGACGACTTGCTCTTATACATATATATATATATATATATATATATATATATATATATATATATATATATATATATATATATATATATATTAACTTATACTATTATAAAGTATAAGGGTTGAATTTTATCTTTTAAAATTCTAAGGGCTTAACTTGGAATTAAAGTATTCATTAGAGAAAACCTTTCAAATTCCAAAACTTGAGGGCAAGTTTTTAAACTATTCAAAACTCTTGGATTTTCATAACTTATGAGTTTTAAGTAAAGCTTTAAAATTTTTAATGAAGAGACTCTTGGACATCCATAACTTGAGGACAAGTTATGGAGCCATAAAAACTATTTATAAGAAAAGACTCTTCATTGTTTTGTAACCTAAGGCATATTTATGAGTTTTTAGGATTCATAAATGTGACTTTTCATATAACTTGAGGACAAGTTACAAAAAAACACATGTATGTACAACTTTTAGATTCATTAGGATTGAAAATAACTAAAACACAAATTTTTTTCATTAATCTAAACTAACTCATAAATCAAGGAAACATGGAACTTTTGGTAATCCATAACTTATGGAGTTAAATGCTTGTTTTATGATGAAAATTTTCATGTTCCATAACTTAAGAATAAGTTATGGAATTCTTTAAAACATTAACACCAAATTTTGTAACTTTAGAAAAACTTTGAATCATTTTTTTTAAAACCTTTTCACATCCATAACTTATGGAGGTTTCAAAACACATAAGATCACAACTTTAAAAAAAAAGCTTTTTGAGCTCCAAAATTTTATGACAAAATTTGCAACTCCATAAAACATTTAGATCAAAATTTTAAAACTAATAAAATAATCATATCATTTTATCTTTTACTAAATTTGACCTAATTCAACTCATATAGCAAATGATTCAAATTTTACTAATAATTAGTTTTTCACAAAACAAGTAATTATCTTAAAATTTGAAAAACTTCATGTTTTGTTTCCTTTTTTTTTCCTTTTTTTTTCCTTTGTTTTTTTTTCAACTTTGAAAATCAAACATTTGCATGAATATAACAGTAAACAACCCATGTCTCTGATACCACTGTTGGGTTTTAGTATACTACAACATCCTATGGTGCACATACAACCCTAAATACCTTGGATCTATGTTTTCTCTATTATACATGAAAATATGAAGTTTCCAAGATATTACCCTATACTAGCATACAAATATCATATACATGAGTAATGAAATAGATAGAATACTTACCTTTTTTTATGTAACTTGTCTTCATGAAGCTTGAGTGCCTAGTTCCCCAAGTGTGACACCTCAAATGGTTCACACAGCACCATGAACACTTGGAATAACCTTGAGAATAAGGATACTTTGGTTCTCTCTAGTGAAATCGGCCTTGCCCTTTTTGTATACATACACTAGTTCCGATTTCACCAACCAAGGACATATTTATATAATGTGGAGATTAGGGTTAAACCCTAATACCCATGACCTTTTATTTCATATGATCCATGGGTTAAACACTCCATGGACTATCCATGAAAGCTTAGACCAACCTAAATGAACTTGGCCCATCACACAAATATATCTTAGAGTCCATATAATTAGTTCCTTTTGATAACTTAATTAATTATAAATTATTTCTTGATCAATACTAATTAAATAATATGATTATATATTAATATATTAGAACTTTTAATATATTAATATAAATCACTAGTATCCTTCTTCCTTATCTTGTCTATCCAATTGTCGCGATGCCATGCAACCCAAATGGACCATGCCGGGTCGGGTCAAGTCTTACCAATTATAGTTATGGACTTAGACATTAATCCAACATTTGATGGATCAACTGAACTTGAATATCAGGCAGCGTCGCTCGTTGGATGTGGTGAAGGATTATGATTGTGATATCATGTACCACCCGGGGAACGCCAATGTGGTGGCCGATGCTCTCTACTGCCGGAAGGTTGCGGCTCCAATCAGGGATACATGTTTGAGGATGACAAGGATTGCTACGGTGCTAGAATGGATTCGAGAAGGTCAGGTTGAGGCTATGAAGGAGGAGCGCCATAAGTGTTAGCAGAATGTGGGTTAGATGGCTTCCTTCGATTATGATAGCCGCAGATTGTTGACCCTGCATCAGAGGTTCTGGGTTGCTTATTGGGGCGGTGTGTGCCAAGTTCTGATGGAGGAGGCTCACAAGTCGAGATTCTCCTTTCATCCTGGGGCGAAAAAGACGTATAGGGACCTTCGCCCTGATTATTGGTGGCCCTGCATGAAACAGGATATAGCATGGTTTGTGGAGCAGTGCTTGACTTACAGGAAAGTCAAGGCCGAGCATCAACGACCTCACGACAAGATGTAGCCATTGGATATTCCCTTATGGAAATGGAAAGACATCATAATGGATTTTATCACAAAGCTTCCCAGGACAACACCCATAGTGACTTCTATTTGGGTCATCGTGGATTGACTGACCAAGAGCGCGCATTTCATCCTGATCCAAGAGAGTATTTCGTCTGAGAAGCTAGCCAAGATTTATGCCCGAGAGGTGGTGGCACGTCATGAGGTTCCGGTATCAGTAGTTTCAGACCATGATGTTCGCTTTACTTCCAGATTTCGGAAGCGGTTTCATGACGAGATGGGCACTTGTCTCCTTTTCAGCAAAACTTTTCATCCACAGACTGATGGGTAGAGTGAGCGAACGATTCAGAACCTTGAGGATATGTTGCATGCATGCGTATTAGATTTTGGTGGGAGTTGGGATACGTATCTTCCGTTAGCGGAATTTTTGTATAAAAACTATCATGCTAGCATTGATTGACCTCCTTTTGAGATGCTCTACGGGAGGAAATGTTGGTCCCCGATTTGTTGGGGTGTGGTCGGTTAGCGAGTCATGGGGAGTACCGAGGTGGTACTCAAGACTAATGAGATGATTCAATAGGTTTGGAGAAGGCTTCAGAAAGCCTAGAGTTGGTAGAAGAGCTATGCCAACAAGCGCCGATCAGATTTAGAGTTCCAAGTGGGAGATATGATTCTCCTAAAGGTGTCAACTTGGAAAGGTGTCATCTAATTCAGGAAGCGGGGCAAGCTGGGCCCCATGTGTATCAGTCCCTTCGGTGCATTGGCTCGGGTGATCCGGGTTTCGTATCATTTAGATCTTCCAGCCGAGCTCAGCTAGATTCATAGCACATTCCATGTCTCGTAGTTGCGGAAGTGTTTGGTTGATGATTTCACAGTTGTACCCTTGGAGGATATTCAACTATGGAAGTCGTTGCAATTTTAGATCGGAAGACAAAAACCTTGAGGAACAAGGTGGTGGAGCTTGTGAAGGTGCATTGGCTACACCGCAAGGGGTCGGAGTGGACTTGGGAGCCTGAGGCGGAGATTAGGGAGCATTATCCAGGGTTGTTCGAGATGGCGGACTTCAAGGACGAAGTCTGATTCAAGTGGGGGAGAATTGTAACGCCATATTTCTGGTAAGATTTTATTACAAGTATTGCTTTTTTCCTGAAGAACTCGTCGAATTGGAAGCCCCAACTCGACGTGTTGAAGTTATTTAGCCGATTATTTTCATGAGGCAACTCGACTAGTTGAGGAGTCTCAACTCAGCAAGTTAGCCGCTCAGAAAGAAATCCTAATTTTAGGGTTTTACACCCTATTTAAACACCTTAAGTCCAAGGTCTTGGCCTCATTTGCAGCCTCCAAAGTCCCTAACCCTAATCTCGAAACCCTAAAGCCTTTTTGTGTGTTGTGAGCCCTTTGAGAGTTTATTTTGGTGTATTTGAATTCATTAGAAGAAGGAGAAGCTTGGTAAAAGGTGGTCATTCAAGCTGGAGCCTTCAAGATGTTGATCCTTTGCTTCATTTCCAACATATTTCTGGTATAAAGTTCTAACCTTGTTGAATATTTGTTTGGATCTCTTTTTAGGTTAGTTTGGAGGCTTTTAGCCATGTTTGGGTGATTAGTGGGGTTGAAGGTCGTCCCAAGAGCTATCTTTCCAGATCTATGGTCCTCTTGAGCTCTTTTGGCATAAAAGTGCCAACTTTATGGTCTTAAGATCTCCATGCATGCATTAATTCCATTTTATGGCTTCTTTTGATCATTTGAGCCACTTCTATGTATACTTGAGAGTAAAGTTGGAAACTTTACATGTGGGAGCAACCTTTAAGGAACAGATCTGTATTATCGAGCTTTGTCTTGATGAAGAAGTGCTTATTGGTTAAGCCCTAACCTTCTAAGCTAAGGGTTTGGGCTCTTTACCCTAACCTTTTAAACTTTACCCTTCTAGTAAACATTCTAGCCCAGATCTGAGTGGTGGACCTTTTAGTTTCGAGAATGGTGACTTAATGGATTAAGGGGTATGTCTCCTGAAGAACACGACGAGTTTATAGGTGAACTCGGCGACTTGGAGTGACTTTTCCTGATTCTACTGGCTAAAGGGGAAACTTGACGAGTTCATGGATGAACTCGAAAAGTTGGACCAGATTTTCATGATTTTTTTGATTGATGAGGAACTCGTCGAGTTGAAGAAGTACTCGGCTTGTTGAGGCAACTCGGAGCGTTGACTTTGACCAAATTTGACCTCTAAGGGTTTTTGTAATATTGATCAATATCTAAGGGGAATTATTTTGTTTTGGGGTTGAGTATAGTTGATTTCCAGGGCTGGAGATTGATCCAGTTATCTTTCATCATTCAAGGTGAGTTTCCTTATCGGATCGAAGGCACCAAGGGCGGCCCATGATTATATTATGTTGTTAGTAAGCTAGTTGTCTTCATGACTATTGCATGTGTTGTGTTTATATGTTTTCTAGGTCAAGGCCCATGCCAGGTGGGGCCCGATGGATTTCTGTATTCTATGTATTGTCTATGTGTTTATTTTGATGTACATTATTATATGTTAAGCGGGGCCTGTTTTACTGAGCTCAACTTGATGCCGCGCGGGGCCCGATGTCAGACGGGGTCTGAAGCCGGTAGGGCTGATAACGGGTAGGGCCCACTATTTATTTATTGTATGATTGGTATGTGGTATTTTGGGGGAACTCATGAAGCTTTGTGATTACAGTTTTCAGTCTATGTCTCAGGTACTTCTGGTTCTAGAAGGAAGAGCTCGGGATGACTGCATCGCACACACCATTGGATTCTGTACCTTATGTTTTACTTTGTTTTTATGACAATTATTACATTGGTTTTCATTTGAGATGATTGGATGTTATTATCACTGTTTTATCCATTACTAAAAACAAAATTTTTAGGACCATGTTGTTGGGTGTTACACTAGTATTGATTGACCACCATTCGAGATGTTGTATGGAAGGAGGTGTAGGACCCTAGTTTGTTGGGGAGAGGTCGGTCATCGGGTCATGGGAAGCACTGAGGTAGTGCTTAAGACCACTGAGTTGATTCAGCAGGTACGCAACAAACTGCAGGTCGCGCAGAGTCGTTAGAAGAGTTATGCTAACCGAGACCGTTCAAATCCCGAGTTTAAGGTGGGAGACTTTGTGTTGCTGAAGATGTCACCTTGGAAAGGTGTCATTCAATTTCAGAAGAGGGGCAATATGAGTCCCTAATTTCTTGGTCCATTCAGGATTTCTGCCTGGGTTGGCAGGGTTGCATATTGGCTAGATCTCCCTGATGATGTAACACCCGTAGATCCAGGCTAGTCAATTTAGAGGTAATAGGGGTCAAAAATGACTTTTTGACAAAAGATTATTAAGAATAAATAATATCGACCAAGAGGTAGTATACGTTACAAGGTTTACGTACATATAAAGAGCATCGAAATCCGAGTTATAACGAAGAAGTTATGACCCGTTGAAGTTTCGCGACGAAACCAACACAATACCGGGAAGCGTAAATAGTGAATTTATGATAGAGCGAGTTTTAGCCTTAGCAATCTAAACGAAAGTCGTAGAATACATTAAACCGAGAGCGTCCATAAAAAGAACGCCGAAATCTGACTTCGTATGAGGAAGTGATGATTTTTCGAAGTTTCGTCTAAGCGGTGTTCAACCCGAAATTCGAATATTAGATCGAGCAGTTTTTAGCCAACACAACCTAAACGGGAATCGAAGATCTCATTAATAGTAGCATAACGATAAAAAGACAGGTGAAAACGGACGTCGGATGATGAAGTTATGAATTTTTAACGGACCAATCCTATCTCGGCGTGTTAAAAATATAAAATTTAAAATAAAATCAAAATTAGCCGACGGAGTCTAAACGAAAATTGTAGAGTACGTTCCTGCCTTCGTGTGGATATAAAGAACGTCAAAAATGGAGCAAGTATGCGAAAGATACAAAATTTTAAAGTTTGAAATCGAAATTGCGAAGGCTGATAAGAACTTGGTGACGTGGCGCGTTGTGGGCCGTCCATCGCTAATCAGTGAACGCTTCGGATTCGGACACGCCTCCGTTCGCTACACCCCATGTCCGAGGTTGGTGCACCCAGCGTACCTTCGCTCCTTACTCATCCGACGAAGATGCGAGACAGCTGGCTGCGAGCTGGCGATCCTATCCGAAGTTACGCCCCACGTATCCTCCCTACGCCCAGCGTACCACCGAGGCTTCATGCCTATAAATAGGCTGCAAGGGCAGTCGACTTCCTCTCTGCAAATCCACCTCTTTCTCTCACTACTTTTTCTCTCTAGCACCTCTAAACCCCCCTAAACCCTAGGTAAACCCCCTAGCACCTAAAGGAAGCCCCGAGGCTCCCGGAGTCCCGAGAAAAAGTGTCTTTCGGTTTCGGAAACGTTGCTCCGAGCAAAGCCCGATTTTCTTTAAAATCCGTTGTAAGTGAGCTACGCTTACGCAATTTTTAATATAGCTTTCAAATAATTATAGTAATGTTATTAGGTCCTTAAAATAATTGTTTGGGCTATTATTATGAGTTATATTGAGTGTTATTTAACGCTTATATAATAGTAATAATAGTCAAACTATTAATTTGTCACGGTTATTGTTAGACTAAACCCAAGTGGTATTGATACTAGGTTTTATCAAAGGAAAATTGTTTTGAGAATATCGAAGCGCTGTCTGAGTGCCGAGTCACCACCTTTTAGGTGAGTGCATGGTGCCTTTCATCTTACACATAGATATGAAGTATTTTATATAAACTACGTGCTATGTGTGCATATTATCTGAATACTTGTTGCTTATGCTGGATGAACATTTTATACATGTCTTAAATGATTTAAACTGTATACGTATTTTATATATACGAATATGTTGGGTATGACATGGGTAGATGAATGATGAGAGGTAAAAGATGATGTGAGTAAACATTGGCAGCTATAGATTTAGTGCCTAATAAATAACATCGACAGCTAACTTAGTGCCTATTGGACAAGCACTTGTAGCTATGGACTTAGTACCTGTTAGGAATTGGTAGCTATGGACTTAGTACCTATTAGATAAACACTGGTAGCTATGGATTTAGTACCTGTTAGGAATTGGTAGCTATGGACTTAGTACCTTTTAGATAAAGACTGGTAGCTATGGACTTAGTACCTTTTAGGAATTGGTAGCTATGGACTTAGTACCTATTAGTTAAAAACTAGTAGCTATGGATTTAGTACCCTCTGAATAAACTATAGGAGCTATGGAATTAGTGCTTTACAAACGAGCATTAGCAGCTATGGATTTAGTGCCAGTCCTATAACCCTAGAGGCAAGGGACTTCGGAATAAACGAATGCAGGATAGATGACTCTTAGGATAAATCCTTAAGAGTAAAGAAGATAATGGGGATGGGTAATTGGGTTGATTGTTTGATTGTTTAAACATAATAATTATATTATTGTGGGTTGAAAACCCTATGTACTCACTAAGTTTCCCAACCTGACCTACTCAGTTTATTTATATCACAGGTGTTGTTATGATTACACTGAGAGATTAAAGAGATGTAAATCACTAGTGATAATGAATATAAGTTCTATTTATGTTTATGTTTCTGTATTGACGATGACATCCCAAATGTTTTAAAATGAATAAAAATACATTTCTTCATAAATGATTTGATAACGTATTTATCATGTTTTACTGGGAACAAATTCCGCAACATTTTTATTAAAATAGGTACTCTGATTTTTATAAAGCATAAACAAAATCAGTCTTTTCTGGCCATGAAAATGGGGATGTCACAGTTGGTATCAGAGCATTAGTTTAAGCGAACTAGGAAAATGGATTTATTTCTAGACTTAAACTTAGAATCCTACGCAATGATCGTGAGGAGCGTGTCTAATAGATTTAGGTAATACACCTAAACAGACACAAGCACTAGCTTATTTTAGGAACGATGCCTAAATTGCTTTTACATGCTAAATGATTTGTTATGCTATAGTTTGATCGGATCTATGGTCTATTGCCGACCGGATCTGGAAACCTTATGTGTTTAGGATTCTAAACGTACGAATACAACATTAGAACTAGCATATAAATGTTTCGGAGAGATAAGGATGATTTAAAAAGTCAATCCTAAATTAAGATCTAGATTCACCTTATTAGGTGTATAGATCAAAATGGTAAGAACCCGCAGTGGAGCTGGGAATACAAATGAGAATAGGAATCAACCCCCGGTGATTCAACAAATACCTGTTGTAGTGGAAGATGTACCCGAGCTAATCACCATGGCTGGAGTACAAGCGATGATTCGAGCTATGTTAGCTAAACAAAGGGAAGAAATGAGGCGGATGTTGAATAGGGACGAACCTACTATGCCCATTGAGCAACCCGAGCTGATTCCCGAGCAATCGGAGGAAGGGAACTACAACCGCCAAGTGAGTCAAGTGGGGACTCAAGGTGAACGAAGGGATGGCCCGGAAAGGAGAAATGACAAGGATGGGCGAATGTACAAGAATTTCTTGGGTTCAAAACCACCAAATCTCTCAGGAAGCCCAAAGCCTGTTGAGATTATGGATTGGATCTCCGAGATGGAGATGGTGTTTGAGAGCTGTGACTGTAGAGAGAAACAAAAGACCGTCTTCGCTGTAAGACAATTGAAAACTGGAGTCTTGAGCTGGTGGAAGCTATTGGCAGATACGATGCCACGAGGAGAAGCCTTAAGGATGTCATGGGAAGAGTTCTTGGAACAATTGAAAATGCAGTACTGCTCAGAGATAGATTTGATAGACCTAAACAACGAGTTTCAAAACCTGAAGAAAGGGAAGATGAGTGTTGATGAGTATGCCACTGCATTCACCGAGAGGATGAAGCTATTCCCCTACTTGGTGTCTACTGAACTCTCCAAGATTGATAGGTGTTCTAATGGAATGCCCATTGACTTTGGCGTAATGGTCAAAATGGCAACTACCTTGAAAACAGCTATTAGGGCAGCTAAGAACGTAGAGGCCCAGATAAGAGAAAAGGGTCTAGAAAAAGATAAGGCAGGAGAGAAGCAGAAGTTTGAAGGATCTTCAAGGTCCAACAAGGAGAGAAAATTCTCAAAGCTTGAAGGAGGAGAAGGAGGTGAAGCGAGATGGTGTGATAAATGCAAGAAGAAGTATTGTGGGAAGTGCAACGAAGAAGTGACTTGTTACAAGTGTGGAAGGACTGGTCACTATTCCAAGGATTGTAGACATAATGATAAAGTATGCTACAGATGTGGAGGCAAGGGGCACATGTCTGGAGACTGCCCAAGGAAAAATAAAGCAGCAAGCCCAGAATCGACACCAGGACCAAGGGCATATTACACGATCCTCGACAAAGCAGAAAACCATGCGAGAAATCAAGGATGAGGACTTCATATCTGAAGATCAAGTTATTGATGGGTTTTGAGCATTCTAACACTTCCTAAGTGTACATGCAACCCTAATAAACCTTGGATCTATGTTTGTCTAAGATACATGTAAATAATTATTTTTCCAAGGTTTATATCCTAACTAGCATGGCATGGGGAACATGAATCAAATAAGCTAGTAGATATACTTACCTTGTAGTTGTAGTTGATTGCTTGGAGTTCTAGAGCCTAGCACCAATAATATGGATGCCTCAAATGAAAGTCACAAATCACCACAAACTTGGAACTTTGAGAGAATAGTATTTACTATCTTGAAATTGCCCTCACCTCAACAAGTGTCAACTAGTCACTTTTCAAGAACCAAAGCCTCCTTTATATAGTGTGGTGGATTAGGTTAAACCCTAAAACCCATGTCTCTTCATTTCCATGAGATCCATGGGTTAAAGCTCCATGGAGTATCCATGGACTTTTCCATCCAAGCCTAGCCCATTCCAAATGAGCATTAGCCCACACAATATAAATATAGAAGCCCATATTTAATTAGTAATATCTTTGATCACTAAATTAATCCTAGATTAATTATAGATCACTACTAATTAAATAATATGATCTTATATTAATACATTAGAACTTATAATATATTAATAAATCATAACTTGTACTATTCTCAAATATTATCCATAAACTGTTCGGGTGAAGTGCAACCCAAATGGACCATGCCGGGTCGGGTCAATTACATACCAAATATAGTTATGAACTTAGACACTATATCCAACAGTCTCCCACTTGGATAAGTCTAATAACTATAGTTGCAAGTATGACTTCAGGAACCGATCAGCAATCGTAGCTCTTTAAACTCTGTTGAACTAGAACTTGCCATTTAAGATAAGTGATCATATAATCCTCTGTTCTAGATATCAGCCAGACAAATACATGGAACAATGTCTTACTTATTGTCTAGCAGTTTGTTTCCCGATTTCTGATTTGTTTGACAAAGAACTTAATTGAACACATCAACTTAGTTCTGACCGGGCCCGGTACATAGGTCAAAACAAAATCATCGAGGGGCCCAGATATCAGCTTCTAATCCAAGAAGGAACAGATAAACTTCGACTCATATGTTTGTTCTACCACTCATTGAATTACACACAAAAGCATGTTTTATAACATCGAGTTACCAATGCGTTTTCGTACAATCAATGCATAACCAACTCGTAAGTAACAAATCATATATCTAGGTTTGAAGACTTATATGATATTACCGTCTCACGATTACTCGAGATAAAATTCCATGAAGTGATTCCAGTGAGCGTGGGTTGAGTCCAATGCTCAGAACTTATGAGCACTCATGATTGTTGTAGCCTTGTCCAACACCTTAGACCTCTGCAACCAATCATGACAGTCTTGATTCATACCTACTTCCGACATATGACCGACTGTGGAGGTTTGAATAATATGTTATATCAAACAAAATTAGTCTGGAAGTCAAAACATGCAAACGAAATATAGTAAACGATCAACAAGAGATAGCAACACTTTACTCATAAATAAAACACCTTTTATTCATCATCTAATGTCAATTACACTTTACAAATTTCGAGGTTATCTAACTACTAAAACTTATATCATCCTTCAGCCCTATGCTCCAAGCATGCTGGAGATGCTTAACCCTACTCAGTCCCTTCGTGAGGGGATCTGCTGGGTTCTCATCCGGTGATACCCTCTTCGCCATGAGGAGTCCTTCTTCGATTTGATGTCTGATAAAATGGTATTTTCTGTCGATGTGTCTGGATCTCCCGTGATCCCTTGGTTCCTTGGCTAAGGCAACCGCACTATTGCTGTCACAGAAAATCTCCATTGGCTCTTTTATAGCTGGTACAACTCCAAGGTCTCCGATGAAGTTCTTTAGCCATATAGCCTCCTTTGCTGCCTCGCTTGCTGCTATATACTCTGATTCACAAGTTGAATCTGCCACTGTCTCTTGCTTGGAACTCTTCCAAGAAATTGCTCCTCCGTTTAGGGTAAAGACCCAGCCCGACTGAGAGTGGAAATTATCCCTATCAGTCTGGAAACTAGCATCACTATACCCTACAACTCTCAATTCATCACTCCCACCGAAGGTAAGGACCCAGTCCTTAGTCCTTCGCAAGTACTTGAGGATATTCTTTACCGTAGTCCAGTGTTCCTTGCCAGGGTTCCCCTGATACCTGCTAACCATGCTTAAAGCAAAGGCTACATCAGGTCGAGTACACGTCATAACATACATGATCGATCCTACAGCTGAAGCATAAGGTAGTCGACTCATTTCTGCTATCTCAGCCTCAGTACTAGGGCTTTGTGTCTTACTCAATCTGGCATTACTCTGAATGGGTAACTCATCTTTCTTGGAGTTATGCATGTTGAATCTTTTCAGCACCTTATCCAAGTAGGTACTCTGACTAAGTCCAATTAGTCTTTTACTCCTGTCTCTCAAAATCCTTATCCCTAGGATAGAGGCAGCTTCACCAAGGTCCTTCATAGCGAAACACTTCCCAAGCCAGGACTTTACTTCCTGCAAGGTTGGGGTGTTATTTCCTATGAGTAGTATGTCATCCACATACAGTACCAAAAAACTGACTATACTCCCACTAGCCTTGATATAGACACAAGATTCATCTTCACTCCTTGAAAAGCCAAATTCCTCGACCTTCTCATCAAAGCAAAGATTCCATCTGCGAGGTGCCTGTTTCAATCCATAAATGGATTTCTCGAGTTTACACACTCTATTGGGGTACTCTGTACTGACAAAACCCTCTGGCTGAACCATGTAAACATCCTCAGCCAACTTTCCATTAAGGAAAGCAGTTTTGACATCCATTTGCCATATTTCATAGTCATGAAATGCAGCAATGGCTAACAGGACCCTAATAGACTTTATCTTGGCCACTGGTGAAAAGGTCTCATCATAATCAACTCCCAGAGTTTGAGAATAACCTTTTGCAACCAGTCGTGCCTTATAAGTGTGTACATTACCATCCATGTCGGTCTTCTTCTTGAAGATCCATTTGCACCCCACTGTCTTACGACCTGGTACATTTTCAACCAAGTTCCAAACTTGATTGTCAAACATGGATTGTATCTCGCTATCCATTGCCTCTTTCCACTTGGCAGCCTCAGGGCCTGCCATGGCTTCCGTGTAGCTGTTAGGTTCATCCAGACCTACTAGTGTCTCATCACTAATAAGTGTCTCACCTTCCGTAGTAATATGGAAACCATAGTAATGCTCAGGTGTATTCCTAACTCTCGTGGAACGCCTCAGTGGTACAGGCTCGTCAACTGGCTCAACAGGACTTTCCTCCTCAAGTTGAGGGCTAGTGTTTGAAGTTCCTTCACCGCTTGACTCTTGAATTTCTTCAAGATCAATTTGCCTCCCACTGTCTCCTTGGCTTATAAATTCTCTCTCTTGAAAGACTCCTCTTCTTGCTACAAAGACCACATTGTCACTAGGTCTGTAGAAGAGGTAACCAAAGGATTGCTGTGGGTAGCCGATGAAAATACACCTCTCGCTTCGAGGTTCGAGCTTATCATGAGTCTCACGTCTCACGAAAGCCTCACAACCCCAAATCTTGATGTGGTCTAGTTTAGGTACTTTACCAGTCCACATCTCGTGAGGAGTTTTGGCAACTTTCTTTGTAGGGACTAGATTAAGAATATGGGCGGCAGTCTCTAAGGCATACCCCCAAAATTAGATTGGTGGCATAGCTCGACTCATCATGGAACGAACCATACCCAACAAGGTTCGATTACGCCTCTCAGCTACACCATTCAACTATGGTGTCCTGGGAGGTGTCAATTGTGAGATAATCCCACATTCCCTAAGATAGTCGAGGAACTCTGAACTAAGATACTCACCTCCTCGATCGGATCGAAGCATCTTAATGTTCCTGCCCAATTGATTCTCGACTTCCTGTTTAAATTCCTTAAACCTCTCGAAAGTCTCTGACTTATGCTTGATTAAGTAGACATATCCATATCTACTGTAATCATCAGTGAAAGTCAAATAATAACGATTAGCATCCCTTGTGGCATGTTTGAATGGTCCACACACATTCGTGTGTACAAGGTCCAACAAACCTTCACCCCTCTCACATGGGCCTGTGAAGGGTGACTTTGTCATTTTTCCAAGTAAGCATGATTCGCAACTATCATCTGACTTTAGGTCAAACGACTCCAAGACTCCATCCTTTTGGAGTTGGCCTATGCGCTTCTTGCTTATATGTCCAAGACGACAATGCCATAACGATGCTTTATCCAAGTTATTATTATTAGTAGAATCAATACACAAAACATTATTTCCTGAATTATCTACAACAGATACAGCTTCATACACACCATCACAGGGTAATGCTCTAAAATAAAAAAACATTATTAAAGAAAGCATCAATAGAATCAACTTCATTATTAAATGAAAAGGTAAACCCTTGTTTGTACAAAGCATGAAAGGAAATAATATTTCTTGCCATTCCTGGCGAATAACAACATTTATTCAAATCTAAACTAAACCCACTACTTAGCGATAAAGTATAAACTCCAATCTTGGTGACAGGTGAAGCTTTCCTATTCCCCATGATCAAGTTTATCCTTCCTTTCTCCATATTCTCACTTCTTCTTAGTCCCTGCAAGTCACAACAAATATGAATACCACAACCGTTATCAAGGACCCAAGATTTAGAATGGGGTGAGTTATTAGATAAGATAGTGTAAATACCTGCGTGGTTGGGTTTAACTTTCCCATCCTTCACATCCTGCTGATATTTTGGGCAGTTCCGCTTCCAATGAGACTTTTCATGGCAATAGAAGCATTCGGCCTCTTTTGGGTCAGAAGAAGGAGTGATGAAACCTTTCTTGGTTCCACTTGAAGAAGAGCCATCAAGGGTCCGAACCTTGGTACCCTTCGAAGAGCTCTTTCTCTTCCTCCCTCGTCTTTTCCCGATTTCCAAAACCGGAGTTGAGTTTGGAGTGGGAGTGATAGCAACCGACTTCCCCTTAAGACCTGTTTCTGCGGTCTTGATAAGTCCTTGAAGTTTGCTGAGTGTGACCTCTTCCTTATTCATGTGATATGTCATGCGGAATTGATCATAGCATGATGGTAAGGAGTGCAAAATGATATCTATTGCAAGCTCCTCAGGGAAGTTCACATTAAGCTTCAACAACCGATCCACATACCTTTGCATTTTCTGCATGTGGCTCGTGACGGATTCCGCGTTCTTCATCATGGCTGTTATCATGGAGTAGATGATCTCATACCTCTCTTGTCGTGCACTCTGATGGTATCTTTCCATCAAATCTTGGTGCATTTCATAAGGGTAGAAATCCTCATAAGACTTTTGGAGTTCAGCTATCATTGTGGCTAACATGATGCAAGCCACCTTGGTAGCATCTCTTTCATGAGTATGAAAGTCAGCGATCTCCTGGGGAGTTGCAGTGGTCTCATCAATTTCCTTAAGCTCCTTGTCAAGGACATATTCTTTGTCCTCGTAGCGGGTAATCATCCTGATGTTTCTGATCCACTCATTGAAGTTGGATCCATCAAAGGTAACTTTCCCACACAAGCTCATAAGAGTAAAGGAGCTATTAGGATTAGAGCCAGAAGCAGCATTGTTTGAAGACATCTGAAAAGAAGAGAACAAGATTAGTTTAGATATAAGAGAGTCCTTAATAAAACACCCAAATGTAATATTAAGGCTAGGATCCAATCACAATATAATATAACTTAGAAGAGGTATGCCGTAATCTAAGCTATACCATATTTGAAAGGTAGGTGAATGACGATTCACCAATTTCCACCACGAAAACCAAAACATTTAAGTATTAGGTTTTTGATTGGTTCTTAGAAATTCCTAGATTCTTTGAGATTCAATGAACTTTTCAAAGGCATGTTTCAATCTCGAGTGTGCCCTCCAAGTTTTGTGACTGGGATGCCGAGGATCACAAAACGAGGTGTGAAGTAACCATGCAAATCACTTGGTACCCTTTAAAGTTTATCACTCAATCGATGTGTCGGTAAACCACACACGCTCCATCGATACTATAATAAACCCTAAGTCACCCTTTACCTACCTTGTTAAGTCCAAGTTAGTGTGCCAGTTAACCACACACGCTCCACCAACGACTCAATCAAAGTGTAAAGTGTAATTTCATGGATTAGCACCTTATTCACATTTTTCCTAAAGTAACTAAGATTGGGAATTTACTAAAACATTTAGTTACTTTATAATATTCATCATACTTTGAATGAGAATTTATAAGTCCTTGTCTTACCCGTTCGGCTAACGACCCTCCACCAGTCAAGCAAGCGGTGGGTGAGAATAGACACCCATTAAGTCACCATTTTATAGGCAACAACCTTATACCCACCTTATAGACCGGCTTCGTGAATGAGGCGTACTAGCGGTAAGACGACTTTATTCTTATATATATATATATATATATATATATATATATATATATATATATATATATATATATATATAATTATTAAATCATCATAATATAAGTATAAGGGTTGAATTTTAACTTTTAAAATTCTAGGGGTTGGAACTAAAGTTTAACTTAACTTTACTTGTTCCAAAACTTGAGGGCAAGTTTTGTAAACTTTCAAAACTTTTCATTTCTTGTAACTTATGAGTTTAATAGAGTAATAAAATGAGGACTTTTCATTTTTCTAACTCTTGTGTTCTTTTAATGGTTTTTTTTAATCCAAGAGACTTTTGGTTTTCCATAACTTGAGGACAAGTTATGGACTCCATTAAAACACATTATGATCAAGAATTAAACTACCACATAGGTTACAAATAATTCCTATGATCATCTAAACTTCATAAGAACAAGAACATGAATATGAACACTTTCAAGAATCAAAATCACATTAAACTTTGTAATTTTGATAACTAGTTGTTGTAAATGAATTAGCAAAAACATTACACCAGCTAAAACAAGTTTTCAAGTACCAAAACAGTTTAGGGTAATGTTTCCAATCCATTTCCAGCAACTAAAGTCGAAAATCTGCACTCTGTCGACCCTACTCGCCGATTGCATGAACCTACTCGCCGAGTAGGTTGAAGATACACATGAACTCGCCGAGTCCCCCCATAGACTCGCCGAGTCCATTCGTCAGACAGCAAGTTTTCGACTTTTTTTTTCCAACTTTTAATTACAAGTATCAAACAAACAGTCCTAGGCTCTGATACCACTGATGGGTTTTGAGCATTCTAACACTTCCTAAGTGTACATGCAACCCTAATAAACCTTGGATCTATGTTTGTCTAAGATACATGTAAATAATTATTTTTCCAAGGTTTATATCGTAACTAGCATGGCATGGGGAACATGAATCAAATAAGCTAGTAGATATACTTACCTTGTAGTTGTAGTTGATTGCTTGGAGTTCTAGAGCCTAGCACCAATAATATGGATGCCTCAAATGAAAGTCACAAATCACCACAAACTTGGAATTTTGAGAGAATAGTATTTACTATCTTGAAATTGCCCTCACCTCAACAAGTGTCAACTAGTCACTTTTCAAGAACCAAAGCCTCCTTTATATAGTGTGGTGGATTAGGTTAAACCCTAAAACCCATGTCTCTTCATTTCCATGAGATCCATGGGTTAAAGCTCCATGGAGTATCCATGGACTTTTCCATCCAAGCCTAGCCCATTCCAAATGAGCATTAGCCCACATAATATAAATATAGAAGCCCATATTTAATTAGTAATATCTTTGATCACTAAATTAATCCTAGATTAATTATAGATCACTACTAATTAAATAATATGATCTTATATTAATACATTAGAACTTATAATATATTAATAAATCATAACTTGTACTATTCTCAAATATTATCCATAAACTGTTCGGGTGAATTACATACCAAATATAGTTATGAACTTAGACACTATATCCAACAGTTATGCAGTAGCCATAGTATCGTATGATGTAGCCTATTAGAGGCATAGTCTAGGGTGAACTTGAAAACCTATGTAATAGTTTCGAGAAATAATGAAGCCCTCGTTTTGTTATCTGATGTGTTAAACTGTTATGTGATTTTTCCTGTATGGTGACTTGGGAAACTGCGAGACAATACTTGGGACGAGTTTGAGTAGGTGTGAAAGGTAGTAGATGCATATACTACCGGAAGCACAAGACTCACGCTTGGATAAGGGAAAGTCACAAGGTTACCAAGAAGCTAGTAATTGACACCGTTTTATTCAAGAATGTCGTTACCATCGTTTCGGTAGTGATTAAGGAGATTATATTTATTTCGACCCTAGTGGTCATATCTCATTGAGTCCGACTAAGATGAGTATGTTACATGGTTCATAGAACCAAGTCTGATGTAGCACCCGACTTAAGCCGGAAGAATTAATCAAAGCGATTAGTAGAAGTATAGCGACGGTTGCTAGAAATGCTACCTTGTAAGATGTGATTAGAACATGAAGGAAGGTATAGCCTGTTCTGGAGGACTCTAAAAGACCTAAGTCTAAGCGTTGCAACATACGATGATAGGTCATTAGAATATAACAAATTGATCCATTATAATAATAAAAGAACTTATCTTAAGTTCGTATCCAGTGAGGATCGAGATTGTGACTTGAAGGTCTTAATTTGGAGTCTAACGTGAGATAGGAAGCGAGTGCAAGATCGAGCACCGCCTGCAGCCAAGAAGTCTTAGAGTTAGATACTCGTTCAAAGAAACATCAAAGTTACAGTGATTACTTAGGATGAAAAGATAGTGTATGGAGTCATCATGCGAGCCCTATTTCATTGATGATTCCGGGACGTAATTATCCTAAGGGGGAGATAATTGTAACACCCGTAGATCCAAGCTAGTCAATATAGAGGTAATAGGGGTCGAAAATGACTTTTCGACAAAAGGTTATTAAGAATAAATAATCTCAACCAAGTTCTAGTATACGTTACAAGGTTTCCGTACATATAAAGAGCGCCGAAATCCGAGTTATAACGAAGAAGTTATGACACGTCGAAGTTTCACGACGGAATCGGCACGATACCGGGAAGCATAAATAGTAAATTTACGATAGAGAGAGTTTTAGCCTTAGCAATCTAAACGAAAGCCATAGAATACGTTAAACCTAGAGTGTGCATAAAAAGAACGCCCAAATCTGACTTCGTATGAGGAAGTTATGATTTTTCGAAGTTTCAGCTTAGCGGTGTACAACCCGAAATTCGAATATTAGATCGAGCAGTTTTTAGCCGACACAACCTAAACGATAATCGAAGATCTCGTTAATAGTATCATAACGATAAAAAGACAGACGAAAATGGACGTCGGATGATGAAGTTATGAATTTTTAACGGACCAATCCTGTCCCGGCTTGTTAAAAATATAAAATTTAAAATAAATCAAAATTAGCCGACGGAGTCTAAGCGAAAGTTGTAGAGTACGTTCCCGCCTTCACGTGGATATAAAGAACTTTAATAACAGATCAAGTATGCGAAAGATACAAATTTTTAAAGCTTGTAATCGAAAATGCGAAGGCTGATAAGAACTGGGTGACGTAGCGCGTTGTGGGCCGTCCATCGCTGATCAGTGAACGCTTCGGATTCGGAAACACCTCCCTTCGCTATGCCCCGTGTCCGAGGTTGGTACGCCCAGCGTACCTTCGCTCCTTACCCATCCGACGAAGATGCGAGACAGCTGGCTGCGAGCTGGTGATCCTATCCGCAGTTACGCCCCGTGTAACCTCCCTACGCCCAACATACCACCGAGGCTTCGCGCCTATAAATAGGCTACAAGGGCAGCCGACTTCCTCACTCCAAATCCACCTCTTTCTCTCATTACTTTCTCTCTCTAGCTCCTCTAAACCCTCCTAAACCCTAGGTAAACCCCTAGCACCTAAAGGAAGCCCCGAGGCTCCCAGACTCCCAAGAAAAAGGGTCTTTCGGTTTCGGAAACGCTGCTCCGAGCAAAGCCCGATTTTCTTTAAAATCCGTTGTAAGTGAGCTACGCTTACGCAATTTTTAATATAGCTTTCAAATAATTATAGTAATGTTATTAGGTCCTTAAAATAATTATTTGGGCTATTATTATGAGTTATATTGAGTGTTATTTAACGCTTATATAATAGTAATAATATTCAAACTATTAATTTGTCACGGTTATCGTTAGACTAAACACAAGTGGTATTCATACTAGGTTTTATCGAAGGAAAATTGTTTTGAGAATATCGAAGCGCTGTCCGAGTGCTGAGTCACCACCTTTCAGGTGAGTGCATGGCGCCTTTCATCTTACACATAAATATGAAGTATTTTATATAAACTACGTGCTATGTGTGCATATTATCTGAATACTTGCTGTCTATGTTGGATGAACGTTTTATACATGTTTTAAATGATTTAAACTGTATACGTATTTTATATATACGAATATGTTGGGTATGACATAAGTAGATGAATGATGAGAGGTAAAAGATGATGTGAGTAAACATTGGCAGCTATAGACTTAGTGCCTAAGAAATAACATCGACAGCTAACTTAGTGCCTAATGGACAAGCACTGGTAGTTATGGACTTAGTACCTGTTAGGAATTAGTAGCTATGGACTTTGTACCTATTAGATAAACACTGGTATCTATGGACTTAGTACGTATTAGGTAAACACTGGTAGCTATGGATTTAGTACCTGATGAATAAACTATAGGAGCTATGAAATTAGTGCTTTACGAACGAGCATTAGCAGCTATGGATTTAGTGCCAGTCCTATAACCCTGGAGGCAAGGGACTTTGGAATAAAAGAATGCAGGATAAATGACTCTTAGGATAAATCCATAAGAGTAAAGAAGATAATGGATGGATAATTGGGTTGATTGTTTGAATGTTTAAACATAATAGTTATATTATTGTGGGTTGAAAACCCTATTTACTCACCAAGTTTCCCAACCTGACCCACTCAGTTTATTTATATCACAGGTGTTGTTATGATTACACTGAGAGATTAAGGAGATGTAAATCACTAGTGATAACGAATGTAAGTTCTGTTTATGCTTATGTTTTTGTATTGACGATGACATCCCAAATGTTTTAAAATGAATAAAAATACATTTCTTCAGAAATGGTTTGATAACGTATTTATCATGTTTTACTGGGAACAAATTCCGCAACATTTTTATTAAAATAGGTACTCTGATTTTTATAAAGCATAAACAAAATCGGTCTTTTCTGGCCGTGAAAATGGGGATGTCACAGATGAGCTCAGTCAGATCCATAACACTTTCTATGTATCTTAGTTGCGAAAATGTGTAGCCGATGATTCTACAGTGATCTAGCTAGATAATATTCAGGTGGATAAGTTACTGAATTATGTGGAGAAGCCCATTGTGATTCTTGATAAGAAGACTAAAACTTTGCATAATAAGGTGGTGAATTTGGTGAAGGTGCAATGGCAGCACCGACGAGGCTCCGAGTGGACATGGGAACCGAGGGACGAGATGAGGGAGTACTACCCAAATTTGTTCATGGCAGCAGACTTTGAGGACAAAGTCTAATTCAAGTGGGGGAGAGTTATAACACTTGGATTCATGTATGTTACCTTTTATCCCTTGGTCATTGTCTATTTTGCAAAAGATGTTCCTCCGTACGTTGGGTGTACATATATGTATGCTTAGCGTACATGGGTTGGAGTGATCGCGGGCTTGAACCACGTATGAGAGGCGTACGTGGCCAAAAGAAAAACCCTAATTTTTTGGTCATGAGCCCTATTAAAGCTCATTTATGACCTTTGGACCCTCTTCGTTATCAGCCTCCACACCTCTAAACGTTCCATAAATCATAGTTTGCTCTGGAGTGTGATCTTTGTGCTTGAAAGTGACTTTAGTGGCCCTTTTTTATGTGTTTGCAAAAAGAAGAAGTTGGTGAGGAAGCCTTGGACGTGGTTGAGCTTCAAGATCCCAAATCCACATCATCCTAAGAGGCTTTTAGAGGTAAAAAGATCCTACCTTGTTAATCCTTTTGATACTTAGAGTTAGGGTTTGTTCATAAGCTCATTTTTGGTCCATGGATTCTCTTTTGTGAGTTTAAGCAACTCTAGAAGCTTGTAATGCCATATCATAGTCCCTTTGGTGTGTTAAAGGCATAAAAATGCAATCTTGATGGTTTTTATGACACCATGCATGAGTATAGGTCCTTACAATGTGTCTTAATGGAAAAAATGGGATTTTGGGCACCGATAAGGCATGCATAGGCATAAAGTTGCCAACTTTATGCCCTAGGACACCGAGATCTGGAAGTTGACGAAGTGACTGCATGGATTCAATAATTAATGGCTGAAAGTGTTTAATAGCTTAGTATGCTTGGCGTACTAAGATGTACACCATATGTACTGCCTGAAGATTGAATACGCTAAGCATACTGATGTTACGCTGCGTGTATGCCTAGTGGGCAGTTGGTCAATTATTGGACTTTTGGGCCTTAACTAGTTTTGGGCCTTGGCTTGTTTAGGAAAGTAGGGCCCAATTTTTTGTTGTGGGCCTTTCTTGACATGGTTTGGGCCTTTTGGGCCATGAAGCCCGTTCTTATGGTTGGGCCGAATATGGTTAGGCCCATTATGGGATAGGCGAAATGGGACATATTCTAGAAGTTAGACTTAGGGTTTTTGTAACATCTGGGATTTCGGGTATGTTAGCTTGTGTTTCAATTTGGAGGATTTTGGAGGGACTCGACGATTCGAGAGTCTGACTCGTCGAGTCACGTCGAGTTGATTGCGGGTATTTAATGAAAGGACTAGACGAGTCCAAGTATGGACTCGCCGAGTAGGTGCTGGGTACAGAAAACCCTAAGTTCCGGGGTTGGAGCCTATTTAAAGGAACTTATGACCTTGGATGCACCTCATATCTCCTGTGAGAAACACTAAATCGCCATTGGAGACTTGGGAGAGTTCTTATGATGAAATCAAGTATTTTGGTGGGTTTTGTGGAAGGAAAAGAGCATGACTCAAGCAAGGAACGAGATGGGGGAAGTGGATCTAGCATCTCTTCGCATGGGACTGCTGTAGGAGGTATGAATCTATACTCATTCTCGTGTATTTGGTGGTTTTCTTGAATCTAGGGTTTTCTTATTCCTTATTTAGCTTGGATTCGAAGCTTATGAGGTCCCAAGGTGGAATAAGTCTTAGATCTGGAACTTAAGAGGTCCAAAGATTCCCAACCATTCTGCTTTATGCAGTTCCATTGGAGATATGGATCTAGGTTGCCATTTTAGGAGCTATTTCTTCATATAAGGGCATAAGAGTGTTGCATGAGCTTAAAGTTTGAACCTTTATGTGATATTTGGGTGTAAGAAGGTTAGATCTATAAGTTAGAGAAGAAGATCTGAACTCAGGTGGTCATTTGAGTGATGCCACGGAGGGAACTCGCCGAGTCCATAAGGGGACTCGACGAGTCAAGTAGGGTTACCCCGCGATTCGTGACCAGTGGTAACCCGTTGAGTGAAAGGTTAACTCGACGAGTCGAGTAAGAACTTAGGAAGATTCAGAGGACAAGCATGGACTCGCCGAGTCACCTGAGTGCACTCGACAAGCCTGGTCAAAGTTGTTCGTTGACTAGAGTTGACTTCGGTTGACCTTAGGGTTTTGGTCAAACTGATTCAAGAAAGGTCAGGGAGGGGTAGAATGGTCTTCTTCCCATTATATAGAGATGAGGACAAGAAAAAGTATTAATTAGATATGTTTTCATTATGTGTTAGGCGGAGGCTTGAATGAGGTTATCAAGCCAAAAGGTTTACTTGTAACAGCCCGAAATTCAGGTTGGACCATTTAACCCTTCATCTTTTCCAAGATGTCATATTGGGTCCTTTGTTTTGAGTGAGTACGCTGGGCGTACAAGGAGTACGCTGCGCGCACTCACATGCTTATTTTTTACGCAGTTCCATCCGGGTACGCTGGGCGTACCTAAGGTTACGCCGAGCGTAACCGGCCCATACTCAAAACCCTAATATGACTTGAGGGCTATAAAAGGAATGAGATGGTCTTGTCCCCCAGTCACCATCTTTCAGAAAGAAACCCTAAGAGAGCATTTCCTTTGTTTTTTAGCTTGGGTGTGAGTGCTCTAAGCTTCAAAGTGTCATTTCAAGGTAGTAAAAGAGAAGAGGAGACCATTGTGGAGGCTAGAAGTTGGTGGACAAGTGTAGATCTGAGGACTACAAAGGTTGGAGCTTCTTCCTGAGGTAAAAAGTTCAGATCTTGCCTTGTAGTTTATATGGTGTGCTTCTTGGACCAATTTCTAGGGTTTTTGGTCCCAAGATGGAGACTTTATGAGCAAGTAGTCTCCATTGGCCTAGATCTATCATATTCCAGGACTATATGAGTTGTATGTTCATAAAAATGCAATCTTGGACGTGGATGTTGAGCCATGCATGAGATCTAGACTTTAGGAGGGGAAAGGAAAGGTGTTAGAAGGTGTGGGGAACCTTTATAGCCATGCCAAGGCTTAAAGGTTTCGACTTTATGGACTAATAGGTATTATTTTGGACGATCTGGAATATGGGGTTATGTCTTATTTGTTTAAGACATTTGAAGAAGGAAGTGAGAAACTGGGATGTACGCTGGGCGTAATCCCAGTACGTGCCGCATAGTGGGACGCGTTCCCTGTTTCTGGAATGCAAGAGTACGCCCTGTGTACTGCTTGCTGTAGACTTTTGTTGACTTTTAGGGTTTTGGTCAACATGTGGACTTTTGAGTCAGGGAGGGGTGAAATGGTCTTTTACCCCTCTGTGGGATAGTGGAAAAGGGTGTAGCTTAGTCTTGGAAGCCTATATTAATTAGAATGATTATTTGTTGAGATTAGGCGGGGTTGGGTCGTTGTTTCGAGATTCAGAGATATTAAGCACGTGAGATTCTAGACATCCTACGAGGTGAGTCTTCTCACTATACTGTACCTGGAAGGGTACCTATGTGTGACCAGAAGGTTTGGTATGCTATAAGATATATGCATTGTATGTGATTAGTTATCTGTTTTATATGTGTTATGTATGCTATGCTTGATATGGACCGGAAGGCATTATGTTCTGGGCCGGAAGGCATTATGATGTAGACCGGAAGGTCAGGGAGTTATGGACTGGAAGGTCGACACGGGTAGGACCGGAAGGTTTACTGGGTTGGGATGGAAGTCCCCTGAGACACATGGACCGGAAGGTCATGGCCTGGAAGGGCGTATGTGTGTAAGTGGTATTTTGGGGAACTCACTAAGAATTTATTCTTACAGTTGTTGTGTTATGTGTTTCAGGTACTAGCGAGGACCGTGGGAAGGCGCCGGCGTACACAATAGAGAAAGGATTTGATTTTTTGTGATCTTGGGATACGTTATGTTTTGATAATTATTGTTGGATGTTTTTGGAAATATTTTATGTAAAAATGGTGGTGACAAAAATGAAATTTTTGTTTTGAAAATTGCGTTGTTACAAGTTGGTATCAGAGCCTTGGTTTGTGGGATTTGGATGCACCTTCGGGCGTAACTGAACTCAAACCGAGGATTTGAGAAAATTTTTCCAAGAATAAAAGCATTAAATTTTACAAGTGGTTTTGAGATAACCATAGAGGAGCAGTGTGTACGGTCAGCCAGCGCCCGAACAGTAAATCCTCAAAATACCCTTACAATATGTGTTATGAGATATGCTATGATATGTTATGCATGCTAGAGTAGGCTAGGTATTCATATTAGGACTAGAGTGGCCTGATTTGTGATGACTTAGCCTAGGAAAATCCTACTTCTATGAGATGCCTTGAGAGCGAGTAGGTAGCCAATGCATAGCGAGAATAGAGTACTTGCGATCCGGGATCCAAGGATGAGGACTTGGGGTGAATGCTGATGCGGTGTAGTCAGTAGTATAGGGCCCGTACTACTGAAGACACCGGATCAGTGAGCAGCCCAAGTAAGAATCCTTTGGGTATTGGAGGACGAGTAGGGTTGCGTTATCGAGTGCGAGTATGCTCGATCGAGTCTCTGATATTTTTATGTTGTATTTCAGAGGCATCATGGTTGGGACACGCCATAGACCTGAGGCAAGCGGTGTGTGTGACGAGGAGCTTCGTCAGATGATCCACGATGAAGTGGCTGCGGCGATCAGAGCCGAGATTCCGGAGATGTTTGGGTCTATCAAGACCACATTATTGGAGACTTTTGATAAGCGATATGCCGCAGTGACTGAGGTTGCAGCCGCTACAGTTACAGTAGCTGTGGCTGCTGCCAGACCTCAGGGAGGTGACTCGTTGTTGTTCCGGGAGTTCAGCAACACAATGCCACCCGAGTTTGATGGGACGCAGGATCCGATTGCTGCGATGAGATGGATTGTTGACATTGAGGGATGCTTCTATACGTGTTCATGTCCGGAGCATCTGAGAGTACGGTTCGCTTTGAACCAGGTTAGCTTGGGCGCGAAGGATTGGTGGAAGTTCGTGACAACGAACTTCACTCTTGCAGAGATTTCAGCGGTGACCTAGGAGGGGTTCACCACCATGTTCAGAGACGAGTATGTTCCCCCGATGGAGAGGGAACGGCTGGTTCAGGAGTTCTTGACCCTCAAACAGGGTAATGATTCGGTTAATGTGGTCACCCAGAAGTTTCATGAGAGGGCGATGTTCTGCCCTGAGTAGGTGTCTTCTGAGTAGGCACGAATGAGCCGGTATTTGGGTATTCTGAGGAGGGACATTCGTGAGTTCGTGTCGAACTCGACGTACTGGAGATTTGCTGAGCTCCAGGCAAATCCCTGGAAGAGGGAGATTGAGTTGGAGACTCAGGCCAGGGAGGAGGCCGAGTCTCAGAGGATGGATCGGCGGCCGACACAGTCTCAGCCGCCAGCCAAGCGGACCAAGTCCGCTGAACTGAGGACCGGAGGCCAGAAAGGCCGCACTTGCGGGAAGTGCGGCAAGGTTCATGAGGGGGTCTGTCGATCGGGTGCTTGCTACAAATGTGGCAAGGAGGGGTATATCGCCAGGGATTGCCCCAAAGAATTTATGGTTTGCTTCCATTGCAACCAGACCGGCCATCGGAAGGCCGAGTGTCCTCAGCTACACCAGGTATCAGCGTAGGGATCTGCGCCTGCTGCTAGGGTTACCGAGGTTCGACCGGCAAAGGCCGAGGCTCCGAAGGCTCGTGGGAGAGCTTTCCAGTTGACTGTGGAGGAGGTCCGCGCGGCGCCCGATGTTGTGGCTGGTATGTATTCTGTATTTTATCTTTTGTTTGTGATATTGTGCTTACATGATGATATATGTAGGTACTTTTCTTGTGAGTTCTGTACCTGCTTTGGTATTATTTGACTCGGGTGCGAGTCGGTCATTTGTTTCCTTGGCATTTAGTCAGCACATTAGTATCCGTCGAGTGGCATTGAGTCGACCTCTGCAAGTTTCCATAGCTGATGAGCGAGCAGTGTATGCTTCGGAGGTGATTCGAGGGTGTATCCTTGAGATCTTCGGTGTGGAGTTTCCAATAGATCTGATCCGATTGCGATGGGGGACGTGTGTGTTATAGTGGGCATAGATTGGTTGAGCCGATTTGGAGCTGTTATAGAATGCGAGCGTCAGTTGGTGACGATACGAGACCCTAGTGGGGGAGTGCTTACTGTGTAAGGCAAAGGGACCCGGTGTGGGTCAACGTTTTGTTCGGCTGCCAGGGCGAGACAGAGTTTGCAGGAAGGCTGCAATGGATTCGAAGCCTATGTGATGGACACACGAGTGGCCGCGGGGAGGCTAAGTTCGATTGACGAGGTCCGATAGTGTGCGAGTTTCCGGATGTTTTTCCTGAGGAACTACCGGGCGTGCCTCCAGAGAGACAAGTGGAGTTCCGTATCGATTTCTTTTCGGGAGAAGAACCTATCGCGAAGGCGCCTTATCGCCTCACACCGCCAGAGATGCAAGAGTTATCCTCGCAGCTTCAGGAGCTGTTGGGGGAAGGGGTTTATTCGACCGAGTAGCTCACCTTGGGGAGCGCCGATCCTTTTTGTCAAGAAGAAGGATGGTTCACACTGGATGTGTATTGATTACTGAGAGTTGAACAAGTTGACGGTCAAGAACCGGTATCCATTACCGAGGATCGATGATCTGTTCGATCAGTTGCAGACGGCATCTTGGTTCTCCAAGATAGAGTTGAGGTCGGGTTATCATCAGATGAGGGTTCGGGATGAAGATATCCAGAAGACTGCATTTAGAACTCATTATGGGCATTGCGAGTTTGTGGTGATGCCTTTTGGGCTCACCAATGCCCCAGCTGCGTTCATGGATCTCATGAACAGGGTGTGCAGGCCGATGCTGGATCGGTCAGTGATCGTATTCATTGATGATATTTTGGTATATTCGAGGTCTAGAGAGCAGCATGGGGAGCATTTGAGGGAGATCCTTGGAGTTCTGAGATCGGAGAGGCTGTATGCCAAATTCTCCAAGTGTGAGTTCTGGTTACGAGAGATTCAATTCTTGGGACATCTCGTCAACCAGAATGGGATATTGGTCGATCCGGCCAAGATTGAGGCGGTCATGAGGTGGGAAGTGCCGAGATCACCCACCGAGATCAGGAGCTTTCTGGGATTGGCCGGCTATTGTCGGAGATTTATTAGGAATTTCTCCAAGATCGTCGTGCCACTTACCAAGATGACCCGGAAGGGTGTTGCATTTTCATGGGGCCCGGAGCAGCAGTCCTCATTTGAGACACTTCGCCAGAAGTTGTGCGAAGCCCCGGTGCTCTCACTCTCGGAAGGGATGGAGGATTTTGTGGTGTACTGTGATGCATCGATATCTGGGTTGGGGGCAGTGCTGATGCAAAGGGGGCACGTGATAGCGTATGCATCGAGGCAGCTGAAGCCTCATGAGTCAAGATATCCCACCCACGATATGGAGCTAGGGGCTGTGGTGTTTTCCCTCAAGATCTGGTGTCACTATCTGTATGGGGTTCGGTGTACCATATACACAGACCACAAGAGTCTGAAGTACTTGATGGATCAGCCTAACCTAAATATGCGCCAGAGGAGATGGTTGGATGTGGTGAAGGATTATGATTGTGAGATCATGTACCACCTAGGCAAGGCTAATGTCGTAGCTGATGCTTCGAGCCGTAGGGCGGAGAGCGCCCCGATTCGAGACGTTTGTATGAGGTTGACAGTGATGACTCAAGTGTTGGACACTATTCGGGGGGCCCAGGCAGAAGCAGTGAGACCGGAGAACCGCAAAAGGGAGCGGGTGATTTGGAAGGTATCGGAGTTTGTTACCGATAGTCGAGGACTTATGACTTTTCAGGGCCGGATTTGGGTACCGTTTGTGGGCGGGATGCGTACCATCTTAATGGAGGAGACGAAAATGATTTGTTTGATATTATGGATGACTGGTTACGGAGGGACCGTTTCGTTTTTGTAGGCTGGTCCGGCCTATTGCTCTTTCCTTGTGCCTATTTCGCTGTAGGGGGTTTCATATCTATGTGTAAGATGAAAGAGACTATGCACTCACCTGAAAGTGGTGACTCAGCACTCGGACAACACTTTGATACTCTCAAAACAATTTCCTTCGATAAAACCTAGTATCATTACCACTAGAGTTTAGTCTAACGCTTGACGAGACTAATTTAATAGTCTAGCTATTATTACTATTATATAAGCGTTAATCAATACTTATATAACCCATAATAATAGCCCAAATACTCCTCATAAGGTCCTAATAACATTACTATATTGAAACATAAGTTATACTAAAGATAGGATAGGTACAACTCACTTACAGCGGGTTTTCTCGAAAATCGGGCTTCGCTGGAGCAGCGTTCCCGAGCCGAAAGGCTCTTTTCTCGGGACTCCGGGAGCCTCGGGGCTTCCTTCAGAAGCTAGGGGGTTTACTTAGGGTTTAAGGGGGTTTAGGAGAGCTAGAGAGAGAAAGAAGTTAGAGAGAGAAGTGAGAAATTGTGTAAGGAAGTGAATGGGTCGATCTTTCTATTTATAGTAAGTTTTTATGACACTCACGTCGTGAGTGTCAAAAAACTCACGTCGTGAGTCTCATGATTCACTCCGTAGACTTGCCATTTGTGTCCATAGCTTCGAAAGGTGGCCATGTGACTCCTCACGTCGTGAGTGTCATAAAACTCATGTCGTGAATATTGGATATTATCCTCTCGCAGCTTCTAGATTCCGATTTATGATAGAATTAGTCCTCACGTTGTGAGTGTCATAAAAATCACGTTGTGAATTGGATCTTATCCTCTCGCGCTTCTAGATTCCGAATTATGACTGAATGTCGTGACCATCATAAAACTCACGTCGTGAATTAGCTAGTTTAGGGTTTTTAAAAGCTAAATCTTCGGAATGCTATAACTTTTGCATACGAACTCCGTTTTTGACGTTCTTTATATCCACGCGTAGGTGGAGACATATTCTACAACTTTCATTTAGATCCCTAAGGCTAAAAAGTCCTCTATCTTAAATTCACTATTTACGACTCCCGGTGCCGTGCCGGTTTTGCCGAAAAACTTCGACGGGCCATAACTTCTTCGTTATAACTTGGATTTCGGCATTCTTTATATGTACGGAACGCTTGAGACATATTATAAAACTTGGTTAAGATTATTTATTATAAATAATCTTTTGTCGAAAAGTCGTTTTCGACCCCTATTATCTCTAAATTGACTAACCCGGATCTACGGGCGTTACAATTATCTCCCCCTTAGGATGATTACGTCCCAAAATCATCAACGAAACAGGTCTCACATGATGACTCCATACGTTATCTCTTCATCCTAAGTAATAACCGTAACTGATGTTCCTTCGAACGAGTATCTAACTCTAAGACTTACTGACTGCAAGCGGTGCCCGATCTTGGACCTGCTCTCTATCTCATGTTAGACTTCAAATCATGACCTTCATGTCACGATCTCGATCTTTATTGGACACTCCTTCTATAACAAACTTGAGATAAGTTTCTTCCTTCGATTATCATAATAGACCGATAGGTCATGTTATAATGACCTCTCATCGTATGATGTATTGCTTGGACTTAGGTCTTTTAGAGTCAAATTCCAAAACAGGATATACCTTCCTTCATGTTCTAATCACATCTTAAAAGGTAGCATTTCTAGCTAAAAGCAACCGTCGCAATACCTCTACCGATCACTTCGATTATCTTTTACTTCATTCCTATGGATTAAGTCAGATGTTACATCGAACTTGGTTCTCTGAACCACGTAACATACTCATCGTAGTCAGACTCAATTTGATATGACCACTAAGGTCGGAATAATAATCATATTGTTAGTCATTACCGAAATGATGGTAACGACATGTTTGAATAAAACAGACTCAATTATTGGCTTCTTGGTAACCTTGTGATTTTCCCTGATCCAAGCGTGAGTCATGTGCTTCCGGTAGTATATGCATCTACTACCTTTCACACCTACTCATACTCGTCCCAAGTATTGTCTCGCAGTTTTCCAAGTCATCATACAAGAAATCACATAACAGTTTAACACATCAGATAACAAAACAAAGGTTTTTATTATTTCTTGAAACTATTACATAGGTGTTCAAGTTCACCCTAGATTATGCCTCTAATAGGCTACATCATACGATACTATGGCTACTACATCACTTGATCTTCGGATATGAAGTCCTCATCCTTGATTCCTCCCATGGTTTTCTGCTTCGTCGAGGATCATGTGAAATGCCCTTGGCCTCGATGGCGTTTCTAGTCTTGCTACTTTATTTGTCCTTGGGCAGTCTCTGGACATGTGCCCCTTGCCTCCACATCCGTAGCATACTTTATCATTATGTGTGCAGTCCTTGGAATGGTGACCAATCCTTCCACACTTGTAACAAGTCACTTCTTCGTTGCACTTCCCATAATGCTTCTTCTTGCATTTATCACACCATCTCGCTTCACCTCCATCTCCTCCTCCAAGCTTTGAGAATTTGCTTTCCTTTTTGGACCTTGAAGATCCTTCAAACTTCCGCTTCTCTCCTGCCTTATCTTTTTCTAGACCCTTTTCTCTTATCTGGGCCTCTACGTTCTTAGCTGCCCTAACAGCTGTTTTCAAGGTAGTTGCCATTTTGACCATTGGGCCAAAGTCAGTGGGCAGTCCATTAACAAACCTATCAATCTTGGAGAGTTCAGTAGGCACCAAGTAGGGGAATAGCTTCATCCTCTCGGTGAATGCGATGGCATACTCATCAACACTCATCTTCCCTTTCTTTAGGTTCTAAAACTTGTTGTTCAGGTCTATCAGATCTATCTCCGAGAAGTACTGCATTTTCAACTGTTCCAAAAACTCTTCCCATGACATCCTTAAGGCTTCTCCTCGTGGCATTGTATCTGCCAATAGCTTCCACCAGCTCAAGACTCTAGTTTTCAGTTGTCTTACAGTGAAGATGGTTTTCTGTTTCTCGCTACAGTCGCAGCTCTCAAGCACCATTTCCATCTCGGAGATCCAATCCATAATCTCAACAGGCTTTGGGCTTCCTGAGAGACTTGGTGGTTTCGCACCCAAGAAATTCTTGTACATTCGTCCATCCTTGTCATTTCTCCTCTCCAGGCCATCCCTTTGTTCACCTTGAGTCCCTACCTGACTCACTTAGCAGCTGTAGTCCCCTTCCTCCGATTGCTCGGGAATTAGCTCGGGTTGCTCAGTGGGCATAGTAGGTTCGTCCCTATTCAACATCCGCCTCATTTCTTCCCTTTGTTCAGCTAGCATTACCTGAATCATGACTTGAACTCCATCCATGGTGACTGGCTCAGGTGCAACTTCTTCTACAACATGTATTTGCTGAACCACTGGTGGTTGGTTCCTATTCTCATTTGCATTCATGTTTCCGCTACGGGTCCTTTCCATCTTGATCTATACACTGAATAGGGTGAATCTATACCTTTACTTAGGATTGACGTTTAAATCATCCTTATCACTCCGAAACGTTTATATGCTAGTTCTAATATCATATTCGTACGTTTAGAATCCTAAACACATAAGGTTTCTAGATCCGATCGGCAATAGACCATAGATCCGATCAAACTATAGCATAACAAATCATTTAGCACATAAAAGCGATTTAGGCATCATTCCTAAAATAAGCTAGTGGTTGTGTCTATTCAGGTGTATTACCTAAATCGATTTGACACACTCCTCAAAATCATCACTTAGCGTTCTAAGTTTAAGTCTAGAAATTTCCTACAAATTCCTAGTTCGCTTAAACGAATGCTCTGATACCAACAGTGACATCCCCAATTTTCATGGCTAGAAAAGACTGATTTTGTTTATGCTTTGTAAAAATCAGAGTAGTTCATTTCATAAAAATGTTGAGGAATTTGTTCCCAGAAAAACACGATAAATACGTTATCAAAATATTTTCGAAGAAACGTATTTTATTCATTTTAAAATGTTTGGGATGTCATCGTCAATACAGAAACATAAGCATAAATGGAACTTATATTTATTTACACTAGTGATCTACATCTCTTTAATCTCTTAGTGTAATATGACTTCATATCAACACTTGTGATATAAATAAACTGAGTGGGTCAGGATGGGAAACCTGCTGAGTACATAGGGTTTTCAACCCACAATAATATAATTATTATGTTTAAACAATCAAACAATCAACCCAATTACCCATCCCCACTATCTTCATTACTCTTAAGGATTTATCCTAAGAGTCATCTATCCTGCATTCGTTTATTCTGAAGTCTCTTACTTCCAGGGTTATAAGACTGGCACTAAATCCATAGCTGCCATTGTTCGTTCATAAAGCACTAATTCCATAGCTGCTATAGTCTATTCATCGGGTACTAAATCCATAACTACCAATGTTTATCTAATAGGTACTAAGTCCATAGCTACCAATTCCTAACAGGTACTAAATCCATAGCTACCGGTGTTTGTCCAATAGGCACTAAGTCCATAGCTGCCGATGTTTATTAAGCACTAAGTCTATAGCTGCCAATGTTTACTCATATCATCTTTTATCTCTCATCATTCATCTAACCATGTCATACCCAACATATTCGTATATATAAAATACATATGTAGTTTAAATCATTTAAAACATGTATAAAACATTCATCCAGCATAGACAACAAGTATTCAGATAATATGCACACATAGCATGTAGTTTATATAAAATACTTCATATCTATGTGTAAGATGAAAGGGACTATGCACTCACCTGAAGGTGGTGACTCAGCACTCGGACAGTGCTTCAATACTCTCAAAACAATTTCCTTTGATAAAACCTAGTATCATTACCACTAGAGTTTAGTCTAACGCTTGACGAGACTAATTTAATAGTCTAGCTATTATTACTATTATATAAGCGTTAAGTAATACTTATATAACCCATAATAATAGCCCAAATACTCCTTATAAGGTCCTAATAACATTACTATATTGAAACATAAGTTATACTAAAGATAGGATAGGTATAACTCACTTACAGCGGGTTTTCACGAAAACCGGGCTTCGCTGGAGCAGTGTTCCCGAGCCGAAAGGCTCTTTTCTCGGGACTCCGGGAGCCTCGGGGCTTCCTTCGGAAGCTAGGGGGGCTACCTATGGTTTAGGGGGGTTTAGGAGAGCTAGAGAGAGAAATAAGTTAGAGAGAGAAGTGAGAAATTGTGTAAGGAAGTGAATGGGTCGATCTTGCTATTTATAGTAAATTTTTGTGACACTCACGTCGTGAGTGTCATAAAACTCACGTCGTGAGTCTCATGATTCACTCCGTAGACTTGCCATTTGTGTCCATAGCTTCGAAAGGTGGCCATGTGACTCCTCACGTCGTGAGTGTCATAAAACTCATGTCGTGAATTTTGGATATTATCCTCTCGCAGCTTCTAGATTCCGATTTATGACAGAATTAGTCCTCACGTTGTGAGTGTCATAAAAATCACGTTGTGAATTGGATCTTATCCTCTCGCGCTTCTAGATTCCGAATTATGACTGAATGTCGTGACCATCATAAAACTCACGTCGTGAATTAGCTAGTTTAGGGTTTTTAAAAGCTAAATCTTCGGAATGCTATAACTTTTGCATACGAACTCCGTTTTTGACGTTCTTTATATCCACGCGTAGGTGGAGACGTATTCTACAACTTTCATTTAGATCCCTAAGGCGAAAAAGTCCTCTATCTTAAATTCACTATTTACGTCTCCCGGTGCCGCGCTGGTTTTGCCGAAAAACTTCTACGAGCCATAACTTCTTCGTTATAACTCGGATTTTGGCGTTCTTTATATGTACGGAACCCTTGAGACATATTCTACAACTTGGTTAAGATTATTTATTATAAATAATATTTTGTCAAAAAGTCATTTTTGACCACTTTTATCTCTAAATTGACTAGCCCGGATCTACGGGCGTTACAACTTTGGCCAGATCTGGAATATGGGGTTATGTATTAATAGTTTAAGACATTAGAAGAAGGAAGTGAGAAACTGGGATGTACGCTGGGCATAATCCCAGTACGCGCTGCGTAGTGGGACGCGTTCCCCGTTTCTGGAATGCAAGAGTACGCCCCGCGTACAGGAGCTGGTACGCCCCACGTACTGCTTGCTGTAGACTTTTGTTGACTTTTAGGGTTCTGGTCAACATGTGGACTTTTGAGTCAAGGAGGGGTGAAATGGTCTTTTACCCCTCTGTGGGATAGTGGAAAAGGATGTAGCTTAGTCTTGGAAGCCTATATTAATTAGAATGATTATTTGTTGTGATTAAGCGGGGTTGGGTCGTCGTTTCGAGCTTCAGAGATATCATGCATGTGAGATTCTAGACATCCTACGAGGTAAGTCTTCTCACTATATTGTACCTGGAAAGGTACCTATGTGTGACCGGAAGGTTTGGTATGCTATAAGATATATGCATTGTATGTGATTACTTACCTGTTTTGTATGTGTTATGTATGCTATGCTTGATATGGGCCGAAAGGCATTATGTTATGGACCGGAAGGCATTATGATGTAGACCGGAAGGTCGACACGGGTAGGACCTGAAGGTTTACCGGGTTGGGACGGAAGTCCCCTGAGACACATGGACCAGATGGTCATGGACTGGAAGGGCGTATGTGTGTAAGTGGTATTTTGGGGATCTCACTAAGCATTTATGCTTACAGTTGTTGTGTTATGTGTTTCAGGTACTAGCGAGGACTGTGGGAAGGCGCTGGCGTGATTTGTACACACTAGAGAAAGGATTTGATTTTTTGTGATCTTGGGATACGTTATGTTTTGATAATTATTGTTGGATGTTTTTGGAAATATTTTATGTAAAAATGGTGGTGACAAAATGAACTTTTTTTTTTGAAAATTACGTTGTTACATTACTAGACATCATGAGAGGTGAGGCTTCTCACTATACTGTACCTGGAAGGGTACCTATGTGTGACTGGAAGGTGTTATATGCTATGAGATGTATGTGCTATATGCCGTTATGTGATATGTATGTGTTATGAATGTTATGTATGATAAGGACCGAAAGGTCAAGATGATATGGACCGGAAGGTCAAGATGACATGGACCGGAAGGTCAGGAGGTTCCAGACCAGAAGGTCGATACGGGTAGGACCGGAAGGACTACCGGGATTCGGGACGAAAGTCCCCTGAGACACTTGGATCGGAGGATCCCACAGAGTTATGTCCTAGAAAGGCGTATGTGTTGTATGTGGTATTTTGGGGAACTCACTATGCATTTATGCTTACAGTGTTATGTGTTATGTGTTTCAGGTACTAGCGATGATCGCGGGAAGGCGCCGACATGATCCGTACACACTGGTAGAAGATTTATTTTATGACCTTGGGATATGTTTAATCATGATGGCATTTCTTAAATTTGAGATTTGAGAATATTGAATGAGTTTTATGTTATTTGAAAAATGAAAAATTGTTTTGAAAATTCACGTTGTTACAAGTTGGTATTAGAGACTTGGTTTGAGAGATTTGGATGCACCTTCGGGCGTATCTGAACTCAAACTCAGGATTTGAGAAAAAAATTTCAGAAAGGAAACAATTTTTCTAAAAGAGTAAAAGATTTTGAGAAAGGCACAACGGAGCAGGGTGTATGATCAGCCAGCGCCCGAACGGTGATTTCCCAAAATACCCTTACATTAGGTGTTATGAGATATGATATGATATGTTATGTATGCTAGAGTAGGCTAGGTATTCATATTAGGACTAGAGTGGCCTGATTTGTGATGCCTTAGCCTAAGAGAATATTGCTGCTATGAGATGCTTCGAGAGTGAGTAGGTAGCAGTGAGGTGCTTATGAGAAGTCTACTGAAAGGTAGCCTATGCTTAGTGAGATGTAGAGTACTTGTGGTCTGGGATCCTAGGAGGAGGACTTGGAATGAATGTTGATGCGGTGTGGAAGGTAGTATTAGGCCCGTACTACTGAAAACACTTGATCAATGCGCAGTCCAAGTAAGAATCCTTACGGTACTAAGGAACCAGTTGGGCTGAGTTATCGAGTGCGAGTACACTCGAGTGAGTCTATGATATTTTTAGTTGGATTTCGGAGACATCATGGTTAGGACACGCCATAGACTAGAGACCAGTGGCGGTAGTGACGAGGAGCTTCTTCAGATGATCCACAACGAGGGAACTGCGGCTATCCGCGCAGAGATACCAGGGATGTTTGGGTCTATCAAGACCACTTTGATTGAGACGTTTGACGAGAGATACCAGCAATTGCCGAGGCTACGGCTGATGCAGCCTTTGCACCTGTGGCTGCTGTTAGACCTCCAAGGGGTGACTCGATGTTGTTCCGAGAGTTCAACAACACGAAGCCACCAGAGTTTGATGGGACGTAGGATCCGGTTGCTGTGATGAGATGGATTTCTGATATCGAGGGATGCTTCTACACATGTTCGTGTCTGGAGCATCTGAGGGTTCGACTTTCACTGAACCAGTTTTGCTTGGGGGCAAGGGACTGGTGGAAGTTCATGGGTGCGAACTTCACTCTTGCATATGTTTCGAAGGTGACCTGGGAGAGGTTCACCACCATGTTCTGAGATGAGTATGTTCCCCCGATGGAGCGGGAACGGTTGACACATGAGTTATTGTTCCTCAAGCAGGGGGCGGAGTCCATGACTGTGATTACACATATATTTCACGAGAGGGCGTTGTTTTGCCCTTAGCACGTGTCGTCTGAGCAGGCATGCATGAGCCGGTATTTGAGCATTGAGAATTGATGTCATGGTTCGAGTACCATGATAAGTAGCAGATTGAGAAGTGATGCCATGGGTCGAGTCCCCTAAGTTGTAGCAGGTCGAGAGTTGATGTCATGGTTCGAGTGCCATGATTTGAGGTGGATTGAGAAGAGGGAACGTGGTTCGAGTACAATGATCCGTAGAAGATTAAGAGGAGATAACATGGTATAAGTACCATGATTCATAGCAGATCGAGAGGTGACCACACGATTTGAGTATCATGACATGTGGCAGTTAGTGTTTCTGGTTTTTACCAGTTATTCCATGGGGATTTTCTAGACTAAGATCGAGGTGAATGAGTGTGGGGCCAGAAGGCCATGATGAACTAGAAAGGGGAAATCAAGTGAGCTCCGAGGGATTGTGGGTGATATTCCAGTTGGAGTCGCAAGACTCAGGGATGAGTAGGGATGGTGTGTTATGGGATAATACAGTATGGGCTGGGCGACCGGCTGATAGTGGGGAGGTCACTTTCTATGACCCGAGTGGTGCTATATCCATTTCCTGTGGGAGATATAAAAGGTGTTGAGATTTCAGTTTTGAGTTAGGGGGTGAGCCTTATGGGATTGCCCGGATGGTGATCTTTAACCAGGGTATATGGCAGTAGGTTTGCCGCGAGATAAAGATATAGCTTGAACAGGTCGTCAGTGGGGACTGAGATGGCCAAGGACTAGGAGACATCCTAATTGAGTATAGTAGGGCATGTTAGCTGAAACATCGGACGATCAAGAGGAGTATATCAGGGTGGTGACCTTTATTGTCTTTGATGGGTATTAAGAGTGGAAATATGGTTTATCGCTCTTATGATAAGTGACGTGATTGAACGTTGGATTGAGGAGTTGATGATAAGTAGTACGACAAATCATTACTACTAGACTAAGAGTCAGGGTTAATATTGGACAGTAGGGAGGTCGAGTGATGGAATGATGTGAGATTCTGAATGACTAAAGGCGGTCATGGTAGGAAGTTCTGAGGAATTCATCTAAGTTTCGGGGCATTGGGGTTGCTCGATCTCTCTCAGGAGATCATCGAGCGTTGTGTAGCACCTTCCAAGAGTCGGCGTGATGTTACTGGTGGAAACAGTCTGTGGATAGATTGCAGGTGCGCCGATTAGGGTTGGTTCGAACCCTAAGTAGGGGAGAACCGGGTGTTTTATTAAGGGGTTTAGAGAGTCGATCGAGAATGGTTAGAGATCTGGATACGGAGAGATCAGCAGTGCGAACTCATGAGCCCATGGTTATTGGTGATTGAAACGAGGTGCGGAGCGAGATAATGAATGTTTTATGTATGAAAAGGATGAGTGTCTCCACGACAATTGGCTGTTGGTCGGAGACCTTGGGGTGAACGGAAATTCTTCGAGGTAAAAATGGTGAATTCGAGATGGTTGGCTCGTAGGGTGAGTTCGACGGTTGAGAAATTCTGGTTCAATGATGGGGCTGTTATTCAGCTTGGGAAGGGCAGAAGATCAGTGGATGAGATGAGATGTCGTGAGGTTCTATGGTGGTGTATCGAGGTATCCGAATTTAATGCATTGGATTTCGGACAATTTTGAGTCTTGAGTAGAGACGGAAGGTGTGGGTCAAGCATCTATGATTCCAGTGGGAGTCCTTTCGGTTAACGATAGAAAGTGAGATTGTCCAAGAATACGGAATTACAGCAGAGAATGATGTTTTATTATTGGGATTGCCACCAGATATAGTGATGCATAATTTGGGTAAGTACGTGCACCTATATATGATTGGTCCATGGAGTGTTTGAGATAGTCAGAGGTTGGTGTGATGCTATGGGAAGTCGTAGTACTCACTAGTCAGAGGTTGTTTTGATGCTACGGGAAGCCATAGTACTCACTAGTCAGAGGTTGTTGTGATGCTACGGGAAGCTGTAGTACTCACTAGTCAGAGGTTGTTGTGATGCTACGAGAATCCGTAGTACTCACTATTCAGAGGTTGTTGTGACACTAGGGGAAGCCGTAGTACTCACTAGTCAGAGGTTGTTGTGATGCTACGGGAAGCCGTAATACTCACTAGTTAGAGGTTGTTGTGATGCTACGAGAAGTCGTAGTACTCACTAGTCAGAGGTTGTTATGATGCTACGGGAAGCCATAGTACTCACTAGTAGAGGTTGTTGTGATGCTACAGGAATCCGTAGTACTCATTAGCCATAGGTTGTTGTGATGCTACGGGAAGCCGTAGTACTCACTAGTGAAAGGTTGTGGTGATACTGCAGGAAGCCGTAGTACTCACCAGTCAGTTAGAGGTTGTGGTGATACTGCGGGAAGCCGTAGTACTCACCAGTCAGTGAGAGGTTGGAATGGTGCTATAGGAAGATGTAGTACACACTAGTTAGCGAGAAGTTGTTATGATAAAGTACTCTTTGATCAGAGTATGGCGCATAAGAGTTTTCGGCATAGGGTGGCCCTAATTTATGAGTTTGTGGGAACCTGGTGGTCGGACCAGGGGCGAGATCGAGGTCTCCTCAATGTTAGGGGATCATTATGTTCTGAGTAAGGTGTGGTCATTGCAATCCAAAAGAATGGGATAATTAAGGTACGCATGGGTTGCGGGAAATGAGTTATGAGTTGAGTGCTTCGTTGGGACGAGTGGTTCCAACTCTGGGTCGAACCAAACTCCCGAGTTTGAGTTTGGCTCTGGTGGTGCATTGGATAGGCGAGATGAGGTTCTGGATTTTGAGGTGGGTTCCATGTTGAGGAGTATTGTTTGTCATCTGATGTCTTAGACCTATGTGGGTCAGTACTCGGGTACGGGAGTTACCGCAAGTTGCATGGAACTATGAGTAACAGATGAAAAGGGTCGGGTTTGAGTTGATTGTCAGTTGGGAAGGTAGCATTCACTTAGGGTTAAGCGGACTTCATTACTCGAGTGTCACTTTGGGCCGATGTGGTTATAGTAAGAAGGAAACCATGGTGATGGTTGGGATAATGCAACGGATGACCCTGGAGGTTCAATTATTGGGTCGAGATCACACCTGGTAATCAGTGTTAAAAAGGGATACGAGGAATGGAGCTGAGGTTATGATTTTTAGATGTCTGAGGACACTTCAGAGCGAGCACGATTATTCTTTTGGGTTTCAAGACAGAGAGTTGATAATTGTTTGTTCGGTTGGGTTCTGTTAGCAGTTTAGTGGATGAGCCCTGTTGGGACGTGAACTCTTCCGTTTCTTGGGTCGTGATTCGGATGGTTGCTATGTTTGGTATGAGGGAGCGGTAGCCGATTGTTGGATTATGTCTAGAGAGAATCTGAATGGTTGGTTTTCCTCCGGGATTGGGAATCCCTGTTGGGATCCAGGTGCCCAGAGAGGATGGAAGCTGTGTGACATGAGATCCTATCGATGGTGCCATTTGGTTATTGGATTCGATCTGTATGAGGAGGAGTGATTTCGAGGGCGTAATCTAATTTAAGTGGGGGAGAATTGTAACATCTAGGATTTCGGGTATGTTAGTCTGTGTTTCAATTTGGAGGATTTAGGAGGGACTCGACGCGTTGAGAGTCTGACTTGCCGAGTCAAGTTGAGTTGATTGCGGGTATTTAATGAAAGGACTTGATGAGTCCAAGTATGGACTCGCCGAGTAGGTTCTGGGCAGAGAAAACCCTAAGTTCCTGGGCTGGAGCCTATTTAAAGGAACTTATGACCTTGGATGCGTCTCATATCTCCTATGAGAAACCCTAAATCGCCATTGGAGCCTTGGGAGAGTTCTTATGATGAAATCAAGTAATTTGGTGGGTTTTGTGGAAGGAAAAGAGCATGAATCAAGCAAGGAACGAGATGGGGGTAGCGGATCTAGCATCTCTTCGCATGGGACTGCTGTAGGAGGTATGAATCTATACTCATTCTCGTGTATTTGGTGGTTTTCTTGAATCTAGGGTTTTCATATTGCTTCTTTAGCTTGGATTTGAAGCTTATGCGGTCCCAAGGTGTAATAAGTCTTAGATCTGGACCTTAAGAGGTCCAGAGAGTCCCAACCATTCTGCTTTATGCTGTTCCATTGGAGATATGGATCTAGGTTTCCATTTTAGGAGATATTTCTTCATATAAGGGCATAACAGTGTTGCATTAGCTTAAAGTCTGAACCTTTATGTGATATTTGGGTGTAAGAAGGTTAGATCTATAAGTTAGAGAAACAGATCTGACCTCAGGAGGTCATTTGAGTGATGCCATGGAGGGGACACACCGAGTCCATATGGGGACTCGACGAGTCGAGTCGGGTTGCCCTGCGATTCGTGACCAGTGGTAACACGTCGAGTGAAAGGTTACCTCGACGAGTCGAGTGAGACCTTAGGAGGATTAAGTGGACAAGCATGGACTCACCGAGTCACCTGAGTACACTCGACGAGTCTGGTCAAAGTTGACCGTTGACTAGAGTTGACTTCAGTTGACCTTAGGATTTTGGTGAAACTGATTCAAGAAAGGTCATGGAGGGGTAGAATTGTCTTCTACCCATTCTATAGAGATGAGGACAATAGAAAGTATTAACAAGAGACGTTTTCCTTATGTGTTAGGCGGAGGCTCGATCAAGGTTATCAAGCCAGAAGGTTTACTAGACATCATGAGAGGTGAGGCTTCTCACTATACTGTACCTGGAAGGATACCTATGTGTGACTGGAAGGTCTTATATGCTATGAGATGTATGTGCTATATGCTGTTATGTGATATCTATGTGTTATGAATGATAAGGACCAGAAGGTCAAGATGATATGGACCGGAAGGTCAAGATGACATGGACTAGAAGGTCAAGATGATATGGACCGGAAGGTCAGAATGTTATGTATGATAAGGACCAGAAGGTCAAGATGATATGGACCGGAAGGTCAAGATGACATGGACCGGAAGGTCACGAGGTTACAGACCAGAAGGTCGATACGGGTGGGACCGGAAGGTCTACCGGGATTCGGGACGGAAGTCCCCTGAGACACTTGGATCAGAGGATCCCACAGAGTTATGTCCTGGAAAGTCGTATGTCTTTTATGTGGTATTTTTGGGAACTCACTGAGCATTTATGCTTACAGTGTTATGTGTTATGTGTTTGAGGTACCAGCGATGATCGCGGGAAGGCGCCGGCAGGATCCGTACACACTGGCAGAAGATTTATTTTATGATCTTGGGATATGTTTTTATCATGACGACATTTGTTAAATTTGAGATTTGCGAATACTGAATGAGTTTTATGTTATTTGAAAAATGAAAATTGTTTTGAAAATTCATGTTGTTACAGTTTTGGCCCATGTCCTGAGTCTGTGACCTAATTCTAATTAGGGTAAGTTGTGTATATTCAGTGTGAGATTGTCAGCTTGGTATCCAAGTAGTCAGTATTTACCAGCAAACTGAGGTGATTCTTCTCACTATATCAATGGGTCGAAGGAACCAATGCTGGCCATTACTTGACATGTGGAATGATAGTTTTCTATGTTTTTTCTTGTCTGAAAACCTCAGAGGTAGCATGTGGCACTTGTATGGAACACCATGGGGGTAGCCCATGGTAATTATATGTATGTTGTGTGGTATTTTGCGATTTTATGTTATGTCATATGTGGGGAACTCACTATGCTTTTTCTTACAGTTTGTATTGTGCTTTCAGTTACTTCCAGTACTAAGGGGAAGAGCCTGACTTGATGGCGTATCATTCGCTCTCCATTGTTATCCGCACTTACTGATATTGTTACTATGATTGTTCTACATGTTTATTATGTAATGCATTTTGTAGAATGTAATTTCCTATTTGAAAATGAAAAAATTTATTTGGTTTTTAGGCTATTACATTACTCAAACAATATTGTCAAGAAATTTTACAAGAAGCCAATGAAAGGAAATTTCAAAACTCATATATTCCATAAAAACTCTTCAACATCGAATGCCAGAGGTCAAAGCAAGAATGAAGATAGTTTGGTTAAGAATAATTCTTCAAGTGAAAACATGTCTTAAAAAAAGCTTGTTGGTGATTTTGGATTTGATTGCAACTATTGAAATGGAAAGGATCATCTAGTGTCACAACTTGACTATTTTGGGCTTACAACTCTTAAATGGGCTCTAATTGGATCCACATCCATTTATTTTAATAATTTGGGCCATATTGGGCCTAGAATGAAATAAAATACCCTAATGGACCTTATTGGGCCATAACTAACCTAATTAGCCCTAATGGGCCATAAAAATCATTCCTTGATCTATTTTGGGCCGTGAACCCTCTCGAAAGACCAATTAGCCAAAAATCATTTAATTTGATCATAATATGGGCTTAATTTACAAGGCCCAAATCTTCTTCTCTCTTATCCCTTTCTCGGCTCAAGAAGAAGAAAAAAAGAAGGAAATTAATGAAATAAGGAGGGTTAGCCACCTCCTTATTATATTTTGCTCTTCCATGCAACCATCTCATGTTCCCATGCATCCATCACTTCACTTATCTCTCTTTCTCCCTCTCCTTTCTATCCTCGGCCGAAGACACACACCCACACACACATTACATCCAACTTTTAAAACAAACTCTCTCAAGAATACCTTCACTTCTCATCATCAAATTTTCGAGATTTAGAGATTTTCAAGGAGTTTCTTCCATAAAAATCATCGTTCAAGGTAAGTTGGTGCTTAAACCCATGATCTAACTACTTCATTTCATCAAAAATCTCCTCCTAATCTATTCAAACTCGTGATCTTGCATCCTAGAGCACATCTAAGCCAAAGATCCTCCAAGAAGCTTGCTAGGCCGAGAATAGCATCAAACTTCTTCCATTCTTCTTCAAAACCAAACCCACAAACTCAAGGTTAGTTCATACCCCTCTTTTTCGGTTTTTACAAGTTTTATGGGGGAGAATCCAAGTAAAATGCGTAGATCTATGTGTATGTCTGTGTTATGTATGATTTTATGCATGTATGCGTGATAGTAAGTGTTTATGTGGTAATTATGCAACAAAAAGAGAAGAAATCTCGAGATCTATGACATAAGAAGGAAAACAAACATGATCTAAGGTATACCACACTAAACAAGTCAAGAAAAATACCCTCTAAGATTTAAAATAGACATATTGTAACATAAAACAAATTTTGGGGCTTAAACTGTCAACTAAACAAAAGTTGGGTGAAAAGTTGCCATTCACGATTTTCTTGAGGGTCAAAAGAGTCAAAATAGTTAAAATAAATGTTTTTGTGAAAATTATGCTCTTCAAAGGACTTGAAATGTAAATAATAGATCAATGGGCCAATTTTTGGGTTTTTCGGCCCCATTAAGCCCAAAGTTGCGAAAAATCTGATTTTCAAAGTGCTAAAATGAAAAATTCCTCAAAACATGGTATAAAAAGGGAAACAAAATTATTTCAAGGGTTAAAATGCGTTTCTTTACTAAAAAGGAGAAAAATCGTAAAGTTTTTGGATTTTGGGCCAAAATTGTAAAAGTTGCAAAAGTTTGGGCTTTAACCGAAAAACACTTTTTTGGAAGGGCTGAAACAGCCAAAGAATAAATTTTGGGCTAAAAAGATCAATTGAGTAAGTCTATAGGTCAAATGTGGCAAGAAAATGTTTTAAGGGCTTAAAATGTCTTTTTTTATAAAAGGGACAAAAATTGTCATCTTTATTAAAGAATGGCTGAAATGGGTCAACCAATAATTTGAATCAATGATTTTACTATCAAGATGTTTGAGTCAAAAATACAAACTACAACTCTTGAAGATGAATATATGTATAATTCCAAGAATCGTTAACAACAACCAAGCGGCCTCGTGCCAATCCAAAATAACAATCGTCCAATCAAACCTTCCAACAATTATACAATTCCTAAAAACAAGTAAACAATCCAAACTTTGGGCTTGAAAATCCAATCATGCTACCTCTGTGACCCATTAACATGATTTTGGGCCTAAGGAATAATAGCAAATGTTATTGGGCCTCCTACGACCTAATTTCATATTTAAGGGACCCTTAATGGCTTTTAAGTGCTATTGGGCCTTAGTGGCCTATTAGTACTGCTAGTAAGGTCCAAGTAAACAAATACAGGTCGATAATCAATAGTAATCAAGTCAATTGGGATTTAGTGAGTAATAACGGGTGACACCAACGTGTATCGGTCGTAGTCTATAGTTATAATCAAAGTCTCCTAGAGGGAGAGCGAGAGTTTGTGTATAGATATATGCGGGGGTGACTCCCACACACCTCAGTTGTTCGCTACAGTTAGACTCAGCCAGTCTAGGGTGACAAAATTTGAAGATCAATTCCAGCGTTCACCAGAATGCTAAGACAGACGAACTAGTCATTATCATGCATGGTTATAACGACTCACATAAATAAATTCAATATAAATCAAGTAATCAAGGTAATTCAAAATCATTTACGTGATTGATAACCATTCAAACCATTATATGATATTTTTATTTTGGAAAACATCGGGTTTTCCGTGGAAGTTCAACATTTTCACTTGTATGTTTAATACAAAGTTTTTCAATTATACGTGTTGTGAAATCATTATGCATATATTTACGGATCTTCACACATTTTATAAAAAATGGTCTTTTTAGAAAATATCGGATTTTCTGGGTTGTTTTCATTCAAACTACACAAAACATTTCATATCAAACCTGCTTATGAACTCACCAACATTCCATATGTTGACTGTTTTTCAAAATAACTTGTATTCTCAGGTAACAGGTAAGCTGAGGAATAAGTACCAAGTATGTTAGTGTGTTTTGCTTTTGAAAACTATCAAACAATTTATGTATGGATTTGTAATGTTAAAACAATGTACATGATGTGAACAATGTCAGTTGTATTATATTGATGTGTGGTGATGTTTATGTTAAGATTCATGTATATTCATTGTGATGATATTCAATTTAAGTCACATGAGCCCTCAGACGTTTCCGTCGTCTGGTTCGAGGGTGTGACAGGTTGGTATCAGAGCTCTATTTATAGTGAACTAGCATATCTAACCACACATTGATATGCAACTATAAACCAAAGAGGGACAAAACAACTCTTAACAAAACCAAGCAAATAAAACACAACGATAAAACACCCTTACTTGTAAGACAAAGGAAAAGTAACATAATACCAAATCAAACAAGATAATGCTAGCATCTCGGTTAAGCCAGGAGTGTTCATTGTCGTATTAAGGAGTGAATGTAGCCTAATCAACTACATTTCCTTTGAGGTACAGCTATCACATGCCCCGAGGAAATTATGATGGTAGGTAAACCTAAAAACATACCTATTTATCACCAAGAAGAGAACATCAACTCAATTTATACAATAATTAAAACATCTTAGGAATAATATTAGCTTATTTATATACTCTCGCAGACAGCATGGCTGGTTTCCATCACCCCGGGGATCCTTATTTCCCTAATCAGGGGAATAACGGATGGTTGGAAGAATCCGAAGAGGAACTTGAAGAGGACCCCAAGGAGGAGTATGAAGAGGAACCCGAGGAAGACCCCGAGGAGGAATCCGAAGGGGAACATGAGGTAGAAGTCGAGGGTGGACCTGCTGAGCTAGTGGTGGACCAGGAAGAAGAGGAAGCCGAAGGAGGTCTTAAGGAGGAACCCAAAAATGACGAAGATGGTGATTCGGACCCAGATTCCGAAGTCATCAACCCCTTTTATCCGATTAGGGTGCCCGCTTATCGTATGGGCCCCACTGGTCCTACACCCCCTGGGGTATTAACCTTTGGAGGTGGAGCAGACAGCATGGATAGCGACCCCCGTTCAGCATGTCACGCGAGTAATATGACTTGAGGGAAGGAGGACTGGCCGATCGCGCACTCCCGTTCATGGTAAGACGATTACGGAACACTGGTGACCTAACTCAGGGCACCGCCGATCAGATGCACCAGATGCGGACTAGGGTCGAGTGTGCAGAGCAGGAAATGCGAGAGGTTATCTGAGAGTTCCACATGAGGCTGGCGAGGTGGGAGGCTTGACTCCGAGATGCGGAACGACAGGTGGCTCGCCTTCAAGGAGCGTCCACTCCCTCGGTACCACCCCTGGCACATCCCACCATGACTAGGACTAGTTGTATCCGTATTTAGTATTATGTTACTATGATCTATGTTATGTACCATCGACTCTATGTTTAAGTGATTACACTACTCATAGAGTCGTTACGCTGCCGAACTTGCACCACTTATGTATGCTCTTTCGAGCAAAATTTTCATGTATTAAAGTACGGATAATATTAATGGAAAATTTTATTTGTTCTATTGTTATGTTGTAATCTGTTATGTGTTATATATCCATGACTGTATGCTAATTTGTGAAATTACTTAAGTTTGTGCCACACACCTAGTTTATAGGACCACAATCTCACAAAAACCATAGGCACTCAACATCTTTCCATTCATTGACAGAAAGATGCCTCAACGACTAACCCGCGGAAACCCTGGGCCAACCCCACCCGAAGTCAACTTAGTTGCATTCCAAACAGTTGTATCTGCTGCGGTCACTACAACCATGGCACAAATCCACCAAGGGAACAATGGTGGAGTCAATGGACAAGGGGCTAGAAGTTCAAACAACGGGATGAATCAAGGACCTACGAAGACATGCTCCTACAAAGGTTTTACCAATGCCAAGCCACATACCTTTAATAGAACTGGGGGAATGTTAACCCTGAAAATATGGATTGAGAAGGTGGAATCAGTGTTCGAGATATGCGAATGCCCTGAGGAGATGAAGGTGAATTTTGCCGCATGCACGTTCGTTGATCAAGCTCACACTTGGTGGAACGGACATGTAGAAGCCATGAATCTTCCCGTAACCAAATCTAAGCCGTGGACGGAAATGAAAGAAATGTTGATGGCCGAGTAATGCCCGCGAGGCAAAATTCAGAAGATGGAACAAGAATTGTGGAATCTAACCGTACGAAATTCCGACATTGACGCATACATATCAAGGTTTAGCGAAATGTCTCTGTTGTGCCCTAGCACGATTACTTCGGAGGGAAAGAAAATCAAACGATTCATCTAGGGATTAACCTCCCCAATCCAAGGAAATGTGACAGCAGCAAATCCCAAAACTTTCGACAGTGCCAAGAGATTTGCCAAGAAGTTGTACGACCATAACAACAAGAAGGGTGAGAAGCCGGTGGAGGCTGAAGGCAAGAAGGAAAGTGACAACAAGAAGGGAAAGAACAACAAGAGGAAGGGATGTCAAGGCTCAGAATCGTCCAAGAAGCAACAAACAGTACAGTCAATGCTGCAACCACCCAAGTTCCCTCCTCACCACATGCTCTAGTCTCAGCTGCTCCAAGTGCTCCTAGGCAGTATTCTGGAACTCTTCCAAAGTGCAACAAGTGCAATCTCCATCATAATGGAGAATGCAGAGAGATGCATTGCACCAACTGCAATCGAAAGTGTCACATGGCAAAATACTGCAGGACCTATCCTCCCCAGAACCAGCAGCAAGGAAACAACAATAGCAACAACCGCAACAACAACAACAACAACAACAACAACAACAACAACAACAACAACACCACCAACAACAACAGCAACAATGCAGGACCGAGCCACACCCACTATGGATGTGGAAAGACTGGGCATTTCCGTCGAAAGTGCCCCAACAACAACAACCTGGGAATGGAGGAACATGAAGAGTGCTGACCATGGGTCAAGGAGAAGCGGTTCAGGATCCTGCTATTGTCACCAGTACGTTTCTCCTAAACCACACTTATGCATGCATCATATTTGATACCGGAGCATAACGAAGCTTTGTAAGCAATAAATTTAAGCACTTGTTAAAACAACAACCCCAGAAGCTTAATGAAACCTTTACGGTGGAAATGGCCAATGGGAAAACAGAATCCACTGGGGAAATCTATAACGGATGTACCCTAGCCTTAAACCAACACGTCTTTCAAATAAACTTAATGCCTGTTTCCATTAGGAGTTTTGATGTGATTATATGCATGGATTGGTTAAGCCCCCACCATGTTGAGATTATTTGTCACGAGAAGGCTGTTCGCCTTCACCTTCCGAATCGTGAAACCCTAATTATATACGGAGACAAACATAGCACAAACCTTCGTCTTATCTCGTGCATTAAGGAACATAAGTATCTACGAAAGAAGGACTTGACGTTTCTGGCTCATATAGTGGATAAATAAAGGAAGAGGTCTACATTCAAGACATTCCAGTAACTTGCGAGTTCCTAGATGTCTTTCCTAAAGATCTTCCGGGGATACCCCTAGAAAGACAAGTCGAGTTTCGAATTGATCTTGTGCCAGGAGTTACTCCCATTGCCAAATCGCCTTATAGATTGGCTCCTGTGGAGATGCAAGAATTGTCCATCCAACTTAGTGAACTTTTGGACAAAGCATTCATCCGACCTAGTTTCTTACCGTGGGAAGCTCCGGTTCTCTTTGTTAAGAAGAAAGACGGATCTTTTAGGATGTGCATTGACTACTGGGAACTAAATAAGCTCACTGTCAAAAATCGCTATACACTCCCGCGAATCGACGATCTATTTGACCAACTTCAAGGCGCAAGCTATTTGTCTAAGATATATCTGCGATCTGGGCACCATCAACTCAAAGTTCGAGAAGAGGACATCCCCAAAACCGCTTTCCGAACTTGTTATGGACATTATGAATTTGTTGTAATGCCCTTCGGTCTAACGAATGCCCCTACCGCATTCATGGACCTAATGAATCGAATTTACCGACCATTCCTCGACAACTTTGTCATCGTTTTCATTGACGACATTCTAGTTTACTCTCGAAGCGAAGAGGAGCATGGCCAACACCTCCGACAAATCCTAGAAACCCTATGAACCGAAAAGTTATACGCAAAACTCTCTAAGTGTGAGTCCTGGCTCCGTAGTGTGAAATTTTTGGGTCACGTTCTTATTCAAGAAGGGATACACGTGGATCCTTCTAAGGTCAAAGCCATCAAAGGATGGACAATCCCAACGACACCCACATGAATTCGCCAATTTTTAGGTCTTGCAGGCTATTACAGGAGGTTCATCCAGAACTTCTCTAAGACAACCAAGCCACTTACTGATGGGTTTTAGCCATATGAACATTCCTATGTGCACATGCAACCCTAATGCTTGGATCTAGGTTTCTCTAATTGAACATACATTGAATCCAAGACTTATAATGGCTAATGTACAATAATAACAATATGAAATCAGAGATTAGAAGTTTACCTTGAATCACTTGCTTGATCTTGTTGTCCTTGAGGCTTTAGAGTCACAATTGTCACTCCTCTAATGGCTTACAAACACCAACTAGCAAGAAGATGATTTAGGAGAGAGGAGAGGGTAAGAAAATCGGCAAGGGTTTCTTTCTAAACACACAAGTGCCGATTTCTATAACCCATAGGGTCTATTTATACTTGTAAGGCTCCTAGGGTTTCACCCTTACACCCTAATTGGATAACTTAAGCCCTAAGCAATCCAAATCCTTTCCATGATATGCCTTGGATGATTTTATGGCTATCCTAAGCCCTAGAAATCGTTCACCCCTTATCCTTAAAGGATATATAGCCCAAAGTGCAACTATCAAACAATTGACAGTTTATACCCCTTTATTTAATTAATCTCTTTAAGTCACCAAATTAATTCCCAATTAATTTTTGACTTATATTAATCAAATAACAATATTATTATTCCTTATATTATACTTATAATATATTAATAATATTCCTTCTCTCATTATAAATCATCCTGTCAAGTTGCTATGGTGAAGGCAACCCAAAAGGACCATGCACAACCGGGTAAAATACTTGCCAAATATAGTTGTAGCCTTAGACACTATTCCAACAGTCTCCCACTTGGATAAGTCTAGCAACTATATGTACAAGTATATTCTGATTAGCAATCGTTGCTCTCAAAGACGTTGTCAAACTCTGATCTAACCAATCTTGTGCTTTAGATAAGGGATCGTACAGTCCTCTGTTTAGATATCATGCTGAAAATTTTATGGAATCAATTTTGTCTAGCATTTGGTTTCTCGATTTCAGATTTATTCTACATAGAACTTAATCGAACACATCAATTCAGTTTTGATCGGGCCCAACACATAAGTCAAATCAAATCATCGAGCGGCTGAGATATCGCTTTTAACCTCTTAGGATAAAAGTAACAGATAAACTTCGACTTATACGCATTTACTTATTCATTAACCAACTATACACAACAATGCGTTTTATAACATCAAGTTATTGATGTGGTTTCGCATTATCAATGTACAACCAATTAACAAATAACAAACCATATATCTAGGTTTTAAGACCATATGATATTATCATCTTGCGATCATCCTTTTTATCATATTCCATAAGGTGATTCCAGCAAGAGCGGGTTTGTTCCAATGCTCAAAACTAGTTCATAAGCACTCATGAACGATGCAGCAACCTTTTGCTATGTCTAATACCATTCAGACAATCTACATACCAATTCATGACAATCTTCATTCATATCTACTTCCAAAATATGAACGATTGTGGACTATTTGAATAAGTTGATTATTCTTAATAATATTCAATTATTCTGGAAGTCAAAACATGCAAAGTGAAACAACAGTTAAATGATCAACATAAGACAGTAACATTACTCATAAATAATACTCTTTTATTTAATTATCAAATGTTAATTACATTTATCTGTTACACATTTCCAATACTATCTAATCTATACTAATATCATCCTTCAGCCCAACACTCCTAGCATGCTGCAAGTGCCTAACCCTACTCAGTCCCTTCGTAAGCGGATCTGCTGGGTTATCTTCTGATGATATCCTCTTCAATACGAGTTGTCCTTCTTCTACACGATGTCTAATAAAGTGATATTTTCTATCGATATGTCGAGATCTACCATGATCCCTCTGTTCCTTGGTCAAGGCAACCGCTCCTTCATTATCACAGAAAATCTCCATGGGCTCCTTTATGGTAGGTACAACTCCAAGATCACCGATGAAGTTCTTTAACCATATTGCCTCCTTCGACGCTTCGCTCGCTGCAATGTACTCTGATTCGCACATTGAATCAGCTATGGTTTCCTACTTGGAACTCTTCCAAGTCACTGCTCCTCCATTAAGGGTAAAGACCCAGCCCGACTGCGAACGGTAGTTGTCTCGGTCGGTTTGAAAACTGGCTTCACTATACCTTCGCACCTTCAAGTCGTCACTCCCTCCGAGAACTAAGAACCATTCCTTCGTCCTCCGAAGGTACTTAAGGATATTCTTGACCGCAATCCAATGGGCTCTGCCAGGGTTCCCTTGATATCTACTAACCATTCTCAAAGCAAAGGCTACATCAGGGATAGTACAAGTCATAACATACATGATTGAGCCAACTGCGGAAGCGTATGGTACTCGGCTCATTTCTGCTATTTTAGCTTCGGTACTCGGACTTTGAGTCTTACTCAACTTGGCATTACTTTGTATCGGTAATTCTCTCTTCTTCGAGTTTTCCATACTAAAACGTTTTAGTACTTTATCTAAGTAAGTGTTCTGACTATGTCCTATTAGTCTCTTACTTCGCTCTCTCACTATCCTTATTCCCAAAATATAGGAAGCTTCTCTGAGGTCCTTCATAGCAAAGCACTTCCCGAGCCAGGACTTAACTTCCTGCAGAGTCGGGATGTCGTTTCCTATGAGTAGTATGTCATCGACATACAAAACGAGAAAGCTAACTATGCTCCCACTGGCTTTGACATATACACACGATTCATCTTCGCTTCGTACAAATCCAAACTCTTGGACTTTCTCATCGAAGCAAAGATTCCATCTGCGAGATGGTTGCTTAAGTCCATAAATGGACTTCTCAAGCTTATACACTCTATTCGGATGCTTCGGATCAACAAAACCCTCTGGCTGAGCCATGTAAACATCCTCAGCCAACTTCCCGTTAAGGAAAGTGGTTTTGACATCCATTTGCCAAATCTCATAATCATGAAATGCGACAATATCTAGCATCACTCTAATAGATTTTATCTTCGCAACTGCTGAGAAGGTATCATCATAGTCAACTCCGGGAGTTTGAGTAAAGCCCTTCGCAACCAATCGCGCCTTATATGTGTGTACATTTCCATCCACGTCGGTCTTCTTCTTGAAGATCCATTTTCACCCAACGGTCTTACGTCTGGGAACATTATCAACCAAATTCCAAACTTGGTTGTCATACATGGACTGGATCTCGCTGTCCATTGCCTCTTTCCATTTCACAGACTCCGGGCCTGCCATGGCTTCCTTAAAGCTATTAGGTTCATCTAGATTTATTAGTGTACCATCACTAATATACGTGTCCCCTTCGGTAGTAATATGAAATCCATAAAACTGGGGTTGAACTCTAACTCTTTCGGAACGTCTAAGAGGTAAGGACTGGTCAATAGGCTCAACCGGAGTTTCCTCCTCGGGTTGAGTGCCAGCGGTGGAGGTTCCTTCATCTATCGACTCTTGAATCTCTTCAAGCTCGATTTGCCTCCCACTGTCCCCTTGGCTTATGAGTTCTCATTCTTGGAAAACTCCTCTCCTTGCAACGAAGACTACATTGTCCTTCGGTCTTTAGAAGAGATATCTAAAGGATCTCTGTGGGTAGCCGATGAAAATACATCGCTCACTACGAGGTTCAAGCTTGTCGTGAGTATCTCGTCTTACGAAAACTTCACAACCCCAAACCTTGATATGTGCCAATGAGGGAGCTTTCCCTGTCCACATCTCGTGAGGTGTTTTTGCAACCGTCTTAGTAGGGACTCGATTAAGGATATGGGCGACAGTCTCTAAGGCATACCCCCAAAAAGAGATAGATAGTGAAGCACGACTCATCATAGAGCGAACCATGTCTAACAAGGTTCGATTACGCCTTTCTGCCACACCATTCAATTGTGGTGTCCTAGGTGGTGTCAATTGTGAAACTATTCCACACTCTTTGAGATAGTCGTGGAATTCAAGACTTAGGTACTCTCCTCCTCGATCGGATCGAAGCATCTTGATTTTCCTACCCAATTGATTTTCCACTTTATTCTTGAACTGTTTGAACTTTTCAAATGTTTCTGACTTTTGCTTGATTAAGTAGATATACTCATATCTACTATAGTCATCGGTGAAAGTCACATAGAAGCGGTTCCCATCCTTAGTGGTTGATCTAAACGGTCCACATACATCGGTATGTATGAGGTCCAATTGACCTTCACCCCTTTCACATGTACTAGTGAAGGGTGGCTTAGTCATCTTTCCAAGTAAACAAGATTCGCATGTGTCATCTTCCCTTAGGTCGAATGACTCCAACACTCCATCCTTTTGGAGTTGTGCTATGCGCTTCTTGTTGACATGTCCAAGACGACAATGCCATAAGGATGCTCTATCCATACCATTGGAAGAATCCACGCATAAAACATCATTTCCTAAGTTATCTACAATCATAACGGTCTCATAAATTCCATTACATAGTATAGCTTTAAAATATAAGACACCATTTAGATAAGCAAGAATAGAACCTTTCTCATTATTAAAAGAAAATCTAAAACCTTGCCTAAACAAACCATGAAATGAAATGATGTTTCTTGCCATTTCTGGCGAATAGCAACAATTGTTCAAATCTAAACATAAACCATTCCTAAGCACTAAGGAATACACTCCAATCTTGGTCACAGGCGACGATCTTCTGTTCCCCATGATTAGATTTATCCTTCTATGCTCCACATCCCTATTTCTTCTTAGTCCCTACAATTCATAACAAATATGGTAACCACAACCGGTATCAAGGACCCAAGAAATAGCATGAGATGAATCGTTAGATTTAATTGTATAAATACCTGCGAAAGATGGCTTGATCTTTCCTTCCTTTATGGCTTGCAGGTACTCTGGGCAGCTTCTCTTCCAATGCCCTATTTTATGGCAATGATGGCACTCTGCCTCCTTAGTGTTAGGACAGGGTTTAGCAGGATCAACTTTGGTCCCACTAGAAGAGTAACCATCTCGGGATTTTCCTTTGCGGTGGCTTTTAGACGGAGTCTTCCTCTTCTTGCCTCTTCCTTGCCCAATGGCCAAAACAGGAGCAGTTGCTGGATTGGGAGTGGGTGCAATGGACTTGTCCTTGAGGTTACTTTCAGCAACCCTAAGGAGACCTTGGAGCTTACTTAGGGTGACCTCTTCCTTGTTCATGTGATAGGTCATCCTAAATTGGTTGTAGTACGAAGGCAAAGAGTGAAGCACCATGTCGATCGCCAAGTCTTCCCCAAAGTCAACATTCAACTTGCGAAGACGATCGACATACCGTTGCATCTTTTGCAGGTGCACGGTAAGAGACTCTCCATGACCCATCTTGGCGGAAATCATGTTAGTGAAAATCTCGTAACGCTCTTGCCTCGCGTTTTGGTGGTATCGCTTCAACAAGTCTTGGTTCATTTCGTACGGATACATGTCCTCATAGGACTTTTGGAATTCGGAGTTCATGGTGGCTATCATGATGCAATGTACCTTCGTTGCATCACGCTCATGAGTTTCAAAGGCGGTGATTTCAGCTGGAGTAGCGATTTCTAGGTTGATCTTCTCGAGCTTCTCATCGAGGACATACTCTTTGTCCTCATAGCGAGCAATAGTGCGAATGTATCTTATCCATTCGCTAAAGTTCGTCCCATCCAAAGTCACCTTTTGACAAAGGCTCATCAATGTGAACGAGCTAGCAGCAGCGTTCTTTGCGTTCGACATCTACAAATAGAAAGGACAAAGATAGATTAGAATTTTGAATCCCTAATAATTACCCAATAAGAAAATTAGGGCTAGGATCCAACAACAATATTTACACATTAGAAAAGGGATACCTTAATCTAACATGCAAACATTTTGAAGGTAAGTGAATGACGATTCACTAATTCTCCACCATAAAACATAACTTTAAGTCTAGATGTATTGAGAATTCCTAGGTTTAGATGAGATTCATTGAAACTTTTCAATGGCATGTTTAAATCTCGATATGCCCCTCTCGTTTGTGACTGGGATACCGAGGATCACAAAGTGGGTGTGAATTACCATGCAAATTTACATGGTGCCTTCATTGTAACAATCACCTATTTGACGTGCCGGTAAACCACACACGCTCCATCGAACTATGATAAACAATGAATCACCCTTTTCCATCTTTGCTTAGAACCAATTAGTGTGCCGGTAAACCACACACGCTCCACTAACTTCTTAGCAAGGGTCAATTTCATGGGATTGCATCAATTCACTTTTCCTAAAGTAACTAAGATTGGGAAAATTTTGAAAACATGTAGTTACTTTATAGGTTCATTATACTTATTAATGAGGAGAGAGAGTTGCCCTATCCTACCCGTTTGGCTAACGACCCTCCACCGATCAAGCAAGTGGTGGGTGAGAGTGTTCACCCATTAAGTGCCATTTTATAGGCAGCAACCTTATATCCACCTTATAGACTGGCTTCGTGAATAAGGCCTACTAACAGTAAGACTAGCATTTTTTTTTAATTATACATATATACATATTAGTCTTGTAATATTATATTAGTATAGGGTTGAATTTTAAACTTGTAAAATTCTAAGGTTTGAAATTTAAATTTTCCTAAATTAAACTTTTAATCACAAAATATAAATTTCAAAACTTGAGGGCAAGTTTTAAACTTTTAAAACATAGAGGATCAAAATAACAAATAATTCAAATTAACATTTAATCACATAACTATCCATATTTGATTTATTTAATGATTTCTTGCAAAACAATTTTCCAATTAAAATAAAATAATTAATCAATTATCACATAAGGAAACAAATATTTTATTAATTGATAAATATCTTCAATTAGGTCAAGAATATCATCATATATATCATAAAATCGGATTTACATTGATCTAATATGAAAAAGGCAAGTATCTCAAAGATAAACATCAAGAAATCCCGAAGTTATCACATTCTGACGCTCGAACTCGCCGAGTACCTAGATGGACTCGCCGAGTTGAGCCTACTCGCCGAGTACCACCATGGGACTCGCCGAGTAGAGCAGACAGAGAACAAAAAATGAATTTTTTCAGCAACAAACAAACAATCAAAGTATCAATTCAATAGAAACCAATCTAGGCTCTGATACCACTGATGGGTTTTAGCCATATGAACATTCCTATGTGCACATGCAACCCTAATGCTTGGATCCAGGTTTCTCTAATTGAACATACATTGAATCCAAGACTTCTAATGGCTAATATACAATAATAACAATATGAAATCAGAGATTAGAAGTTTACCTTGAATCACTTGCTTGATCTTGTTGTCCTTGAGGCTTTAGAGTCACAATTGTCACTCCTCTAATGGCTTACAAACACCAACTAGCAAGAAGATGATTTAGGAGAGAGGAAAGGGTAAGAAAATCGGCCAGGGTTTCTTTCTAAACACACAAGTGCCGATTTCTATAACCCATAGGGTCTATTTATACTTGTAAGGCTCCTAGGGTTTCACCCTTAAACCCTAATTGGATAACGTAAGCCCTAAGCAATCCAAATCCTTTCCATGATAAGCCTTGGACGATTTTATGGCTATCCTAAGCCCTAGAAATCGTCCACCCCTTATCCTTAAAGGATATATAGCCCAAAGTGCAACTATCAAACAATTGACAGTTTATACCCCTTTATTTAATTAGTCTCTTTAAGTCACCAAATTAATTCCCAATTAATTTATGACTTATATTAATCAAATAACAATATTATTATTCCTTATATTATACTTATAATATATTAATAATATTCCTTCTCTCATTATAAATCAACCTGTCAAGTTGCTATGGTGAAGGCAACCCAAAAGGACCATGCACAACCGGGTCAAATAATTGCCAAATATAGTTGTAGCCTTAGACACTATTCCAACACTTACCATGCTTACATAAAAGGGTGTTCCCTTTGAATGGACAGACAAGCAAGAGGTTGCATTCCGAACTCTGAAGCAAACACTCTGCAATGCGCCAATACTATCACTACCAGAAGGAACAGAGGACTTTGTAGTTTACTGCAATGCATCGAATCAGGGTCTAGGTTGCGTACTTATGTAGCGTGGGAAGGTGATAGCTTATGCATCCCGACAACTAAAGACACACGAGGTGAATTACGCAACCCACGATTTGGAATTGGGAGCTGTGGTCTTCGCCTTGAAAATCTGGAGGCACTACCTTTATGGCACAAAGTGCACCGTTTTTACAAACCACAAGAGCCTCCAACACATCCTAAATAAAAAAGAGTTGAACATGAGGCAACGAAGATGGGTTGAGATACTAAACGATTGTGAGTGTGAAATCAAGTACCTCCTAGGAAAGGCTAACGTTGTAACTGATGCCTTGAGTAGGAAAGAATACACGAATTGTCGTGTGAAATATCTCTCGATAACCATCCAATCCCACCTGACCTCGCAAATCAGAACTGTTAGGTTTTATACAAACAATCCTATGTGTGCATGCAACCCTAGTTGGATCTATGTTTTCACTATAAGACATACAACTTTATGAACACAAAATAAAACCCTGGCATGCTTCTATGATTTTCGAAATTTGCATAGAAGTGTAGTAGACATACCTTTGTTGTTATATAGCAATAACAACTAGTTTCCTTGATCTCTTGAACTCTCTTGAACTCTTGAAAGCAAGCACCACAATTGTAGTGCCTCTAATGGCTCACAAACACCTTGAAGCAAGAAGGCAACAAAGAGAGAGAAGGGAATGATGCTAATTTCGGCCCTAGGGTTTCCTTGGAATCAAGTGGCCTCAAATTGAAGCATAGGGCATGTATTTATACTATAGGGTGCTAGGGTTTCAGTCAAAACCCTAATGGACAGCTTAGCCACCAAGCAGCCCAAGGAGCCTTATGGAATGAGGCCTTTGGACGAAAATATGATGATCCTTCATCATAATTTCGTTCCCCCTTAGTCCATTAGGTTTCCTAGCCCAAAACTCAACTATCACACATTTGACAGTTTATACCCTTTTATTTAATTAATCTCTTTTAGTCACCAAATTAATTCCTAATTAATTTATGACTAATACTAATTAAATAAATATGATTTCTCCTTTAATATATTATTCTTATAATATATTAATAAATCATAATATCTCCTCTCTCATATCAAATTACCTTGTCAAGTTGCTTTGGTGAAGGCAACCCAAAAGGACCATGCACACTCGGGTCAAGTATATACCAAATATGGTTACTGACTTAGACACTAATCCAACAGTCTCCCACTTGGATAAGTCTAGTAACTATATCTCACGTATAACTTCCGTACCCGATAGCAATCGTAGCTTTCAATAGCCGCTGTCAACTCTGACCAATAATCTGTCCTTCAGATAAGGGATCGTATAATCCTCTGTTCTAGATATCATGCTAACAATACTTATTGTCTAGCATTCTATTTCTTGATTTCTGATTTGTTCGACATAGAACTCAGTTGAACACATCAACTTTATCCTGACCGGGCCCGGCACATAAGTCAAACCAAATCATCAAGTGGCCGAGATATCGCTTTTATCCTCATAGAATAAAAGGAACAGAAAACGTTGACTAATATGCCTTTATCATTTACTAGTTAAACCACACACAATAATATGTTTTATAACATCAAGTTACTGATGCGTTTTCGTATTATCAATGTATAATCAACTAGTAAACAATAACCATATCTCTAGGTTTAAAGATTATATGATATTATCATCTTGCGATCACTTGTGATAACATTCATGAAGTAATACCAGCAAGTGTGGGTCTATTTCAATGCTCAATACAAATTTCATAAGCACTCATAAACTTTGCAGCAAACCTTTGCTATGTCTAAAACTTTTCAGACAATCTACAAACAAATTTATGACAATCTTCCTTCATATCTACTTCCAACATATGAGCGATTGTGAACTGTTCGAATAATCTTATTATTCAGGAAGTCAAAACATGCAAAATCGACACAATAGATAAATAATCAACACAAGATAGAAACTTTCTTATAAATAACACACCTTTATTTAATCATCATTTGTTGAATATGACATTATCTATTACAAGTTTTCTACCTATCTAATCTAAACTAATATCTTCCTTCAGCCCTACGCTCCTAGCGTGCTGCAAATGCTTGACCCTACTCAGTCCCTTTGTAAGGGGATCTGCTGGGTTATCTTCTGACGATACCCTCTTCACAACGAGGAGTCCCTCTTCTACCCGATGTCTAATAAAGTGGTATTTCCTGTCGATATGTCGAGATCTGCCATGATCCCTTGGTTCCTTGGTTAAGGCAACCGCTCCTTCATTATCACAGAAAATTTCCACGGGCTCTTTTATGGATGGCACAACTCCAAGGTCTCCAATGAAGTTCTTCAACCATATAGCCTCCTTTGACGCTTCGCTCGCCGCAATATACTCTGATTCGCACGTTGAATCAGCTACGGTCTCTTGCTTGGAACTTTTCCAAGTCACTGCTCCTCCATTTAGGGTAAAGACCCAGCCTGACTGCGATCGGAAGTTATCCCGATCCGTCTGAAAACTAGCATCACTGTACCCTCGTACCCTTAAGTCATCACTCCCACCGAGGACTAGAAACCATCCCTTGGTCCTCCAAAGGTACTTAAGAATATTCTTAACCGCAATCCAATGTGCCCTACCAGGATTCCCTTGATATCTGCTGACCATGCTTAAAGCGAAGGCCACATCAGGGCGAGTACAAGTCATAGCGTACATGATAGAGCCTACTGCGGAAGCGTAAGGTACTCGGCTCATATCAGCTATCTCTGTCTCTGTACTCGGGCTCTGAGTCTTACTCAGCTTGGTATTGCTTTGGATTGGCAACTCCCCTTTCTTGGAATTTTCCATACTAAAACGCTTTAGTACCTTTTCCAAGTATGTATCCTGACTGATTCCTATCAGTCTCTTTTCCCTGTTTCTTACTATTCTTATTCCCAGAATATAAGCGGCTTCTCCGAGGTCCTTCATAGCGAAGCATTTCCGAAGCCAGGACTTGACTTCCTGCAAGGTTGGGACATCGTTTCCTATGAGTAGTATGTCGTCGACATACAATACGAGGAAGCTTACTATACTCCCACTGGCTTTGACATACACACAAGATTCATCTTCGCTTCGCAGAAAGCCAAACTCTTTAACCTTCTCGTCAAAACAAAGATTCCATCTGCGAGATGCTTGTTTCAATCCATAAATAGATTTCTCAAGCTTGCATACTCTATTCGGATGCTTCACATCGACAAAACCTTCTGGCTGATTCATATAGACATCCTCAGCCAACTTTCCATTAAGGAAAGCGGTTTTCACGTCCATCTGCCATATTTCATAATCATGAAATGCAGCTATGGCAAGCATCACCCTAATAGACTTTATCTTCGCAACTGGTGAGAAGGTCTCATCATAGTCAACTCCGGGAGTTTGAGTAAAGCCCTTCGCAACCAATCGCGCTTTATAAGTATGCACTTTCCCATCCATGTCTGTCTTCTTTTTGAAGATCCACTTGCACCCGACTGTCTTACGACCCGGTATATTATCAACCAAATTCCAAACTTGGTTGTCGTACATGGACTGAATCTCGTTGTCCATAGCCTCTTTCCATTTTGCAGACTCCGGGCCTGCCATGGCTTCCTTATAGCTGTTAGGTTCATCCAAATTTACTAGTGTACTATCACTAATAAATGTATCCCCTTCAGTAGTAATATGAAAACCATAAAACTGGGGTGGAACGCTAGCCCTAGTGGAACGTCGAAGAGGTAGGGACTCGTCAATAGGTTCAACAGGAGTTTCCTCCTCAAGTTGAGTGCCAGTGTCCGAGGTTCCTTCATCGCTTTGATCTTGAATTTCTTCAAGTTCAATTTGCCTCCCACTGTCTTCTTGGCTTATTAATTCCCTTTCTCGGAAAACCCCTCTTCTAGCAACGAAGACAACATTGTCACTCGGTCTATAGAAAAGGTAGCCAAAAGACTTCTGCGGATAGCCGATGAAATAACACTTCTCACTGCGAGGTTCTAGTTTGTCGTGAGTCTCTCGTCTTACGAAAGCCTCACAACCCCAAACCTTGATATGTGCCAACGAGGGAGCCTTCCCTGTCCACATCTCGTGAGGAGTCTTGGAAACCTTCTTAGTGGGAACTAAGTTAAGTATATGGGCGGCAGTCTCTAAGGCATACCCCCAGAAAGCTATTGGTAGTGAAGTCCGACTCATCATAGAACGAACCATGTCCAACAAGGTCCGATTACGTCTCTCAGCCACACCATTCAATTGTGGCGTTCTCGGAGGCGTCAATTGCGAAACGATTCCACATTCTTTTAGATAGTCGTGAAACTCAAGACTTAGGTACTCTCCTCCTCGGTCTGACCGAAGCATCTTGATTTTCCTGCCCAGCTGATTCTCCACTTCATTCTTAAACTCTTTGAACTTTTCAAAGGTTTCCGACTTTTGCTTGATCAAGTAGATATATCCATATCTGCTATAATCATCTGTAAAAGTCACGTAGAAGCGGCAAGCATCCCTTGTGGTGGATCTAAAGGGCCCACACACATCGGTGTGTATGAGATCCAATAAACCCTCACCCCTTTCACAAGTGCCAGTAAAGGGTGACTTGGTCATCTTCCCAAGTAAACAAGACTCACACGTGTCATCGTTCCTAAGGTCGAATGACTCCAACACTCCATCCTTTTGGAGTTGGGCTATGCGTTTCTTGTTGACATGGCCAAGACGACAATGCCACAAGCATGCTTTGTCTAGACTAGTAGACGAATCAATATTCAAAACATTATTTCCAAAATTATCAACAATCATCACTGATTCATAAATCCCATTACAAGGTAATGCATTGAAATAAAAGACACCATTCAAATAAACATTAATAGAACCATTACTATTATCAAAAGAATATCTGAAACCTTGTCTAAACAACCCATGAAAAGAAATAATGTTTCTTGCCATATCTGGCGAATAACAGCAATTCTCTAAATCTATTCCTAACCCATTACTTAACACTAAAGAATAAACACCGACTTTGGTCACAGGCGACGATCTTCTGTTTCCCATAATCAGGTTCATCTTCCCATGCTCCATCTCCCTACTTCTTTTTAGGCCCTGCAAATCAGAACAAATGTGGTAACCACATCCTGTATCAAGAACCCATGAAGTAGCAAATGATGAGTTATTAGATTTAATAGAATACATACCTGCAAATGTGGGCTTGATCTTCCCATCTCTTATGTCCTGCAGATATTGTGGGCAGCTTCGCTTCCAGTGGCCCTTTTGGTGGCAATAGAAGCACTCTGCTTCTTTAGGATCGGAAGAGGGTTTAATGGGGCCTGCTTTGGTCCCACTTGATGACGAACCATCACGGGGTTTCCCCTTATGGTGGCTCTTACATGGAGCCTTCCTCTTTTTACCCTTTCCTTGACCTATCGCCATCACGGGAGCGGCCACAGCAGGCGACGGTGCAACGGATTTGTCTTTGAGGTTGCTCTCAGCAGTCCTCAAGAGTCCTTGGAGCTTGCTCAAGGAGACCTCCTCTTTGTTCATATGGTAGGTCATCCTAAACTGATTGTAGCAGGAGGGCAAGGAGTGGAGGATTATGTCAATAGCCAAATCCTCATCAAACTTAACATTAAGTTTGAGAAGACGATCAACATACCTCTGCATTTTCTGCAAATGAGAGGTTAGGGATTCTCCACTCCCCATCTTAGCGGTGATCATGCTAGTAATGATCTCATAGCGCTCTTGCCTCGCGCTCTGGTGATACCTGTCCAGCAAATCCTGATGCATTTCATATGGATACATGTCCTCATAGGACTTTTGGAGCATGATGCAGTGAACTTTCGTGGCATCACGCTCGTGGGCCTCAAAGGCGGCCAGTTCCTCAGGAGTAGCAACATCTGGGATGATCTTCTCAAGCTTTTCATCGAGGACATATTCTTTGTCCTCGTAGCGTGTGATCATGCGAATGTATCTCATCCACTCGTTGAAGTTTGAACCATCAAATGTCACTTTCTGACACAAGTTCATCAACGAGAATGACCCAGAAGCGTTGTTGTTGTTGTTGTTAGCAGACATCTGAAAAAGAAAGGGACAAAGCTTGATTAGAAATGAATCCCTAATTAAACACCCAAATGAGAAATTAGGGCTAGGATCCAACAACATTATTTACAACTTAGAAAGGGATGCCGTACTCTAAAAGTAAATAACTTGAAGGTAAGTGAATGACGATTCACTAATTCTCATCATGAAAAACGAAAAAGCAATTTAGGTTTTAAATGTATTGAAAACTCCTAGATCTTTGAGATTCATTGAACTTTTCAATGGCATGTTTAAATCTCCATATGCATTTCACATTTGCGACTGGGATGCCGAGGATCGCAAACAAATTTGTGAATAACCATGCGAATTAACGTGGTGCACTCAACGTCACTATCACCTGATCAATGTGCCGGTAAACCACACACGCTCCATTGATCTATGACAAACATCGAGTCACCCTTCGCTACCTGTGTCATCCCCAAATTGATGTGCCGGTTAACCACACGCGCTCCATCAACGTTTGACAAGGGTACGAAGTGTAATTCCATGGATTAGCATCATTTTCACATTTTACCCTAAAGTAACTAAGAGTGGGAATTTGTAAAACAATGTAGTTACTTTAATATTTCCATTATACTTTTAATGAGGAATTAAGTGCCCTATCCTATCCGTTCGGCTAACGACCCTCCACCAGTCAAGCAAGCGGTAGATGTGAGTGTACATCCATTAAGCGCCATTTTATAGGCAGCAACCTTATACCCACCTTATAGACCGGCTTCGTGAATGAGGCCTACTAGCGATAAGACTAGCTTATTCTTATACATATATAATAATTAATCTTATAATATCATAATTGTATAAGGGTGTATTTTAAAGCATTTCAAAATACTAGTATCTTAATGTGTATTAAAACTTTCGAATATTAAGGCTATTTAATTTAAAAATTTTAAACACCAAGAAAACTTTGATTTAATAATTATCAAGATTAAACAATTAATTTGAACTATTAAATCTTTAAGGTTTATCATAAAATTAAATTATTAATTTAATTAATCCTTTTATCCCCTAGATTTTTAAATATATGGAAAGGATAATACAAGATCTTCAATTATCTAGTTTAAACAATTAAATGGATAATCATAAAGATAGCAATATCCAAATCCCTAAAATCTTGGGATCTTATCTTGGGGGGCAAGGGAATTTCGAAATCCCTAGGGTTTCTTAACCCTAATTTCGAAATTTGGAGGCTAGGCAAAAAAAGAGTTTAAGAACCCTATCAAAAAAATCGCCAACTAGGGTTTTGCAACCCTAATTTGCGAAAATCACCAAGCCTTAGGGTTTACTTGCCACAAACCCTAATTTGTCAAATTCATAATATGCATCAAATCCAATTGAAAACAAAAAACCAGTCTCTGATACCACTGTTAGGTTTTATACAAACAATCCTATGTGTGCATGCAACCCTAGTTGGATCTATGTTTTCACTATAAGACATACAACTTTATGAACACAAAATAAAACCCTGGCATGCTTCTATGATTTTCGAAATTTGCATAGAAGTGTAGTAGACATACCTTTGTTGTTATATAGCAATAACAACTAGTTTCCTTGATCTCTTGAACTCTCTTGAACTCTTGAAAGCAAGCACCACAATTGTAGTGCCTCTAATGGCTCACAAACACCTTGAAGCAAGAAGGCAACAAAGAGAGAGAAGGGAATGATGCTAATTTCGGCCCTAGGGTTTCCTTGGAATCAAGTGGCCTCAAATTGAAGCATAGGGCATGTATTTATACTATAGGGTGCTAGGGTTTCAGTCAAAACCCTAATGGACAGCTTAGCCACCAAGCAGCCCAAGGAGCCTTATGGAATGAGGCCTTTGGACGAAAATATGATGATCCTTCATCATAATTTCGTTCCCCCTTAGTCCATTAGGTTTCCTAGCCCAAAACTCAACTATCACACATTTGACAGTTTATACCCTTTTATTTAATTAATCTCTTTTAGTCACCAAATTAATTCCTAATTAATTTATGACTAATACTAATTAAATAAATATGATTTCTCCTTTAATATATTATTCTTATAATATATTAATAAATCATAATATCTCCTCTCTCATATCAAATTACCTTGTCAAGTTGCTTTGGTGAAGGCAACCCAAAAGGACCATGCACACTCGGGTCAAGTATATACCAAATATGGTTACTGACTTAGACACTAATCCAACAAGAACAACCAGTCGAATTCCATGAAGGCAGAAAACAGAACGAGCGAAGTGTTACGTGGAATGGAAAAGAATCTCGAAGTAAAAGAGGACGGAGCATATTATTTCATGAACCGCATTTGGGTCCCTAAAGTTGGGGGATTCAGAGAGGTAGTCATGAATGAAGCCCACAAGACGACATACTCCATCCATCCGGATTCAGATAAAATGTACTTGGACATTAAGCAACATTATTTGTGGCCCAACATGAAGGCAGAGATTGCCACCTATGTTAGCAAATGCCTTACTTGCGCTAAAGTGAAGGTGGAATATCAGAAGCCCTTGGGATTATTACATCAACCAGTAATTGCCGAGTGGAAATGGGAAAGGATTACTATGGACTTTGTGACCAAATTACCCAAGTCAACAGATGGATTGGACACCATATGGGTAATACTCAACAAATTGATGAAATCCGCTCATTTCCTGCTAATAAAAGAATCCTAGAAGATGGAGAGGTTGACGAGGATATACATCAAGGAAATTGTGAGACTTCACGGAGTGCTAGTATCTATCATCTTGGATAGAGATAGTAGATTCACTTCACGCTTTTGGCAATCACTTTAGAAAGCACTAGCAACACATCTCGACATAAGCACTGCATATCATTCGTAAACGGATGGTCAAAGCCAACGAACCATTCAAACACTTGAAGACATGCTTCGCGAGTGTGTGATAGACTTTGGAAAGTCGTGGGATACCCACTTACCTTTAGTCGAATTCTCGTACAACAACAGTTATTACACGAGCATCAAAGTTGCTCCTTTCGAGGCGTTGTATGGACGTAAATGTAGATCGCTGTTGTGTTGGGCTGAGGTAGATGACACCCAGCTAGTGAGAGGACTGACATCAGACAATGCGTTAACGGGACCAGAGATCATACATGAAAAAATGGAGAAGATAGTTCAAATCAGAGCTCGACTACAAGCATCACGCGACCGACAGAAGAGCTACGCTGATAAACGGCAAAAGCCCTTGGAGTTTCAAGTTGGGGATCGAGTGTTGTTCATTTTGGAAAACAAGTATAGCTGAATCCACGATACATTGGACCCTTTGAGATTCTTGCCCGAATCAGTCCAGTGACGTATAGACTGCAGCTACCCACTGAGCTCAGCAGGTTACACCCTGTGTTCCATGTTTCCACTTTGAAAAAGTGTTTATCCAACGAAACCCTCGTCATTCCCCTTGAAGAAATAGAAATCAAGAAGAATCTCATGTTCGTCGAAGAACCAGTCGAAATCATGGACAGGGAGGTGAAGCGTACTAAGCAAAGTCGTATTCCTATTGTGAAGGTATGGTAGAACGTGAAGCGTGGGCCAGAATTCACATGGGAATGTGAAGACCATATGAAGCAGAAGTACCCTCACCTATTCTCGCATTCTCAAATCTAGCTTTCAAAAGAATTTCAGGACGAAATTCCCTCTAACGAGGGGATGATGTCACAACTAGGAATTTTGATGCTTTGTAACAACAACAATGATAACAAATGTGAACCAAAAATGTGAAAGCATTTATGATGCTCATTCAATAACAATAAAACTTCCATCAAACACTTTATACAAGCACATCAAATAGTCAACAAAGAATTGGAAACCCTAGAAATCCCGGTTTAAGTCCATTTTGGACTAGGTCTACCTTATTGGGCCTAATGAGCCAATAAGCTTCCAATTTGACTATTTTGGGCTTAGAACTCTTAAATGGGCTCTAATTGGACCCACTTCCATTTATTTTAATAATATGGTCCGTATTGGGTCTAGAATGAAATAAAATACCCTAATGGACCTTATTGGGCCATAACTAACCTAATTAGCCCTAATGGGCCATAAAAATCATTCTATGATCTATTTTTGGGCGTGAACCCTCTCCAAAGACCAATTGGGCCAAAAATCATCTAATCGGATCATAATATGGGCTTAAGCATACAAGGCCTAAATCTTCTTTTCTATTATCCCTTTCTTGGCCCAAGAAGAAGAAAAGAAAGGAAATTGATGAACTTAGGAGGGTTATCCACCTCCTTATTATATTTTGGTCTTCAATGCAATGATCTCATGTTCCCACGCATCCATCACTTCACTTATCTCTCTTTCCCCCTCTCCTTTCTATCCTCGGCCAAAGACACACACCCACACACACACATTACATCCAACTTTTAAAACAAACTCTCTTAAGAATACCTTCACTTCTCATCATCAAATTTTCGAGATTTAGAGCTTTTCAAGGAGTTTCTTCCACAAAAATCATTGTTCAAGGTAAGTTGGTGCTTAAAACCATGATCTAACTACTTCATTTCATAAAAAAATCTCCTCCTAATCTATTCAAACTCGTGATCTTGCATCTTAGAGCACATCTAAGCCAAAGATCCTCCAAGAAGATTGCTAGGCCAAGAATAGCATCAAACTTCTTCCATTCTTCTTCAAAATCAAACCCACAAACTCAAGGTGAGTTCATACCCCTATTTTTCGGTTTTTACAAGTTTTATGGGGGAGAATACAAGTAAAATGTGTAGATCTATGTGTATGTGTGTGCTATGTATGATTTAATGCATGTATGTGTGATAGTAAGTGTTTATGTCACACCCCAAAACCGAGAACGGCGGAATACGTTCTGGGGTGGAAGACGTCATGTAAAGTATCATAGCAATGCATAATAGTAAAAACAAGCAATAACATCCATTGCATTAATATAGTAATTGTAATACAAGCGTGTTCTGTACAGTTTGTTAGACATCAAAAAGTATAATCAAAATAAAGTGGAGTCTTGTATGTGCTTCGTCTTCTCAAAAGTTGCATCTGTACCCGTCTACTGATGACATGAGAATACAAGTTATTTTGAAAACGAGTATCAACATTAAGCTGGTGAGTTCATAAGTATTTAGTGTCTTTACTTGTATAAAAGTGTTTACAATCATGTAATATAAAAGCTGTTATCAAAGTTTGAAAATAGTGTGAAACCAAAATCCAATATTTTCCAATAAAAGTAGTCTTCTACCAAGACTTGGTTATTTGTAAGCTTGATCCTTTGAGTGTGTAAAAGTTTTCCAAACGAGACTATTAGCTATAAAAATATAGTTTTAGATTTCATTCATGTAAAGTAAATGGGTAAATAATGTTTTATCCCAGTAGTTTTACTGCCGACTGTATGCAATAGAAGTGCAGAATCCAAGTAGTGATAAGTGTACAATACACCTCGGGGAGTCTACTTTAAATTTAATTCTATATTTATTAATTAGAGGTCCGGATGTGAACCCTTATGTAACCATGCTGATAGACGATCGAGTGGCTGATGACCCTCCAGGTCACACGTAGTGTGGTGACATTTTGGCATCCCTGGGCCTAGTCGGCTCGGAATGTAGCTAGCAGTCGGGAAGTGGGAGTGTCTGTCCCATATAGATCTATACACATAATGCCCGCTCTTCCTATAGGAGACTCTGGTTACACGGTAAAGGTACATTAGAGTGCCGTATAGAGGAATAGTATGTCACATTCTGTTTTAGTGTATTCTCTTGTATTATAGTATAATGTACTTTTTAGTATAATGTATTGAGTGTTCTCTTGTATAGTATATAGTATTCTCCTTATATAGTATTTAACATGTAGAGACTTATAACAGTACTAGCTATAGTAAGTATCATAGTAATGGTAGAAATGAGCGGTAGACCTTATTTATGCCTATTACAGTTAAATAGAATGTTGGTTGCATGCCTTTGATACACAAAGGTATTGAACCGAGTGAAGATTTTCATATCTATCACAAATATAGACAATATATAACTAAGAATTCAATGACAGTTAGACAGATAACAATATACCTTAAGTCCAAAATCAAAGAAGAACAGGAAGTAAGGCGAGCTATTAGTCCTAAGTCCTTTAAGTCTTACTTATATAAATATATTGGTGTAGATATAGTATGAGAACAAAAGAAGTTAAAAAAAGAGTTTGGAAATAGTTTTTATAACAATTTAACATGAAAAATAAGTTTGATAAACATTTAAAGTAGTTTTGATGGCAAAGCGGTTAAAAGTATAGAAATCCTTTTTGATTGCAAGTTACAAATCACATGCGATTGATACTATAATTTGTTGGATTCAACTTGTATTCACCCCCCCCCATAAAAGCATTTAAAAACATTTAAAAGGTTAATTAAGGGGTATGAACTTGCCTGCAGTAAGTGGAGTGGATAGGATTGTCGGGTAGGATGCTAGGTGTCAAACGAGGACTTGAACACACACGCGGATCCTATGTACCATGTAGTGATACATAATTGTATCTAATTAGACATTTAATCAATAATTAAGTAAGTAAAGACCCTCTAATGCATGAAAACACCTTGTTTCAAGTGGTAGGATTGTTAACGGTTGCATCTAAGTAGAGTATAGTCTCACTTTGGAGTTTACTCCTCAAATGGTAGTACCTAGGGGTGTTTGCAATTTTTGTACCATATCCCCCATGAGTTTATGACCGTAAACTCATGGGAGTGGTGTATTTGTGTGCTTTAAGGCTTCATGCTTCACAAGGAAAGGTTCTAGGGTTGATTCAAGGGCTTAGGAAGTGGTTAGGGCATGAATTGCCCACTTTTTGAAGTTTACGGTCCTTGGACCATTTTTGGGGAGTTTACTACCATAAACCAATGAGTTTACGATAGTAAACTCATGGTTACTCCATCCACTTTGAGTTTTGGGGTTCATAGATCATTCTAACAAGTTCCTAGTCCATAAGTCATGCTAGAGAGGAAGTTAGGGCATCAAAACACCCTTTTGGGGGTGTTTATGGTTTTGGGAGATCCCCAAACCGTAAACACTTGTTCTTGGGGTTTAATCCATAAATTTTCAAGCATACTAAGAAGATAAACAAGGTAGGAGGAGTATACCTACTTATATGAAGCTTGTAACAGGGTTTTAAGACCCAAAAACACTAGTGTGTTCTTGGTGATTTGAAGATGCTTGAAGATCTAAGTAAAAATCAAAATCCATTGATGAAAAGGATGTATAAACGCTAGATTTAGTGTTGTCTAAACGAATTTAAAGAGGAAACACTTACATTTGACGGATTTGGAAGGATAATTTTATGATAGTTGAGAGAAAAACCTTGTGTTGTTGAGTGGAAAGTGTAGAAATGAAAGCGAGGGTAGTAGACTCATACTATATGCATGAGTTCTTGGGGAACGGGTGTTTACGCAGGGAAAGGAAGCTCAAACTATCTTCCCCCGAAAAGGAAATTTACTTCCTGAACGACAAGTGGCACCGCAGGCGAAGAGATAGCGTTCAATGCCCAAACACCTAATGTTTGGCCATAAACACCTAGCTAAGGTGTTGGTTGTTCGGTTTGTTACTCCTCACTATTAACGACACTTCCTATTATTTAATTGCTTTACGATAATAAAGATAAAACACCAAATGGACATAAATACGGCCAAAAATGTATTAAAATATCTTTGACTAATATTTGAAGTGTTTGGATGTGGAAATTATACAAATGAAAATTTCGGGTTGTCACAGTTTATATGGTAAATATGCAACAAAAAGAGAAGAAATCTCGAGATCTATTACATAAGAAGGAAAACAAACATGATCTAAGGTATACTACACTAAACAAGTCAAGAAAAATACCCTCTAAGATTTAAAATAGACATATTGTAACATAAAACAAATTTTGGGGCTTAAATTGTCAAATAAACAAAAGTTGAGTGAAAAGTTGCCATTCACGGTTTTCTTGAGGGTCAAAAGAGTCAAAACAGTTAAAATAAATGTATTTGTGAAAATTATGCTCTTCAAAGGACTTGAAATGTAAATAATAGCTCAATGGGCCAATTTTTGGGTTTTTCGGCCCCATTAGGCCTAAAGTTGCGAAAAATATGATTTTCAAAGGGCTAAAATGAAAAATTTCTCAAAAGAGGGGATAAAAGGGTAAACAAAATTATTTCAAGGGTTAAAATGTGTTTCTTTACTAAAAAGAATCAAAAATGTAAAGTTTTTGGATTTTGGGCCAAAATTATAAAAGTTGCAAAAGTTTGGGCTTTAACCGACAAACACTTTTCTGGATGGGCTGAAACTGCCAAAGAATAAATTTTGGGCTAAGAATATCAATTGAGTAAGTCTATAGGTCAAATGTGTCAAGAAAATGATTTAAGGGCTTAAAATGTCTTTTTTTTATAAAAGGGACAAAAATTGTCATCTTTATTAAAGAAGGGCTGAAATGGATCAACCAATAATTTGAATCAATTCTTTTGCTATCAACATGTTTGAGTCAAAAATACAAACTACAACTCTTGAAGATGAATATATGTATAATTCCAAGAATCGTTAATAACAACTGAGCGGCCTTGTGTCAATCCAAAATAACAATCGTCCAACCAAACCTTCCAACAATTATACAATTCCTAAAAACAATTAAACAATCCAAACATTGGGCTTGAAAATCCAATCATGCTTGTTGGGCCTCTGTGACCCATTAGCTTTATTTTGGGCCTAAGGAATAATAGAAAATGTTATTGGGCCTCCTACGACCCAATTTCATATTTAAGGGACCGTAAATGGCTTTTAAGTGCTATTGGGCCTTAGAGACCATTAGTACCGCTAGTAAGGTCCAAGTAAACGAATACAGGTCGATAATCAATAGTAATCAAGTCAACTGGGATTTTGTGAGTAATAACGGGTGAAACCAACGTGTATCGGTCGTAGTCTGTAGTTATAATCAAAATCTCCTGGAGGGAGAGCGAGAGTTTGTGTATAGATCTATGTGGGGGTGACTCCCCCACAACTCAGCTGTTCGCTACAGTAAGACTCGGCCAGTCTAGGGTGACAAAATCTTAAGATCAATTTCGGCGTTCACCAGAATGCTAAGACAGACGAACTAGTCATTATCAAGCATGATTATAATGACTTACAAAAATAAATCCAATATAGATCAAGTAATCAAGGTAATTCAAAATCATTTACGTGATGGATAACCATTCAAACCGTTATATGATATATTTATTGTGGAAAACATCAGGTTTTCTGGGGAAGTTCAACATTTTCACTTGTACGTTTAATACAAAGTTTTTCAATTATACATGTTTTAAAATCATCATGCATATATTTACGGATCTTCACACCTTTTTATAAAAAATCGTATTTTCAGAAAAAATCGGATTTTCTAGGTTGTTTTCGTTCAAACTACACAAAACATTTTCATATCCAACCTGCATATGATCTCACCAACATTCCATATGTTGACCATTTTTCAAAATAACTTCTTTTCTCAGGTAACAAGTAAGCTGAGGAATAAGTACCAAGTATGTTAGTGTGTTTTGCTTTTGAAAACTATCAAACAATTTATGTATGGATTTGTAATGTTAAAACAATGTACTTGATGTGAACAATGTTAGTTGTATTATATAGATGCATGGTGATGTTTATGTTATGATTCATGTATATTTATTGTGATGATATTCAATTTAAGTCACACGAGCCCTCGGACGTTTCCGCCGTCTGGTTCAGGGGTGTGACATCTAGCCAGACTGTATGCTGAAGAAGAAGGAAAAAAAACAAGGGAAGGTCAAGGACGAAGCTTATTATTCTATGAAGATAGAACAATTAAGGGCTAAGTCAACGAACTTATCTCTTGTGGCTAGAGGAGAAAAAAAAAGTAAAGGAACCTATTAGATCTGGTCCCCAGGTTCGGACGATGAGGGAATGCATCATCAAACACATGGGCTAGATTTATAGTGCTAGATTTTGGGCTCTTGTGTTTGCATAAGCCTAAAGGCAATTATGAATTTATATTCATGAAGATGAACAATTTTTTTTATTAACGGTTTTCAAATTCCTAAAGCATTTGTTGATACTGACTTTCCTTTTGTTGGATAAATTCCTAAGTCCATGCTTGAACGAACACCCAAATATAACAAGTACTTATTGGAGTTTAAAGAAACTATGATCCTTCTTCCACTTGTTTGACCATTTGTTGATGATTCTTGAGTTGCCATCTTGAAGAAGGTAGATACGGAGAAGAAGGCCTTAAAGAAGAGGATGAAACGAATTTCTATTTATGAATGTTACTGAGTTCGTGGGGTAGGTTAAGTTTGTAAGCTACAGGGTCGATTCTAGCGAGAATCTCGAAAGGCCCTATGTATCTTGGATTTACTTTCCACGCTTTCCAAAGCGTATAGTGCCCTTCCAGGGTGAGACCTTCAAAAGGACTCGGTGTCCCACCTAGAACTACAAGGGTTTTCTTCGTTTGTCTGCGTAGCTTTTCTGTTGATCCCTAGCGGCTTTTAATCGTTCACGAATCTGCACGATCTTCTCGGTCATTTCTCGAATGATCTCCGGACCCGTGAGAGCGCTGTCAGGAACGTGTCCTTTAGCTAACTGAGTGTCACCCACCTCAGCCCAGCACAGAGGGGATCTGCACTTACGGCCGTAGAGGGCTTCGAATGGAGCTGCCTTGATGCTCGTGTGATAACTGTTGTTGTATGAAAACTCGACAAGGGGTAAGTGGGTATCCCATTCCTTACCAAAGTCGATCACACAGGCTCGCAGCATATCTTCCAGGGTTTGGATAGTCCTCTCACCTTGTCCATCGGTATGTGGATGGTAGGATGTACTCATGTCCAACCTCGTCCCTAAGGCATTTTGCAGTGATTGCCAAAATCTCGAAGTAAACCTACTATCTCTATCAGAGATAATAGATATAGGGACACCATGAAGTCGTACAATCTCCCTAATGTATGTTCTTGTGAGTTTCTCCATCTTGTTTGTTTCCTTGATGGGTAGGAAGTGCGCAGACTTGGTTAATCTATCGATGATGACCCATATGGTATCAAGCCTGCCCATCGTCTTGGGTAGCTTGGTTATGAAATCCATAGTGATCCGCTCCCACTTCCATTCAGGTATCTCCGGCTGCTGGAATAGACTTGATGGTTTCTGGTATTCAACTTTGACCTTAGCGCAAGTAAGGCATTTACTCACGAAGGTAGCAATCTCTGCTTTCATCTTAGGCCACCAATATGACTTTTTAAGATCCAGATACATCTTATCTGAACCTGGGTGAACGGAATATCAAGTGTTGTAGGCTTCCTTCACGACCAAGTCTCTGAAACCACTGTGTCGCAGTGTCCAGATTTGGTCCATGAGATATAAGGCTCCGTCACCCTTGACTTCCAATTTCTTATCCATTCCTCGCAGGGATTCTCCCGCCACGTTTTCAGGTTTCAAGGCTTCGAGCTGAGCTTCCTTAATCTGTGAGGATAGATGCGAATGGATAGTCATTATTAATGATTGATTCTTCGACCAGAATGTTCTTTCTGGCTTAGGGCGTCTGCTACTACATTGGCTTTACCCGGATGATAACGAATTTCGCATTCGTAATCATTGAGTAGCTCGACCTACTGTCCTTGTCTCATATTGAGCTCCTTCTGGTTGAATATGTGTTGTAGTCTTTTGTGGTAGGTGTATATCGTGCTCTTCGTACCGTATAGGTACTGTCTCCAGATCTTTAGGGTGAACACAACCACCCCTAATTTTAGATCATGTGTGGTGTAGTTACCTCGTTGCATTAGAACACAACCGAGACCCTGATTGGATGCATCGCAGTATACCATGAAATCCTCTGTCCCTTCGGAGAGGGATAGTATTGGTGTGGTGCATAAGGCTTGTTTCAGGGTTTGGAATGCCTTCTCCTGTTTCTCTCCTTAGTCAAAGGTCATGCCTTTCTGGGTCAATGTGGTAAGGGGTTTCACGATCCGAGAGAAGTTCTGAATGAATCTGCGGTAGTAGCCAGCAATGCCTACAAATTGACGAATTTCTGTAGGCGTCTTCGGTGCTGACCAGTTCTCAATAGCTTTAATATTGGATGGGTCCACGTGGATTCCTTCTTCACTAACCACGTGTCCTAAGAATTCGACTCTTCGGATCCAGAATTTGCACTTCGAGAACTTCGCACATAGCTTCTCTGATTCTAGGGTTTCCAGGACTTGTCGTAGGTGATCCCTATGCTCCTCCTTACATCGAGAGTAAATGAGTATGTCATTAATGAAGATGATGACGAACTGATCCAAGTAAGGACGACACACACTATTCATTAAGTCCATGAATATTGCGGGCGTGTTGGTCAGTCCGAACGGGATCACTACGAACTCGTAGTGTCCGTAACGAGTTCGGAAAGCTGTTTTCGGAACATCCTCCTCAAGCACTCATAACTGGTGATACCTGGACCTCAGATCAATCTTAGAGAAGTAACTTGCCCATTGCAGTTGGTCAAATAAATCGTCTATACGAGGAAGAGAGTAACGATTTTTGACCGTCAGCTTGTTGATTTCTCTGTAATCGATGCACATACGGAACGATCTGTCTTTCTTCTTTACGAACAAGACCGGTGCTCCCCAGGGTGAGAAGATTGGTCTTATAAAGCCCTTGCTGAGCAACTCGTTAAGTTGACCGGACAATTCTAGCATCTCAGCAGGCGCTAGAGGATAGGGCGATTTGGCTACGTGGGTAGCTCCTGGAATTAAGTCGATTCTGAACTCAACCTGACGTTGGGGAGGTAAACCTGGTAGCTCCTCTGGAAAGACGTCGGGGAAGTCGCATATGACGAGGAAGTCTTTCAGATCTTTCATTTTCTGGCTCGTGTCGACAACGTGTGCAAGGAATGCATGATATTCTTTACGCAAGTACCTTTGGGCTTGAATGCTCGAGATGATGCGAAGAATCGTACTGGGTTTGTCTCCATAGATTAACATGGTTTCGTTATTCGGTAGATTTAGACGGATTGCTTTGTCGAAGCACAGGATATAAGCACGATGGAGACTCAACCAGTCCATGCCCACAATGACATCAAAACTCTTGATCGATACTGGTATGAGGTCGGTTGGGAATGAATGATCATCTAGCGTGAGGGTACAGTCTATGTAGATCTCGTTAGAACTCTCTGTCTTTCTGTTAGCCATTTCTATGACGAATGTTTCTTTTAGTGGTTGTGGGGATTGCTTAAGTAAGTGTTTAAAATTTTGGTTTACAAAGCTTCTTTCTGCTCCACTATCGAATAGGATACAAGCATAAGAGTTATTGAGAAGGAACGTACCCGTGACTACTGTGGGGTCTGCTGCTGCTTCATTGTGGCCAATAGCAAGTAGTCTCCCTGTTCCTCCTGCATTCCCAGCTTTCAGGCAGTTTTTCTTGAAATGCCCTACCTCGCCACAGCCATAAGAGGCCTGGCTTACTCCCAGGCCGGGGACCTGAGAAATGGGTTTGGGTTGAGATATGCAAAACCGGGCGGTATGGCCCTTCCGGTCGCAGTTAGTGTAGTGCAATTCACGGCAGGGGCCGTTATGATGGAAAGGACACTTGGTGCACTTGGGTAGGTTCCCTGCGTATGTTTTGGTTGGTGTAGGGGCAGCAGGAGTAGTGGCAGCATGGACAGCCACGATCTGTTGGTTTTTGGAAGAGGATTGAGTTGACTTGCCCTTCTTTCAGTCCCAACACTTCCTCTTGTTGTCGGTTGATTTGGGCGGTGCAGTTGCAATCGTCGTGGTTGTTGATGGAGTGGAGGGAGTTTCATGATCAATCAACCTTTGGGCCAATTCCTTGGCGCTATCAACGGTCGTAGGGCGTAATGCTAAAACGTTCCCTCGATACGGGGGCACTAAACCCCAGATGTATCGTTTAATCTTTTTTCCCTCAGTGGGGATCATGTTAGGGCACATAGTTACCAGGTCGCAGAACCTGGCCATATAAGCCACTATGTCAGTCCCCTTCATTTTGAGGTTCCAGAGTTCCTCCTCGAGTTTCTAAACTTCGCCCCTAGGGCAGTACTCTCTCATAAATAGGTCCTTCAGTGTGTCCCAGCCCATGGCGTTGGCTATTACCAAGGAGAGTGATTTGACATGGCCATTCCACCATGTCAAGGCCCTTTCAGTGAAGGTGCAGGCAGCGAAATTAATCTTGCTTTCCTCGGGCACGAGCACATCTCGAAGATGGCTTTGGTTCTTTCGATCCATTGGGACAGTTCAATGATCCCTCCGGTTCCATTGAAGAATGTTGGTTTGCAGCTCATGAAATCCTTATAGGTGCACCCCTGCGTACGTGCGTGGATTTCACCATGTCTAGAGTTGGTGCCCATTTCGGCTCCACTTGCATCGCCAGAATTCATTTGGGTCATAGCTGCAATCACAGCTGTGGTTACAGCTGTCTGAAACAACACCGGATCGAACTGTGGAGGAGGAGGTGGTGGAGGTGGAGTTTGAGTCGCAGCTCTGCCTCTGTTCGGGCGCTTACGGGGAGGAATCTTTTGCTGACAACTTATAAAGATGATGACAATAGTAAGAATCGGTTGTAAACATGACGAAAGCGTTTCACGGACTAAATCATCATAGTTCAACTATCAAATAGAGTCATAGTAAGAAAGTAGGGAATACGAAAGTATAGGCTTGCCCATAGAGTAAATAGCCGTCAATATTACTGATATTAATGATGTGAAATGAGTTTGGGAAAAGTGACCTAACAGTAGGTCTTACATCAAACCATAAGGGAAAAGGTTGGCTAATTAGAGTACTTTCAGAGTTAGGGATGCTTACAGACAAGTGTCCTATCGAACATAGAAAAAGGAAAGGCTAGTCCTTAAACAAAAGGGAGAGATGAGTTGACATCTTCTACTGGCGACGAGTACCCATTAAGTGAACCCTAAGATCAGCCACTTGGCGTACAACTTCCTGAAGATGTCGTTCCTGAGCCCTCTAACACGCCCGGAGTTCCCTAACTTCGGCTGGGGATGCAGCTAGTTGTTGCTGCAGAGCCTCATTGGTGCTCCTAGTCCTATCCATGGCGTCTTCCAGTTGGCGGATACGGACAGTGTTAAGGTTGGAGTTGGCATCAATTTCGACAACTCTTCCAATGGCTGCATGACCTTGTTTGATGTTCCTAGCAATCCTACGGACCATGATGGGTAAGACTCTGTCAGCTGAACCTCCCTCGCTTATGTTGTAGAAACTTCGGTCTCCGTTGAAAGGTAAAGGCTGACCCTGCTCATTGCTCCATCGGTTCAAGGTTATGGACCATATGGGAGTGGGACCTTGAAATGTTGGATGGGGGTTAGGGTTTGGGGCTATTGGGGGCAGGTTGTTGACTTCCGGTTCGGAGTCGGAGCTATCCGAAAAACCCTCTGCACGGTGATCATCTAAAAGGATCGGGTGATCATCTTCTGGCTCTTCATCGAGCCATCCCCCATTGCCCTGGTTTGGATAGTACGGATCGCCGAAAAGGTGGAAACCAGCCATGCTATCTACGCGAGAATGGGGAAAGAATAGTTAATAGGCATTCAAATCTAAGATACTTATAGGATGATAGTTATGAGTTAGACCAATACTTGCATAGTGCATACTAATTACATGCGACCAAGGCAAAATAGACCTTCGAATAGGCAACCCTAACTCTAAATCTACAACCAAACAAGGAACAAGAAGTAAAGCAAAGATCACAAATTCTAAGTCTATAGTGTCTTAATCGCATGTAACTGTAGGGTATCCACTTAGCAACTATTGCCCTACTAATAACAACCCTTTTAGTTCTCACATATGTAAATCACAAAATAGCAGAATACTCCTATAGTATTCTCGTTCTTATGTTCTTGTGGTAGTGTTGGTAAGTTTTTAGACTTTTTGCAACATCACAATCACTCTTAGGTACATGCTAGTCACTCCTAGGAAAATGTAGTTGATTAGGCTACATCCACCCAGATGTGACTATATGTCTCTAAGCCCAATTGTGTTGTCCAACAATATTAATACTTTTGTTCTGTTCAAGTATGATACCGAACCTTTGTATTTATGGATGTGTATATATATATATATATATATATATATATATATATATATATATATATATATATATATATATATATATATATATATATATATATACTTAGTTAAATATTTAGTATTTAAAAGTATATATTCTTGGTCAGAGTGTTTTAATCCCGGTGTGTTTATAGTTCGTATATCTTTTATGGGTTAATATTGTTGATTCACTATAAACAATGGTCTGATACCAATCTATCACACCCCAAAACCAAGGACGCCGGAATACGTTCTAGGGTGGAGAACGTCATGTACAGTATCATAACAATGCATAATAGTAAAAACAAGCAACAATATCCATTGCACTAATATAGTAATTGTAATACAAGCGTGTTCTGTACAGTTTGTTAGACACCAGAAAGTATAATCAAAATAAAGAGGAGTCTTGTATGTGCTCCGTCTTCTCAAAAGCTTCATCTGTACCTGTCTATTGATGACCTGAGAATACAATTTATTTTGAAAACGAGTATCAGCATTAAGCTGGTGAGTTCATAAGTATTTAGTGTCTTTGCTTGTATAAAAGTGTTTACAATCATATAATATAATAGTTGTTATCAAAGTTTGAAAATAGTGTGAAACCCTAGAAAATCCTATATTTTCCAGTAAAATTAGTCTTCTACCAAGACTTGGTTATTTGTAAGCTTGATCCTCTGAGTGTGTAAAAGTTTTCCCAACGAGACTATTAGCTATAAAAATATAGTTTTAGATTTCATTCATGTAAAGTAAATGGGTAAATAATGTTTTATCCCAACAGTTTTACTGCCGACTGTATGCAATAGAAGTGCAGACTCCAAGTAGTGATAAGTGTACAGTACACCTAGGGGAGTTTGTTTTACCTTTAATTCTATATTTATTAATTAAAGGTCCGGATGTGAACCCTTATGTAACCATGCTGATAGACGAGCGAGTGGCTGATGACCCTCCAGGTCACACGTAGTGTGGTGACATTTTGTCATCCCTGGTCCTAGTCGGCTCGGACTGTAGCTAGCAGTCGGGATGTGGGAGTGTCTATCCCGTATAGATCTATACACATAATGCCCGCTCTCCCTCCATGAGACTCTGCTTACACGGTAAAGGTACAGTAGAGTGCCGTATAGAGGAATAGTGTGTCACATTCTGTTTTAGTGTATTCTCTTATATTATAGTATAATGTACTTTTTAGTATAGTGTATTGAGTGATCTCTTGTATAGTATATAGTATTCTCCTTATATAGTATTTAACATGTAGAGACTTATAACAATACTAGCTATAGTAAGTGTCATAGTAATGGTAGAAATGAGCGGTAAACCTTAACTATACCTATTATAGTTAAATAGAATGTTGGTTGCATGCCTTTGATACACAAAGGTATTGAACTAAGTGAAGATTTTCATATCTATCACAAATATATATTATATATAACTAAGAATTCAATGACAGTCGGCCAGATAACAATATAACCAAAGTCCACAATCAAACAAGAATAGGAAGTAAGGCGAGCGATCAGTCCTAAGTCCTTCAAGTCTTACTTATATAAATATATTGGTGTAGATATAGTCTGGGAACAAAAGAAGTTAAAAAAAAGAGTTTGGAAATAGTTTTCAAACAATTTAACACGAAAAATGAGTTTGAAAAACATTTAAAGCAGTTTTGATGGCAAAGCGGTTAAAAGTATAGAAATCCTTTTTGATTGCAAGTTACAAATCACATGCGATTTATACTATAATTTGTTGGATTCAACTTTTATCCCCCCCCCCATAAAATCATTTAAAAACATTTAAAAGGTTAATTAAGGGATACAAACTCACCTGTAGTGTGTGGAGTGGATGGGATTGCCGGGTAGGATGCTAGGTGTCAAACGAGGACTTGAACACACACGCGGATCCTATGTAACATGTAGTGATACATAATTGTATCTAATTAGACATTTAATCACTAATTAAGTAAGTAAAGACCCTCTAATGCATGAAAACACCTTGTTTCAAGTGCTAGGAGTGTTAAGGGTTGCATCTAAGTGGAGTATAGTCTCACTTTGAAGTTTACTCCTCAAATGGTAGTACCTAGGGGTGTTTACGGTTTTTGTACCATATCCCCCATGATTTTACAACCGTAAGCTCATGCGAGTGGTGTATTTGTGTGCTTTAAGGCTTCATGCTTCACAAGGAAAGGTTCTAGGGTTGATTCAAGGGCTTAGGAAGTGGTTAGGGCATGAATTGCCCACTTTTTGAAGTTTACGGTCCTTGGACCATTTTTGGGGAGTTTACTACCATAAACCAATGAGTTTACGATAGTAAACTCATGGTTACTCCATCCACTTTGAGTTTTGGGGTTCATAGATCATTCTAACAAGTTCCTAGTCCATAAGTCATGCTAGAGAGGAAGTTAGGGCATCAAAACACCCTTTTGGGGGTGTTTATGGTTTTGGGAGATCCCCAAACCGTAAACACTTGTTCTTGGGGTTTAATCCATAAATTTTCAAGCATACTAAGAAGATAAATAGGTAGGATGAGTATACTTACTTATATGAAGCTTGTAAGAGGGTTTTAAGACCCAAAAACACTAGTGTGTTCTTGGTGATTTGAAGATGCTTGAAGATCTAAGTAAAAATCAAAATCCATGGATAAAAATGATGTATACACACTAGATTTAGTGTTGTATAAACGAATTTAGAGAGGAAACACTTACATTTGGCGGATTTGGAAGGATGAATTTATGATAGTTGAGAGAAAAACCTTGTGTTCTTGAGTGGAAAGTGTAGAAATGAAGGCAAGGGGAGTAAAATCATACTATATGCATGAGTTCTTGGGGAAAGGGTGTTTACGGCCCAAGCACCTCATGTTTGGCTGTAAACACCTATATAAGTTGTTGGTCGTTCGGTTTGTTACTCCTCACTATTAACGGCACTTCCTATTATTTAATTGCTTTACGATAATAAAGATAAAACACCAAATGGACTTAAATCCAGCCAAAAATGTATTAAAATATCTTTGACTAATATTTGAAGTGTTTGGATGTGGAAATTATACAAATGAAAATTTCGGGTTATCACAGTTTATGTGGTAAATATGCAACAAAAAGAGAAGAAATCTCGAGATCTATGACATAAGAAGGAAAACAGACATGATCTAAGGTATGCCACACTAAAAAAGTCAAGAACAATACCCTCTAAGCTTTAAAATAGACATATTGAAACACAAAACAAATTTTGGGGCTTAAATTGTCAAATAAACAAAAGTTGGGTGAAAAGTTGCCATTCACAGTTTTCTTGAGGGTCAAAAGAGTCAAAACAGTTAAAATAAATATTTTTTGTGAAAATTATGCTCTTCAAAAGACTTGAAATGTAAATAATAGCTCAATGGGCCAACTTTTGGGTTTTTCAAACCCATTAGGCCCAAAGTTGCAAAAAATCAGATTTTCAAAGGGCTAAAATGAAAAATTTCTCAAAACAGGGGATAAAAAGGTAAACAAAATTATTTCAAGGGTTAAAATGCGTTTCTTTACTAAAAAGGGTAATAAATGTAAAGTTTTTGGATTTTGGACCAAAATTGTAAAAGTTGCAAAAGTTTGGACTTTAACCGACAAACACTTTTCTAAAACGGCTGAAACTGCCAAAGAATACATTTTGGGCTAAGAATATCAATTGAGAAAGTCTATAGGTCAAATGTGTCAAGAAAAAGATTTAAGGGCTTAAAATGTCTTTTTTTATAAAAGGGACAAAAATTGTCATCTTTATTAAAATGGGTCAACCAATAATTTGAATCAATTCTTTACTATCAAGATGTTTGAGTCAAAAATACAAACTACAACTCTTGAAGATGAATATATGTATAATTCCAAGAATCGTTAACAACAACCGAGCGGCCTCGTGCCAATCCAAAATAACAATCGTCCAATCAAACCTTCCAACAATTATAAAATTCTTAAAAACAATTAAACAATCCAAACTTTGGGCTTGAAAATCCAATCATGCTTGTTGGGCCTCTATGACCCATTAACATGATTTTGGGCCTAAAGAATAATAGCAAATGTTATTGGGCCTCCTACGACCCAATTTCATATTTAAGGGACCCTAAATGGCTTTTAAGTGCTATTGGGCCTTAGAGACCATTAGTACTGCTAGTAAGGTCCAAGTAAACAAATATAGGTCGATAATCAATAGTTATCAAGTCAACTGGGATTTTGTGAGTAATAACGGGTGACACCAACGTGTATCGGTCGTAGTCTGTAGTTATAATCAAAGTCTCCTGGAGGGAGAGCGAGAGTTTGTGTATAGATCTATGCGGGGGTGACTCCCCCACACCTTAGCTGTTCGCTACAGTTAGACTCGGCCAGTCTAGGGTGACAAAATCTGAAGATCAATTTCGGCGTTCACCAGAATGCTAAGACAGACGAACTAGTCATTATCGTGCATGGTTATAATGACTCACATAAATAAATCCAATATAAATCAAGTAATCAAGGTAATTCAAAATCATTTACGTGGCGGATAACCATTCAAACTGTTATATAATATATTTATTGTGGAAAACATCGGGTTTTCCGGGGAAGTTTAACATTTTTACTTGTACGTTTAATACAAAGTTTTTCAATTATACATGTTTTGAAATCATCATGCATATATTTACGGATCCTTACACCTTTTTAAAAAAATGGTCTTTTCAGAAAAAATCAGATTTTCTGGGTTGTTTTCGTTCAAACTACACAAAACATTTTCATATCAAACCTGCTTATGAACTCACCAACATTCCATATGTTGACCGTTTTTCAAAATAACTTGTATTCTCAGGTAACAGGTAAGCTGAGGAATAAGTACCAAGTATGTTAGTGTGTTTTGCTTTTGAAAACTGTCAAACAATTTATGTATGGATTTGTAATGTTAAAACAATGTACTTGATGTGAACAATGTTAGTTGTATTATATTGATGCATGGTGATGTTTATGTTATGATTCATGTATATTTATTGTGATGATATTCAATTTAAGTCACACGAGCCCTCGGACGTTTCCGCCGTCTGGTTCGGGGGTGTGACATCTAGCCAGACTATATGCTGAAGAAGAAGGAAAAAAACAAGGGAAGGTCAAGGACGAAGCTTATTATTCTATGAAGATAGAACAATTAAGGGCTAAGTCAACGAACTTATCTCTTGTGGCTAGAGGAGAAAAAAAAGTGAAGGAACCTATTAGATCTGGTCCCTAGGTTCGGACAATGAGGGAATGCATCATCAAACACCTGGGTTAGATTTATAGTGCTAGATTTTAGGTTCTTGTGTTTGCAAAAGCCTAAAGGCAATTATGAATTGATATTCCTAAAGATGAACAATTTTTTTGATTACCGGTTTTCAAATTCCTAAAGCATTTGTTGATATTGACTTTCCTTTTGTTAGATAAATTCCTAAGTCCATGCTTGAACGAACACCCAAATATAACAAGTACTTATTGGAGTTTAAAGAAACTATGATCCTTCTTCCACTTTTTTGACCATTTATTGATGATTCTTGAGTTGCCATCTTGAAGAAGGTTGATACGGAGAAGAAGGCCTTGAAGAAGAGGAAGAAACAAATTTCTATTTATGAACCAAGTATGGAATCTCTTGCTAAGAAGTTTAAAGTTTCGAGGAAGGATAACACGAAGGAGAAAGTAAGTAAACAAATGAGGCAAAGGTTGGTAAAGAAAGAATTGATGCTCGAAGAAGATGATGATTATGAGGATACTAAAACGGATTGTGAAGATGATAATCAACCTCAGTCACTACTAATGAAGACCTCTTTCGAATCTCATAGAGAGGAAGAACGTCCTATGGATGTCACTCTTAACACATTTAATGTGGAAACAAACACCAAAGTTGGTGAATCTCATGTCGAACATTCAATTCCACCACCTTTAACATCGGCTCATAATCCTACTATTCATGTAGATCACCCTTTACCACCTCCATCGACATCTACTTTTATTACAAAACCTGTTGAAGGTATGGTTCCTTTAGCTCCACCTTCGATGTCTACTACCAAAATAGCCATGCCTCCACTTTCACCAGTTACTCAACCTATTCTACCACTTTTACCACACCCACATACGAAGCTATTCTTAAGTCTAAGAATTTGGAGGATCTAATAATTTCTTCTCAATCTATTGATACTCCTGATAATGATGTTATTGAGTTGTGGAATCAGGATCAAACTGTTGAAGATTTTGATTTTGGTCTAATTCCATTCGATAATTCTGCTGAAGATATGACTGATGATTCTATAATGTCAGGATACTAATATAAAATTCTAAATAAAATGTTAAACATGTTGAATTTTATGTCTAGTTCCTCATCTATGATTTCATCTACTTCTAGTTCTGTGACGACTGAAATGCTAGAGAAGATGTTTGTTGACCATGAAACAAAGGTGAAAAAGATTGTTGATGATAGCCTTATTGTGATTCATGATGGACTTTCTGGTAATGATTTTTCCTTTTCAAGAAACTTAGATGAGGGTCATGAAACAATACAGACGAAGTATGATTTTTTCCTTGTCGCTATGTTGAAAATGCAAGATGCACTTGTGAAAACATTTGAGGCAAAGCTAGCTGAAACTGTGTCGCAGGTCAGTCAAGAATTTAAGTCTTATGTCGAAGCGCAAATCATGTTGAAAACTTGTGTTGATCAATTTTCTCTTGACGTCAAAACTATTATCGAAGATGTTAGATCCTTTAACAAGGATTATATAATGAAGATGTTGCAAACTGATGACAGTTATTTGAAGTCATTTCAAGATCTTAAGTTGAGCACCGACATGTTGGAGAAAAAGATTCATACAGTTAATCATGATCAGATTGCCACAATTTTAACTTTTGTTCAAAAGAATTTTTGAGCAATTTATGTCACCTATTGTTGAGATGGTGAAAAGATTACCTACAAGTGCTCCATATTTTTCTCCAAATCTCATGACACAAGGGGAGAAAGGGGTAGGGGATCAGGATCAAGATTTGTTTTGTGGTTTCATGAGAAACAAGTTCAAGCAAATATGGCAGGAAAGTGTTGTCTGATGTTGTCACTACAATAATTCCACTTCAAAAGATTTCTGATGTTGATATGATGAAACTTCAATCTACATAAGGAATTTCAGTTGGAGGTCAGGAAACAAAAAAACAAGCTGTTCAATTTGCTTAAGATAAAGGGAAGGGAATGATTATTAATAAAAAAGAATCAAAACGAATGCAAGAAGATCATATTGGGAAAATGAGGCAAAATGCTAGTTTTACTCAACATAGACAAAGCGAAGGTATTAGAGCTTCAAGTAAGGGGGTGTGAGAAAGTTTTGAAACTTTGAGACAATTGAACGTTTAGCCTTTTATGATGTACAATAGTTCAAGAAGGAGCCTAAAGTTAGTTACTCAATTGATAACATAGTTGAGAACTAACTTGATTTTCCAATGTGTTATTTGATGTTTAAATTCCATCAGTTTAACCTTCCTCATAATTTTGCTGAAACTCCTGCACATAAGCATATTAAGATTAGATTTCATTCAAATCATGCCCAAGAGGAGGATAAGGTTTGGTCTTTAAACAAGATTGTCAAGCTTCTTAACATATCGAAGGATATGATGTTTGAGAATGCTTTTCAAAACATTCGATTCAAGGTGGTTAGAGGAGAGCAAGTGAGCTATGAATTCACTGTAGCCGATTTTACATTGATGAATCCGCATGACTTTGTGGTGTTAGTGCAAATCTTGTCGAAAACAAATACAAAAGAAGTTACAAACCCCACTATCTACAACAACCTTTCTTGCATGTTAAAGAATTTCTCATATTCTACTATTCTCAAATGGCTTTGATAGGCATTGAGCTTGCTAAGGAGTTCAAGACGACAACTCTTAAACCAAGTACTAAAATAGAAGGAATTGAAGAATTTGATGATGGCGAAGAACTTCATAATACTAAAGGAATTGTTTTCATTGAAAAACCATAGAACAAAGTGAAGAAGAACACATGTTCTACACGAATTTGAAGGAGATATTTTCGACATTGTCAATCAATAATGCTTTGATAAGGATGGATAATTGTACAAAGAATCTAGAGAAAGATAAGAATGAGATACGATATATACTTAGATGGTATCTGGATGTTAGAAGAACCCTTGTTGGAGTCGTCATTTCTTTACATGCAAAGTGAAGACAATTGCATTCAACATAAAGAGGGAGAATGTAGAGTTAATGTTGTGTTGTATGTCGAAGACTTCAATGTATGCTTTACTTTGTAAGTCTTAGTGATGGGTTGTAGTCTATATATAAGGATACACTACTTCATATGTATTTCAGTGTGCACCTATGTAGATGCTCTTTGATGTCGAAGGCACATTGTATATTTTGTATTATGTAGTAAAAGTATAAATAGTGTTGTAGTCTAGGGTATGTGGATGTACTTTTCATACTTTTCAAACTTGTATCCTTGACTACTTCTAGACTGAATATGAGCTAAAACAGATTTATTTACATCTTGTGTTTTTTCTCTTTACTAAATTTGATACTTGATCGAATCCATAACTCATGAACCACCCATCCTGACACTTCAACGATAATGATAGCAAGACCAATATCCTAACAACACAACAGTTTATAGCAAGCCAAAAACATCACAGGTTGAGACAAACACAAAATGGTTTGCCTCTGGTAGATTTATATGTGGTGATGGGGTGCAACTGCATCCCCAAAAAAAACCTTTTAATGTTTTCATATTTTAAATTATACGTAAGTTATATTCTCTGTACCTCATTTTTTTCTGTTTGTATCCCCAACATATTTCTTTTTATTGATATGGGACTAGGAGATTCAAATTATTGATGAATTGTCTTTTGTTTGTTTTCTTTTTGTATTAAAACCAATCCTTTTACAAGATAGTTTAAATCATATTTAGTTAAATCTTTAATAGAATTCTCGAATTCCTTTTTGGTTTATTCTATTGCCGAAGTAATCTATAATTATGTTAAATAGCCTAATTTTTATCTCTATAATGGAACCTGAAATATTGAAGATAGACATTTATATTTACGTTTTAGAGTTACCACAATTTAGCAAATGAAATTTAGTTTTACACCAAACCATATGACAAATTAGATTATATATATATATATATATATATATATATATATATATATATATATATATATATATATATATATATATAAAGAGAGTGAGAGAGAGAGAGAGTTAGGTTCAAATATTTTTAGCAAGTATTATGTGCCTAAATGCACCAATGAGAATTTAGCAAATAATTAATTATTTTATTTATTATTTGAGGGTAATTATGTAATCTTTTATTTAAATTCTTTATTTACTTTGATTCTTATCAATTTATATTAGGCAATGATTTATGATTGATTTAGTTATCATTAATACAATTTTATTTATATACTCGATGCAAACGTCCCCCCTCGCAGAACATAATTACCGATTCCATTAGCTGCTGATCAAATTGTTTTACACAATCGATTGATGTTCATACTGGAAATCGGAACCATGTATTCATACATTACTAACAACATCTCTCTATGATAATGAAGATATTTTTGAAACGTCCCCCACACACCCTTTTACGGTTTTTACATATACATATGTATCAAATCTGATAATCTTCCAGGAAAATGAAGATCAAAATCCCGGGAAGGATCTGGGTAATATCAATGATCCCAATAACCCGGTGAATGAAGTTGTGAAGAAACAAAGAAGATGTAAAAAATGCTTTCGATTTGGTCATGATAGCAGGAACTGTCCTTTTGGATTGAAGAAAGAATAGAACTACAAGAAATTCATCAAATTAGTCGTTTTTATATATTATTTACTTTGATTTCAGTAAAATAAAAGTATGTTTTTGATGAATTATATGGTATTATCAAGTTTCAGTTCAGTGTAATAAAATTATCGTTTGATGAATTCTAGGTGTTTTCCTTTAATTATTATGTTTACAACTAATAATATGTATGTGGTTTCTAGTATATTTATGTTTTGGTAGGATCATACAACATATCATTCCAACAAAATATCAGATGAAAACACTACAGTTCTAATTCCAACATAATGTCAAAAAATAATGTTCATTATATTTCATAAAATATGTATGATGTTTCATAAATTCAAATCACATAATGTCAAAAAATATATATTGTAAACAATGATGAATACAAACAGTTAAACTTAAACAGTTTAAGAGTTAATTGTCTTCAGCACCATATTACTATAATATTCTTGTAGATTGATTTGGAGATAACACATAGTAAACTTTATTGTTAGCCATATTGCTATATAATTCTTTCAAAATGATATTCAATGTGTGCATTGATTCGAGGTAACACAAATTAATAAGTTTTATAAGTCATATTGATAAAGTATTCTGATAGAATTATGTCATTATGATAATATGTAGAGTTATATAATCCATATTGATATATCATTCTAATAGAATTATGTAATTCTGATAATATGCAGAGTTTTATAACCCATATTGATATATCATTCTAATAGAATTATGTCATTAATAAAATATTGTGTAACTTTTAAAAAAAATACATAATAGTATTGTAAAGTAATTAATTTAAAAAATACATAATAATATTGTAAAGTAATTACTTTAATGTGCTGTTGGTATATTTTACATTTGGAATGTGAATATACTATCTTATGAATATTATTATCTTTATCATGTTCTAAAAAACAATCAAATCGAAATCATTTATTTTTATCAGTGATCCCTAATATCAAGCATTTTAATTTGCATAGAATCCGTTTTCATCCCTATTTATTTTGTATGACAGTTTATAATATTTTATTTTTTCAACTTCCAAACATATACAAACACTATCGAAATTTCTTAGTTATGGGCGATCAAGAAAACAGTAATCCTAATTTAGGTGAGTTTTTGAATATACTGTTTAATTTTTCACTGTATTTCAGATTCTATATTTTAACAAACAAGTTGAATGTTAAATGTTAATATTTTCATACATGAAATACAGAGGACGCAAATCATGCAGAAGACGAAAATCACTTCGTTGATGAAGATATAGAGGTTAATATTGATTTTAGTGAAGGTACTAAATTGAGTTCAGGATATTGAAATTTTTACAGGAAAAATAAAATTATTTCAGAATAATATTTATATAATTCTTTCAGAATAAAATTTTATTAGCTATGTTTAAACAGGACAACCACATGTTACACATGATTACGTTTCTCCTGGTGGCACCTTGTATTGGACCCCTATTGTTTCAGACGATATCAAACTAAAAGTTACATCAAAATTTAATTCATATGGTGAAGCAGTAACAATCTATAGAAACTATGCATTAGAATCTGGTTTTGATGTCAGGCTTCGAAGAGTACAAAAAACGAAAAATGAGATTATTACAAATAGACATCTTGTATGCAATCGTGAAGGTAATCCAGATACTAGTAAAGTAGATACTCTGGACATTCAGCATAAAAAGACTCAAAGAAGGAAAGATTTATTTAGGAGGAATTGTAAAGCGAAAGTTGTTTTAGAAATAATTCTCGGTACTCTTAAATATGTCGTGAGTGATTTTTTCGAGCAACATAATCACGAGTTGTTTAGCAACAACAATATGTACTTATCTCGTTCAAAGAGAAAACTTGATTATTCCCAGGAAATTTTCATTCATAATTTGTCAAAACAAAATATTGGTTTTGTAAAAACACATAGACTGTATAGTGTTCTTCAGGTCGGTCCTTCTGTTCGAGGTGGATTGGTTTCTAATTTCAAGAATGCTAGGAGAAATCTTAATTGTTACATAGGTGGGAGGGACGCGAAATTCCTTGTTGACAACATGAATGACAGGACGAAAAATGTCCCATCATTTACTTTTGAGTATAAAGTGATGAACAAAATACTGAATGCTTTATTCTGGGCTGACGAAACAGCAAAGTATAACTACAATTCTTTCAGAGACGTTCTATCACTCGATGCCACATTCAGCATGAATAAGTATTTCTAACCTTTAATACTTTTACAATAACAATTTCATTGTTTTCATTTATGTAAACTAATATTTTATTTTCAAAATAGGTATGATATGGTTTTTGTTCCATTCACTGGCATCGATAACCACAAAAAGTGTGTAACATTTGGTGCTGTACTTTTAAGTAAAGAAGATGGAGTTTCTTATGAATGGTTGCTTAGGGCTTTTCTGAAATCTTTTAGAAAACAACCTCAATTGGTTATATGTGACCAAGATCCAGCTTTGAAAAAAGCTATAGATAAGGTTTTCCCGTTTGCACATCATAGGTTATGTATGTGGCATATAACAAAGAAGTTGCCAAATAAGGTATGCATCAAACGAATATTATTCTACCCTTATGTTATGACTCTACAATTATTTTCTCATATTCTAATAGAATCAATTGCTTCAACTCTTAAACTATAGTCATCCTTATGAAATTTCATTTTATACAGATTCTATCAATTGAAGATGCAGCCACCAATCAAAAATTTCAAAAGTGTTTTCACTCTATAATTTGGAATTCTAAGCTGGAATCACATAAATTCGAGAATGTATGGCGTATGATGTTGGATGAGTTTAAAATTATAGATAACAGTTGGCTGAATACTATGTATGGTTTGCGAACATCTTGGATCCCCGCATTTTTCAAGCACATTCCAATGTCTGGTCTTATGCGAACTACATCACTGTCTGAAAGTCGGAATTGGTCATTTCAAACCACCACATTAACCGGTTCTTATCTTATCATGTTTATGATGACATTTGAATCGGTCATGGAATGACAAAGGCATAACCAAATTCTAAATGATTTTAATACTGCCACCACTTTTCCTAAATTCATTACCCGCAGTCTGAATGAACCTCATGCTTCAAATGTATACACGCGCAATATTTTTTATCAGGTTCAGAAAGAGATATCAAGAGCTGAAGATAATTGTTTCCAAAAAAATGTGATATGTTCCAATGGTGTTGACACAATTATTGTTTTGGAGAAAAAAACAACATATCCACTAGGAAAAGAAATGATGTCGATGTGGATGACAAATATGAGGAATACAATTAAACACTAAAAACTGAATACAATTACGATTGTCTCATAAGGAATACAATTAAATGATGTCGATGTGGATGACAAAGATGAGGAATACAATTACGATTGTCTTATAAGGGATACTGAATACACGGTATATTTGTTTTCACTTTAATTGTCATTCTATCATTCGAATTTAAACACTAAAAACTTACAACTTAAACATACTCACTAATCATCTTATATATTCTAGGTCACACATTCAACCAAAGATGGTTCATTCAGATGTACTTGTATGTATTTTGAACATGTAGGGATCTTATGCAGACACATATTCGGTGTGTTTAAGTTTTATGGCATTGAACAAATTTCTGAAAAGTACATTTTGAAACGTTGGCGTAGGGATGTTATTCCAACAGAATTACTGAAAAGACGCTTCAATAGTTCTTTTGATGATTCTAATTCCGACATGACTGCTATTGATATTCTTTCAACCGTTGACTGTTGTGTGTCTTTTTTAAGCCATGATACAGCTAAGTTAAAGTTATACCTTGACGAGCAGAATAAGTTGAAAAAAAAATTCATAGACGATTCTCCAACTCATAATATACCGAACATAGCAGAACAGTTCAAGAAGCTTCTAGGCGTAGTATGTCCTGATGTAGTATCTGATGTTAGCGACATTCAAAATCCTACAGATATTTGTAACAAATGGTCCGGTACTCGTGGGAAAAGATTAAAATCTACAAAAGAGATGATTGAGAAAGAAATCTTGAAAGCTAAGAGGAAGTGTGCTACATGTCAACAGATGGTTCATCATCATAAAAGAAATTGTCCTTTAAAGAACGCCGAGAAATAATTTCCTTGATTGTTTTTTATTGGTTTTAGTAGAAGGACATTTCATTTTAATTTTGTCGGTTCACATTCAATGTTATCTTTTATGTCGTTTAATAAAGTATTCACCTTCATTGCTAGTGACGATGACATTGTAAATTAATCTAACAATATTTATATTTTCTTATTACTTAAAAATAATCATATCATGTAATACAAATATTCATTCCATCATTTGTATAAACTCATTATTTTCCTTACATACAGCAAGTTATACAAATTCTATCAAACATTTTAAGATTAATTTTCATTTTAACAAAAATGCTTTATTGCTTATGGTAGTATACAACGATTCATCATATCATATTTTCTTTCAAAAATACTATATACTACGTAAAGATATTCATTCCAAAAGAATTTTATTTTTAAACCTACTTTTACCTTCTACTTTTAACGTTTCTGATGTGTTCTTGAACTTTGACTTGAACGAAGTGGATCGTGTACTCCTCATTCTTATCGAATACCGTTCACAGAAGCCCCCAAATGTCGATTCCGTCTTCTAGGGTTAAGTGTCGATATTTATATGAAAAACCTTCAAAGGATCTTCCGATTTTGAAGATTGATTGCAAGAAATCAGAATGTTTTTCAACCTTCGAAGGAATTGGGTTTTTGATTTTGTGAGTATGCGAGATATTTGGGATTATCGGTTGATCACTTCCATACTTATACACCATCTCCAAATTAAATGACGACACAATGTACCATTCTACCCATCCTTGACCGGTCACTTAATGAAATCCCTTTAATTTGATTATTTTTCTATTTACTTTAAAAAGAAAATCACTTTCTTAATTTACTACAAATGATTGGCCTAGAATCCTTTACACATGCACACAATAGTTAGCAAAAACAAAATAACATAACCCTATATATATATATATATATATATATATATATATATACACACACACACACACACTGTATATTGTATGGAGTGGGTATCCTTTTTTAAATTTAATTGGGTATTCGGGTATACCTAAAAATATATATGCCTACCCGATCACCCTGAGCCGATCTACCCGAACCTTGAACGGGTTGGTCATTTTATTTGGATATCAGTTATTTTCGACATGCCTAGTGTGAAGTATCGTCCTACTTTTAGAAATCATAATTTAATAGCATCTGATGTTCAAATTCATCATATAATAACATCTTACTTTCAAAATTCACCATTTAAGTGAATTCTAATTTCAGAAATCATTGGTTAATAGCATCTTAGTTTTATAAATCACCATTCAATAGCATCACACTTTTAGAAATCACCATTTAATAGCATCGTACTTTCAGAAAATAATATTTTTTCTTATAAATTTGTTTTACCAAATATGCTCACTCTTGAAATCGTTTTTTAGCCCTTTTCCTAAATACTACTTTATTTTAGCATTTTCCCCCACAGTAGTAACACATCTATTATGTAGCTTCTATAGAATAAGAATCCATTGGCTTTAGCTTCTTTTTCTTGCTTCTATGAATTAGGATTATTGAGTTAGTGAGAAATATTTCTGTTTCATTGCGTCTTTCATCCAACTATAAAAATGTTGCTAGCTTGGTCCCTAATCTAAACTTAACAAACAAAGTTGGTTCCGACACTTGACACCATCTCCTTCTTCCTGTAACATCCCTGATGTGCATGGCATATGATGGCATTTTAGTCATTTTGCCTATTTTAGCAATCAGTTATTCTGTTGTAATAGATTTGTACACTTACTTCATCTTCCATTTTTGCCATGCACAAACACATACACTTTTGCCCCTGTGTAATAAGTTACATAATTGGTCACCAGGTAACTATAACACTACATACATGATCCCTTTATAACAGTAAAAAATTGTAGAAATGGTTCCTGTACTTGCATTTTGTAGGAATTGCAGAAATGACCCTTGTACAATACACTATAGGATTTGTCCATATGTAACTGTAAAAATACATATTTGGTCCCTCTATAATTGTAAAATAGTAGAATTATCCTTGTACTTGCATTTTGCAGGAATTGCAGAAATAGCCCCATGTGAAATAAATTAGAGAATTGGTACATATGTAACCGTAGAAGCTATTTGAAACAATATTAACCAAGTAGTTGAAGATGCCATGCAAAAGCTTATATAGAAATCACCTCCTAGAGTTGCTAGAGAGTTCTTAACGTGAGTTATCATCCATGTTTGGTACAAGGTATGACTTACATCTCTATTTGAACACCATTAAACCAAAACACGTTCACTCCACTAAATTCCAAACTAAAGAGGTTGGAAGTTAACTCTTTTTAAGTATGTCCAACTTGAATTTTTGTGTTCGGTCACCATCACTTAATTTGGAAAATATTATTGATTGTATATGATTCATTGAACAAATAATAAACATTTTTTTTGTATACCAGGTTATAATGTTTTCGGGTTTGTAAAGTGGTAATTGAAGATTTACATGTACGTTTAGATGGAACAACAAAGGAAACTCAAATGGAGTGGTGTAATATATTTCATGGATTTCACCGACATTTTTTTTGTGTTGATTATATATTTTATGTTAACTATTTTGAGTTTGGACATATGTATCAAATTATATTATGACCTTATCTATGCAATGGATGTAACTTGTGACTTCATCTTATAGAACGTGTGTGGACCAATAGTCATTGACCTCCATACGTGAGGACCAAATTTATCAATACCACTAATATAATCTTCCATATGAAGTACCCATACTTCATAATCATCTAGAAAAAGAGTAGGAACTCTACTGTTAGAACCAATGTTGCTATCCAAATTGAACGCAATGCAGTGAGGATCATCATTAGCCATGATTTCAGAGAAAATAAACAATGAATCAAATCAATCAGTGATATACGAAATTCAAATCAAAACGTAAAGATTTCTAGATCAAAGTGCAACGAAATTGCAAATGCGGAATAGATCAAGAAAAATCAATGAAGATGGACAAAGAACTTGATGAACAAAATTGAATTCACCGATTTGAATAGAACTCAATGATTCCTGCTCCGATACCAATTGTATGATCGAAAAACTAGTTCGAGTACTTAGAAATCATGAATATCATGTAAAGATGAAATGTAAGAACAAAAATGTAAATTATTTTTTTGTTTCTTTCGGTGAGAGCAAGAAGCTTCATTACATCAACTCAATGTAAGAACACGCAAAAGACTTCCTCCCTCAAGTAACTAACATCCCTATTTATAGGAAAACTATAAGGGAGTCGGTTAGATGATAACCAATAAGGTTATGACACCTAAGTCATGACATAAGATACAAACTATTATAGTCACTCTGAAAGTTAAGGTGATCAATTCCGAAACTATAATATTACATTCGGAACAAATATTACAATGAAGACAAAGTATTATGGTTAAAGCTTTCGCAAAAGACTAAGACACAACATCTAATAAATTCCGCGACCTAACACACATAGTTATTTTTATATTTTTGGTACAGTTTCAATATCTGTCAATCATACCTAATGAAAAGGCGAGGGAAGTACTATATATGCGTTGTATATTAGATATTGATTGGTATTAGCCTTGATTATTATGTATATAGTATGTTGCAATTATTTGGAGAGTCAAGGAAAATCATTTCAAAATAGAAATGCACCAATAATATCAACTTGTCAAACTATCTATGTGATTAATGAGTGTGGACACATTTTTAAAGAGCAAACCAATGCAACAAAGATCTTTTTAAAAACAAGACATTATGTGTCAAAAGATGCAGAATTTCATAGTCTAATAAAGCACATTGACATTCAACATCATTTGATCGCTGGCATTTTAACCAAGTCGCTCCCTTCTGCAAAAGTTCAAGACATTAGAAAGAAAATGGTTGTGTGTAGCTTTGAAGCAAGGGGTGTGCTGGTTGATTGCTAATATGGTTGCTACTCTTAAGAATTAACTTTTTTTTCCACATACACACACGCAAAACATGTTCTCCATAGACCAAAATACACGTATGTCCATATGAAATACATATACATACATACGCATATAGAAATAAACATAGCATATACAATTATAGACGCATATGTATCATGTTTGTACCATATCCTATACAAACATATATTTATTAGAACCATAAAATTATATATAAATTCAACATAGAATGCTACCAACCACAACGTAAAATGCAGAGAATTTTTTTCTTGTTCTTTTTTTCTAAAAAATAAGGACTTGGCTACCATGATGAAAAATGGACCATTATATGTATAAACAACATGACCCAAATACCAAACATAATTCAACAACTCTGCCCTTTACTAGAAAGTTCAAATCATGATTCAAACCAACACATACATCATGTTCACCTCCAATCATACCTTATACCTTGTACATGTACAGAAGAATCCGAGTTATTGTCCCAACAATGCTATCAAAAAAGCCCCATAATCTCCAGAAGTCTCGTCTTTAACCAGCTTGTCAAGGCTTGTTTTGTGTATATCAAAATATGCTTTTTTCACTTTAATTAGATCTATTTCAGCTCGACTTATAATTACTCTTGTTAGCGCATCTTCATCTGTACCCCAACCGTCAGTTGCAGCTTTGATCACCTGCTCATATTCCAAAACAAGTGATGTAAAATTATATAGTGATGGTGCACATAAATAAGAAACAATAAAGCAACTTGGTTTTCTTCTCTCTAATGGCAATTCAATTACCTCAACAAAATGTCTCTCAGGGGAAATAATACATTTAATCACAATTGTCACCAACGATACCAACAGATCATCGCTGTAATCCTTGATATCCTGTCAAAACAATCAACTTCATTGTAAAACTATATACAAAGATTCAGAGTTCATACATCAGAATAAGTGTTCGCTGAAGCAAGGGCAATTTTGGAATTTTAAATGCAAAAGATAAATAACAAGATACAACATTTCTCAGCCATGTGTCATTTCATTTGATTTTTAGTGTCGGGTCGTGATGTGGTGTTTTTTATTTCATTGTACGCTAGCTCTTTGGTGGTCCCTTTGTTTTTTTATTGGTTATTGGCCGTTAAAAAAAAAAAAAAAAAAAAAAAAACTCTATACAAAAATCTACCGTTTGTTGTGTTTTAGGGAAAAAACATAATAAAAACATCTTTCTATATATAGATTGAATTCAAACATAAAACCAAAACACATCTAGCTATGTCAAAATCATCCTGAAAAGTGTTGAGTTTTTGAACTTTCAAACTAAAAAGATATGACTCTAAGGATTAAAAGACACTTAACCTCGTGAAGGAGAATTCCATATTTTTTATGGTAGGATTCGAACGTGGCTTTGAGCTGGAACACGTTCCTCGTGCTAAGTATCCACATAACAATATCCTGATCTAATTGCTTCAATTTAACAGCTTCTTGTAACTTGGATGCTTCATCATCTGCAACATCCAAATCTACAACTGCCCCATCGAACCTGAAGGAACTTACCAACCCAACTAGAATCTGCATTAATGGAAGAAGTTAATAAAAATATGGATTTTTTTTATTCAAAAGTCAAAACGGAAACAAATACCTTTCTCACTGATGGTGGAGCATTAACGATTATGTCTTCTTCGATTGAACATTCAAAGAGGGAACAGTAGCACTTTCTTACAGCGAGCAGATGATGAGGAGACGACGCACAAGAGATTTCGATTACTACTTTTAGTTTATCAAGGCTTTTATTCTTGGACTTTAACGCTTTGTTCACAAGCCTCGCATCTCTTTCTGCTGGATCGTATGTCCATAAGATCACTGCTCTCTGTTATATGCATATATTGTATTATATCTTCACATTATTATATATATGTGTGTTTCTTCTCTCCGAAGACAAAGTGCACGTTTGACTTTTTAATATGTTGAAATGCAAAAAAGAACATACCCCAAAATCACCTGAAAGCTCAGAATCAAGAGAATCAATGAGGGATTGGTTGTATAATTTTTGATAAGTGTCTCGAATGATCTTTCGTTGAGTTGCATTCCTATGACCCAATACTTGAATCACAGCCTTCTCATCAGTTCCCCATCCTGACACCCACACCTTATCTTGTTAGTTAATATTCTTAATTCCACATCTCATCAGAAAAATCAAAACGTTAAATATAAAAGATTCACACAATTTTCTGTAATTGTGAGATACAAACTAAATCATCAAATCTGTTAAGGTGTGTGTGTGTGTGAGAGAGAGAGAGAAAGACAGAGAGAGATCGGTACCTTTGAAAGCTTTTCTAAGCGTTTCAGAGTCTTGGGTAGGAGAAGGAACTTCTTGTGGTACTGTGAGAGTAGCCATTGTTAATTTGTTCTTCCTGTTTCTCGTTTGATGGAACGCAGAGGGGTAATAAACAGAAAATATTATTTTTGTATGCTTAGTCAGTCGTTTTGGCATATAACCATGACTTTTTATTTATTATTAAAGGATAATGTTTATATTTGTTAAAATATAAGAAAGCATAAAGTATTATATTAAATTATATCAATATGAGCCATTGATAAGAATTCGTGGATACCCTATGAATATTGAAGGAACACGAACAAGTCACCTGTCACCAGGAGATCTCATACAACGAATTAAAAGAATATTGACAGGTGTAAAATTATTAATTTCTAAAGGGAGTCTATTTCATTAGCTATAAGTTTATTTATCTTGTAATATTCACGTAAATAGTATATTCATTGATCTGTAGGCATATTTTTACGTTTAAAACAATTAATTTAAACAACATTATGGGATTGGTCTCTTGTTTACTACTCTTAACCAGTGGGAGTCTAGAATAGAAAACAATGTAGTTTCCTAACGGAGTTTAACCAATCTGGTTCAATAGAAAATTGGGCTCAATTGGGCCAGTTCACCTAGAAAACGGTACAATGTGTATAAATCGATGGTGAAACGACCAAGCTCAAATCAGTCATTCACTAAACAATTTTTTGACTAAAACCAACTTATATTTAGAATAAGTGGTCTAAACGAGGCATCAACCAGCTTAAGGTGGATAAATGTCCAAAAGGAAGCATTTATTTATAATGAAAAACTCAATCATCATTTTTCTTTTTGGAGACCATGTAGGACTCTTTCATTCCATAAAATATGACTTGTCCTATATATATATTTTTTATATTTATCTTGTTTGTAAAAAAAAATTAATTTAGGTGGGTCTTCGCATACCTTAGCATCGCCTCTGCTCTTAACAATCTGGACAACTATGAAAAACATAACGTGCTTTGCCCATATCGTTTCCAAAAATTGCACGTATGGTCCTCTTCAGTAACGCCATCAAGCTGGCTGATGTGGCTTCCCATTTGGCAGGTGACGCTGCTACCCTACCGGCTCCTTCCCCTTAGCTGAAGAGGTACGTGAAACCAAAACTAAAAACAGTAAGCACAAAGCTTAGTGAGTTCCCCCATCATACCGCATACCATACAACCATACACACTTTCGGGTAGTTATGGGGTGCCCGACCTACCCGTGTCAAGCCATTCTGGGGTGCTGACCTACCCATGTCAAGCCATTCTTGGGTGCTGACCTACTCGTGTCAGGCCATTCTGGGGTGCCTGCCTACCCTCTGGTCTATCTCACTGGGTGACGGGGACTACTTCACCCCCTACTACTATCATATAACAATATATGTCGTAATCATGTTGTCAGACATATCCGGGGTGTCCGACCTAACCTTCGGTCCTAACGATCGAATCTTGGACTATTCCCATTCCTACTTCCACTAGCACATAGAACATATAATACTAGCACATAGAACACATCTAATAAAAGCAATCAGACAATTATCACATAGAAAATCATCTCTACTGTAATCAACTACTAGTGGGTCGGCCTTGGTGCCTTAGATCCACTTATACTGGAAGGTAACTTACCTCAATGTCGTGTAGTGTCTGTACTATCCTCGGTATGGAAATCAACTCTTTTCGACTCCTCAATCCCCACACAACATCCTTTCTAAATTACCATTTCATACTCATAACTCTTACAAGGGTCAACTAAAGTCCAAGTCAAAGTCAAGGTCAAAACCTTGGTAGTCAACTTTGGTTGACTAGACTCGCCGAGTTGGTTCACCAACTCGTCGAGTCCCCTCGTCCATGAAAAGCTACAAATTCGTCCCTACTCGTCGAGTCTAACAAGAGCTCGACGAGTTCTCCTTCAACAACACATCAAACCTTCTTCAACCGACTCGTCGCATTCCTTCTTAAACTCGTGGAGTCCATCTTCATCCGGTGAAGATATTTAGTCTATGAGTTGCCGAGTTCTCCCTGAACTTGTCGAGTCCGTCTTCATGTGGTTAGGACATTGCCTTGAACTCGCCGAGTTAGCTCATACACTCGTCGAGTTCTATGATTTCCAGGTCCCTGATGAACCTAGACAATTGAGTGACCTTCAATCTTATCATCTAGTCCTTTAACATAAAGGATTTGATGGAAAATATATCCCGAATCGCCGAGTCCTATGAACGACTTGTCGAGTCCCTCTTTGTCCCAAACTATACAGTCGATTTTAGTTGGTCTAAATGCATCCAAACCATAGATCTGACCTACTAAGGTCCATATTATACGTAAAGTTACGAACTTGATGACCATGCATGGGGTTTTTGGCTCAAAAAGCCATAAAAGGGGGTTTATATGATGCATGGGTCTCCCATCGCCATAAAGTTGGCACATTTATGCCATGGGAACCCTCAATGGTTCCAGATCTGAAGTTCTTATCCCAAAATCGTGGTTACATCCAAGAATGGCTCCAAAATGGCTTCCAAAAACCCTAAGTGTCACAACTGGAAATTTTGTGTCATGTAATCTATACACTCAAGTTAATGTGAATCAAAAACTTAAGAGCATGTGTGACACCTATTATTATGACATCAAAAACTTCAATCAAATACATCATACAAGTACTACAAATAGTCATCAAACAATTGGAAACCCTAGAAGTTCTTGTTTAGGTCCACTTTGGACTAGGACTTCCTTATTGGACCCAAATGGACCAATAAGCTTCCAATTTGACTATCATGGGCTTAGAACCCTAATTGGGCTCTAATTGGACTCACATTAATTTATTTCAACATTTTGGGCCATATTGGGCCTAGAATGAAATGAATTAAAAGCTTTGATCCATGAATAACCTAAACTAGTCCAACAAAAATGTAAAAATCATACCATATTCTTTTAGGTTGAAACACACCCAAACAAACTCTAATATTGGGCTTAGGGGCAAAAAGCCCAAATTTTTCCTTTTCCCTTCAAAACTCTCGGCCCAAGGCCCAAACCCAAGGAGAGATGAAGAGTTGACTTGCCATTGATACCTCATTATTGTCTTTTGGATATCCATGCAACTTATTCCATATCTCCATGCATATCACCTCAAGGGTCTATTTCTCCCTCTCTCTCCCTCACTCTCGGCCATCTCAAACACACACACACCTCACCAACTCTCTCAAGAACACTTCCTCCCTCTCCACTCAAAGATCTCGAAATTTAGGAAGCTTCCAAGAGGATATTTCCACAAATTCTTCATCTAAGGTAAGATTATGCTTGGATCTATGACTTAGATTCTTTTTGTCATCAAAATCTTTTCCTAATTCATGCCAAAATCGTGATCTTACATCCTAGAAGCACATCAAACTCGAGATCTTCAAGAAAAGGGTGCTAAGGCCAAAAATCACCAAGTTTTCTTCCATCTTTTCTTCAAAAACCGAAATAACACCCTAAGGTGAGCTTCATACCCCCTATTTTCTGTTTTTATGAGTTTTGTGGGGGGGAATACAAGTGAAAGTGTAGATCTATATGTGTTTTGTATGCCTTGTATGATTTCTATGCTTATATGTGTGATTTTGTGTGTTTATGATGTTGGGTCTAGCCATAAACCCCCAAAAATCGAGATATATTTTATGTTAAATGATACTAGCATCAAATATATTTCTACATACAAAGTGTTCCAAGAAAAATAGCTAAATGGCTTAATAACATCTTCTTTGGGCTAAAAACTCAATTTTTGGACACAAAATGTTAAAAATATAAAGTTAAAGGGCCCAAAATGACATATCACGAATTCTGATGGATGAGGAGTGTCAAAACAGTTTCAATAAAATATTTTCTGGAAATATACTCATATGGAGGATTAAAAATACAAATTTCAAGCTTAATGGGCTAAAAATGACAATTTCGGCCCAATAGGGCCCATTATGCAAAATTTTCTGTTTTGGAGGGCCAAAACTGTGTTTTTCTGTAAAACAGTGGACTACTAGTGTTCCAAGTACTTTTCAAAGGTTTAAAATGCTTTTCAAATTTAAAAAGGACCAAAGTTGCAAAAAATTTCCAATTTGGGCCAAAATTGTAAAAACTACAAAAAAGAGGGGTTATAACCGAGAAAACTGCAATTTCAGGGACTTAAACTATTTTCAATGAAAAATATGCTGAAAAATATTAATTTGAATAATTTTTGGTGTTAAAATGTCAAGAAAAATGATTTAAGGATCAAAACGGAAAGTTATTTAATTAGAGGGTTGAAAAAGTAAATTTTACAAACAATGAGGGGTTGAAAACAGAAAACTTTCAAGACTAATTCAATACACGCAACTTGATCAAATATTGGCACCGCGACTACCTACATAATACAATACACAACAATACCAAAAATCGTTGTTAAACGAATTGATTCGGTCTCGAATCAATAACAATCCGAAAATACTAACATGACGATAACTCGATTCATACACGAAAACATTTGGTAATTCAATATACACGTGAGAGTGCACAGACGTCTACGCACCATCTTTGGGCCCCAAAGTGTAAAATCTTGTTTGTTGGGCCTAGCTAGCCCAATGACCTGATCTTAAGGCCCGAAGACTTCTACCTTACGAGTTGTTGGGTCTTACATGATCTAACACAGCGTAAAAGGACTTTCAATGGCTTATATACTATTGGTCCCCAAGGGTCCTATGGTATTGCTAGTAAAGTCGGTATTTCATGCGAGGTGGGTCAAGGGCCCTCGTACTTTTTTTTTTATCCCCAACCGGTTAATGGAGTCATCGGGGTCTTCGTGTCTTCTTTCTCTTCGGATGTGGGATTACTCGAAATCAGGGCGGTCGGATAACGTGATTAGTACGGACGACGCCTACGGGATCGTTAGTATAGTTATAAACGGGTCGTTTGTGTAACGCGTGTTTATAGCAATTAATCATGCGCAAAAATAATCCGACGTCGCCTGGAATTAATGACTTCACGCGCTGCAATGGTTTTATTTTTAACTTCATGGAATTCAAAGAATTAGGAAAACATCGGGTTTTCCTAGGGTTTTTCAATACACACGTTTTTCAAAATGTACACAATTTTGATGAACATTTTTCTTACAACTATAGAAACAAACAAGCATACCTATGGATCTTCACAAATGTTTTCAAAAGCTCTTTTCAGAAAATATCGGATTTTCTGGTGGTTTTCAAAATGATACAAAACATTGCTTTTCAAATACCGCTTATGAACTCACCAACATTTCACATGTTGACGTTTTTCAAAATACTTGTATTCTCAGGTAACTAGTGAATCCAAGGAAAATGTACTCAGTGATGGCTTGCAGTTTACTTATTAACGAGTCGAACAATTTATTTTGGGAATGTAATGTTTAAACAATGTACTTCATGTAAACTTTATCGGTTGTACTATATTAATGCATGGTGATGAATGTTGTTATGTTTCATATATATTCAATGTTATGGTATTCAATTAAGTCACGACAGCCCTCGGACGTTTCCGCTGTCTGGTTCGGGGGTGTGACAGGTTGGTATCAGAGCTTTGTTTATAGTGAACTAGCATGTCGAGCCACATATTGATATGCAACTATAAACCAAAAAGAGGGACTAACATAACTCTGAACAAAACAAGTAAATAAAACACCCTTGCTTGCATTAGGAATAAGAACATAACGCCGAACCAAACACAGTAATGCTAGTATCTCGATTAATTCGGGACTGTTCTTAGTGATACCAAGGAGTGAATGTAGCCTGATCAACTACATTCTCTCCAAAGTAAAACTAACACACGTCTTGATGAGATCGGGATAGCTAGGGAACCTAAAACTATACCCTTTATCACTAAAAGAGAACGTTTGCTTAGTCCGTACAATAGTCATAGCATCCTAGGAATAATGTTAGCATATTTACATACTCGCGCAGACAGCATGACTGGTTTTCATCACCCTGGAGACCCCTATTTCCCTAATCAGGGAAACAACGGATGGCTAGAGGAGGAGGAGCCTGAGGAAGAGACTGAAGAGGAACCTGAGGAAGACCCTGAAGAGGAATCTGACGGGGAACCGGAGGCAGAAGTCGAGGGCGAGCCTGTCGAACCTGAAGAAGACGAAGAGAATTTCGAAGAGGATCTCGATGACAGCGAAGGGGGTGATTCGGACGCGGAGTCCGAGGTCATCAACCCCCCTTACCCGATCAGGGTGCCTGCTTACCGTGTGGGCCCCACTGGCCCTACCCCTCCTTAGGGCATTGATCTTTGGAGATGGAGCAGACATCAGGGACAGTGACCCCCGTTTGGCATGTCACGCGAGTTCTTTGACCTAAGGGATGGAGGACCGGCCGACCGAGCCCTACCGGTCATGGTGAGACGATTACGGGACACCGGCGACCTTGCTCAGGGCACTGCTGATCAGGTATGCCAGCTGTGGACTAGGGTCGAGCGTGCGGAACAGGAAACGTGTGACGTCCTTCAGGAGTTTCACATGAGGCAGGTAAGGTGGGAGTCTCGACTTCAGGACGCAGAAAGCTTGGTGGCTCGTCTTCAGGGAGCATCCACATCCTTGGCACCACCTCCGGATGCAGCTCGTCACGGTTAGGGATAGACTTATCATAGTAGGTCATTAGAACTATGCTATGTACTTCGACTCTATGTTTAAGTGACTACACTACTCATAGAGCCGTTATGCTGTTGAATTAGCGTCACTTATGTATGCTCTTACGAGCAAAATTTTCATGTATTAAATGCGGATAATATTAATAAACTTTTGTGTGCTTTGCTATGATATTACAAATTGTTATGCGTTGAGATGTTATGATTGTATGTCCGATGGTAGTAATGTCTAAGTTCGTACCATGCACCTAGTTAGTAGGATCACAAACTCACAGAAACCACATACACTCAACATCTTTCCGTTTCATGACAGAAAGAAGCCTCGCCGACCTACTCGCGGAAACCCAGGACCAACTCCACTGCATTCCAGGCAACCGTGTCTGCTGCGGTCACCGCAGCTATGGCACAACTCCATTAGGGGAATAATGGAGGAGGCAACGGACAAGGGGCAGGAAGTTCGAACAACGGGATGAACCAAGGATCTACCAAAACATGTACCTACAAGGACTTCACAAACGCTAAACCACGGACTTTCAACGGCACTGGAGGGGTGATCACTTTGAAGCGATGAATTAAAAAGGTGGAGTCGGTATTCGAGATATGCGATTGCCCCGAGCAGATGAAGGTGAAGTTCGCGGCCTGCACTTTTGTGGACCAAGCACTTACTTGGTGGAACGGACACGTGGAAGCCATGACGCTCCCTGTAGCCAACTCTATGCCATGGACAGAAATGAAAGAAATGTTAATGGTTGAGTACTGCCCACGAGGCGAAATACAAAAGATGGAGCAAGAGCTATGGAACCTCACTGTGCAGAATGTGAATATCGATGCCTACATATCAAGATTTAGTAAACTATCTCTGCTGTGCCCGGGTATGATCACATCAGAAGGAAAGAAGATTGAGCGATTCATCTGGGGACTGACATCCCCCATTCAAGGGAATGTGATAGCTGCGAACCCTGAAACGTTTGACAGTGCGAAAAGATTGGCGAAGAGGTTGTATGATCATAACAACAAGAAGGGCGAGAAGCCAGTGGAAGCTGAGAAGAAAAAGGAAGGTGATGACAAGAAAGGGAAGAACAACAAGAGGAAGGGACGTCAGGGCCCCGAGACCTCTAAAAAGCAGCAGACAGTGGCAGTTAACGCTGTCACCGCACCGGTTCCAGCCACACCACATGCTCCAGCCTCAGCTGCTTCAAATGCTTCAAGACCCTATTCTGGTAATCTTCCCAAATGTAATAAGTGCGGTCTCCATCATCACGGTGAATGCAGAGAATTCCATTGCACCAGTTGCAACCGAAGGGGACACACTGCAAGATACTGCAGGACTTATCCTCCCCAGAATCAAAGTCAGGGAAACAACCACAACAACAACAACAACAACAACCACCGCAATAACAACAACACCAATGCCGGCGGCAATAATGCAGGGCCTAGCCACACCTGCTTCGGGTGTGGAAGGACGGGGCATTTCCGCCGAGATTGCCCTAACAACAACAACTCAGGAAACAGAGGAGCAGGAAGGATGCTGACTATGGGTCAGGGTGAGGCAGTTTAGGACCCCGCAGTTGTGACCGGTACGTTTCTCCTAAACCACACTTATGCATGCATCTTATTTGACACCGGAGCGGAGCGAAGTTTCGTAAGCGAGAAGTTTATACATTTATTAAAACAACAACCCCAGAAGCTAAATGAAACCTATACGGTGGAAATGGCCAATGGGAAAACCGAATCCACTGGGGAAATCTACATCGGATGTACCCTAACCCTTAACCAACACGTCTTTCGAGTAGACCTAATGCCAGTATCAATTAGGAGTTTCGATGTGATCATCGGCATGGATTGGTTAAGCCCCCACCATGCTGAGGTTATGTGTCACGAGAAGGCCGTTCGCCTTCGTCTCCCAAATCACAAAACCCTAGTAATTTACGGAGACAAACCTAGCATGAATCTTTGCCTCATCTCGTGCATCAAGGCACAAAAACATCTACGAAAGAACAACTTGGCGTTCTTGGCTCACATAGTGGATAAGACCAAGGAAGAGACTAACATTCAAGATATCCCGGTAGCGTGTGAATTTCCAGACGTGTTTCCTGAAGATCTTCCGGGAGTACCCCCAGAGAGACAGGTTGAGTTCCGAATCGACCTCGTTTCAAGAGTAACTCCTCTCGCTAAATCACCCTATCGGTTGGCTCCTGCTGAAATGCAGGAATTGTCCAGCCAACTCAGTGAGCTTCTGGACAAGGGATTTATCCGACCTAGCTACTCGCCATGGGGAGCTCCAGTGCTCTTTGTCAAAAAGAAGGACGGATCTTTTAGAATGTGCATCGATTACAGAGAGTTAAATAAACTCACTGTTAAAAACCGCTACCCACTTCCACGAATCGATGATCTATTCGACCAGCTTCAAGGAGCTAGTTATTTTTCTAAAATAGATCTACGGTCCGGATACCACCAACTCAAAGTCCGGGAAGAGGATATTCCTAAAACCTCTTTCCGAACCCTCTACGGACATTATGAATTCGTCGTAATGCCCTTCGGTCTAACAAATGCACCTGCCGCATTTATGGACCTAATGAATCGAATTTTCCGACCGTTCCTTGACAACTTCGTCATTGTGTTTATCGATGACATCCTCGTCTATTCTCGAAGCAAAGAAGAGCATGGCCAACATCTCCGACAAGTCCTAGAAACTCTGCGATCGGAAAAGCTTTACGCCAAACTCTCTAAGTGTGAGTTCTGGCTTCGGAATGTGAACTTCCTAGGCCACGTAGTTAGCCAAGACGGAATTCATGTGGATCCCTCTAAGGTCAAAGCCATGGAAGGATGGGCAACTCCGACCACGCCCACCGAAATTCGTCAATTCTTGGGTCTAGCAGGCTACTATAGGAGATTCATTCAAAACTTCTCTAAGATCGCCAAGCCACTTACCTCGCTTACGCAAAAGGGCGTACCATTCAAATGGACAGACAAACAAGAGATTGCGTTTCGAACCTTGAAGCAAGCTCTCTGTAGCGCTCCCGTACTATCTCTACCTGAAGGAACGGAAGATGTTGTAGTCTACTGTGACGCCTCAAATCAGGGCTTAGGTTGCGTTCTCATGCAACGTGGAAGAGTGATAGCATACGTGTCCCGCCAACTAAAGACGCACGAAGTAGATTACACGACCCATGACCTAGAATTGGGAGCCTTGGTCTTCGCTCTGAAAATTTGGAGGCACTACCTGTACGGTACGAAGTGCACCATCTTCACGGACCATAAGAGTCTCCAGCACATCTTGAACCAGAAGGAACTGAACATGAGAAAACGAAGATGGGTTGAATTGCTAAACGACTACGAATGTGAGATCAAGTACCACCCAGGCAAGGCCAACGTGGTAGCTGATGCATTAAGTCGGAAGGAGTACTCTAATCGCCGTACGAAAACTCTCTCGATAACCATTCAATCTCGTCTGGCCACTCAAATTGCATCAGTCCAGTCGGAGGCTATGAAAACGGAAAATAGAGCTAGCGAGGCATTGCGCGGGATGGAGAAGAACCTAGAAACAAGCGAGAATGGGGTATACTACTTCATGAACCATATTTGGGTCCCAAAAATCGGAGGATTTAGGGAGGCAGTTATGAAGGAAGCCCACAAGACACGATACTCCATTCATCCCGGTTCAGACAAGATGTATTTGGATATTAAACAACACTATTGGTGGCCTAACATGAAGGCGGAAATCGCGACCTACGTTAGTAAGTGCCTTACGTGCGCCAAAGTAAAGGTGGAATACCAGAAACCCTCAGGATTGTTACAGCAACCGGCAATCCCTGAGTGGAAATGGGAGGGGATTTCTATGGATTTCGTGACCAAGCTACCCAAGACGTCGGACGGACTGGACACCATATGGGTAATAGTCGACCGACTGACGAAGTCTGCCCATTTCCTACCTATAAAAGAAACCTACAAGATGGAAAGACTGACACATTTGTACAGTCGGGAGATCATGAGACTCCACGGAGTACCAGTGTCTATTATCTCGGATAGGGACAATAGATTCACTTCGCGCTTTTGGCAATCACTCCACAAGGCAATGGGAACTCATCTCGACATGAGCACCGCATATCACCCACAAACGGACGGCCAAAGTGAGCGAACCATTCAAACGCTTGAAGACATGCTTCGTGCATGTGTGATAGACTTTAGGAAGTCTTGGGATACACACCTACCTTTGATCGAGTTCTCATATAACAACAGTTATCATTCGAGCATCAAGGTAGCTCCTTTCGAAGCACTGTACGGGCATAAATGTAGATCACCGTTATGTTGGGCTGAAGTAGGTGATACCCAGCTAGCAAGAACACACACGTCGGACAAGGCACTAACGGGACCGGAGATCATTCACGAAACCACGGAAAAGATCGTTCAAATCAGAGCTCGATTGCAAGCATCGCATGACCGACAAAAGAGCTACGCCGACAAACGGCAAAAGCCCTTAGAATTCCAGGTCGGTGATCGAGTACTGTTGAAAGTCTCACCCTGGAAAGGGGTTATACGTTTCGGAAAACGGGGAAAGCTGAACCCGCGATACATTGGACCTTTCGAAATCGTCGCCCGAATAGGTCCGGTAGCCTACAGACTGCAACTACCCGCAGAGCTAAACGGTGTACAACCCGTATTTCATGTCTCTAACCTGAAGAAGTGCCTATCAGATGAAACCCTTTTCATTCCTCTCGACGAAATCGAAATCAATGAGAATCTCCTGTTTGTTGAAGAACCAATCGAAATCATGGACAGGGAGGTGAAGCGTACTAAGCAAAGTCGCATCCCGATCGTAAAAGTACGGTGGAACGCAAAGCGTGGGCCAGAATTCACGTGGGAACGCGAAGACCAAATGAAGCAAAAGTACCATCACCTATTCTAGCATTCTCAAATCTAGCTTTCAAACAGAATTTCGGGACGAAATTCCCTCTAACGGGGGATGATGTCACAACTGGAAATTTTGTGTCATGTAATCTATGCACTCAAGTTAATGTGAATCAAAAACTTAAGAGCATGTATGACACCTATTATTATGACATCAAAAACTTCAATCAAATACATCATACAAGTACTACAAATAGTCATCAAACAATTGGAAACCCTAGAAGTTCTTGTTTAGGTCCACTTTGGACTAGGACTTCCTTATTGGACCCAAATGGACCAATAAACTTCCAATTTGACTATCATGGGCTTAGAACCCTAATTGGGCTCTAATTGGACTCACATTAATTTATTTCAACATTTTGGGCCATATTGGGCCTAGAATGAAATGAATTAAAAGCTTTGTTCCATGAATAACCTAAACTAGTCCAACAAAAATGTAAAAATCATACCATATTCTTTTAGGTTGAAACACACCCAAACAAACTCTAATATTGGGCTTAGGGGCAAAAAGCCCAAATTTTTCCTTTCCCTTCAAAACTCTCGGCCCAAGGCCCAAACCCAAGGAGAGATGAAGAGTTGACTTGCCATTGACACCTCATTATTGTCTTTTGGATATCCATGCAACTTATTCCATATCTCCATGCATATCACCTCAAGGGTCTATTTCTCCCTCTCTCTCCCTCACTCTCGGCCATCTCAAACACACACACACCTCACCAACTCTCTCAAGAACACTTCCTCCCTCTCCACTCAAAGATCTCGAAATTTAAGAAGCTTCCAAGAGGATATTTCCACAAATTCTTCATCTAAGGTAAGATTATGCTTGGATCTATGAATTAGATTCTTTTTGTCATCAAAATCTTTTCCTAATTCATGCCAAAATCGTGATCTTACATCCTAGAAGCACATCAAACTCGAGATCTTCAAGAAAAGGGTGCTAAGGCCAAAAATCACCAAGTTTTCTTCCATCTTTTCTTCAAAAACCGAAATCACACCCTAAGGTGAGCTTCATACCCCCTATTTTCTGTTTTTATGAGTTTTGTGGGGGGGGGGGGGGGAATACAAGTGAAAGTGTAGATCTATATGTGTTTTGTATGCCTTGTATGATTTCTATGCTTATATGTGTGATTTTGTGTGTTTATGATGTTGGATCTAGCCATAAACCCCTAAAAATCGAGATATATTTTATGTTAAATGATACTAGCATCAAATATATTTCTACATACAAAGTGTTCCAAGAAAAATAGCTAAATGGCTTAATAACATCTTCTTTGGGCTAAAAACTCAATTTTTGGACATAAAATGTTAAAAATATAAAGTTAAAGGGCCCAAAATGACATATCACGAATTCTGATGGATGAGGAGTGTCAAAACAGTTTCAATAAAATATTTTCTGGAAATATACTCATATGGAGGATTAAAAATACAAATTTCAAGCTTAATGGGCTAAAAATGACAATTTCGGTCCAATAGGGCCCATTATGCGAAATTTTCTGTTTTGGAGGGCCAAAACTGTGTTTTTCTATAAAACAGTGGACTACTAGTGTTCCAAGTACTTTTCAAAGGTTTAAAATGCTTTTCAAATTTAAAAAGGACCAAAGTTGCAAAAAATTTCCAATTTGGGCCAAAATTGTAAAAACTACGAAAAAGAGGGGTTATAACCGAGAAAACTGCAATTTCAGGGTCTTAAACTGTTTTCAATGAAAAATATGCTGAAAAATATTAATTTCAATAATTTTTGGTGTTAAAATGTCAAGAAAAATGATTTAAGGACCAAACCGGAAAGTTATTTAGTTAGAGGGTTGAAAAAGTAAATTTTACAGACAATGAGGGGCTGAAAACAGAAAACTTTCAAGGCTAATTCAATGCACGCAACTTGATCAAATATTGGCACCGCGACTACCTACGTAATACAATACACAACAATACCAAAAATCGTTGTTAAACGAATTGATTCGGTCTCGAATCAATAACAATCCGAAAATACTAACACGACGATAACTCGATTCATACACGAAAACATTTGGTAATTCAATATACACGTGAGAGTGCACAGACGTCTACGCACCATCTTTGGGCCCCAAAGTGTAAAATCTTGTTTGTTGGGCCTAGCTAGCCCAATGACCTGATCTTAAGGCCCGAAGACTTCTACCTTACGAGTTGTTGGGTCTTACATGATCTAACACAGCGTAAAAGGACTTTCAATGGCTTATATACTATTGGTCCCCTAGGGGCCTATGGTATTGCTAGTAAAGTCGGTATTTCATGCGAGGCGGGTCAAGGGCCCTCGTACTTTTTTTTTATCCCCAACCGGTTAATGGAGTCATCGGGGTCTTCGTGTCCTCTTTCTCTTCGGATGTTGGATTACTCGAAGTCAGGGCGGTCGGATAACGTGATTAGTACGGACGACGCCTACGGGATCGTTAGTATAGTTATAAACGGGTCGTTTGTGTAACGCGTGTTTATAGCAATTAATCATGCGCAAAAATAATCCGACGTCGCCTGGAATTAATGACTTCACGCGCTGCAATGGTTTTATTTTTAACTTCATGGAATTCAAAGAATTAGGAAAATATCGGGTTTTCCTAGGGTTTTTCAACACACACGTTTTTCAAAATGTACACAATTTTGATGAACATTTTTCTTACAACTATAGAAACAAACAAGCATACCTATGGATCTTCACAAATGTTTTCAAAAGCTCTTTTCAGAAAATATCGGATTTTCTGGTGGTTTTCAAAATGATACAAAACATTGCTTTTCAAATACCGCTTATGAACTCACCAACATTTCACATGTTGACGTTTTTCAAAATACTTGTATTCTCAGGTAACCAGTGAATCAAAGGAAAATGTACTCAGTGATGGCCTGCAGTTTACTTATTAACGAGTCGGACAATGTAATGTTTAAACAATGTACTTCATGTAAACTTTATCGGTTGTACTATATTAATGCATGGTGACGAATGTTGTTATGTTTCATATATATATTCAATGTTATGGTATTCAATTAAGTCACGACAGCCCTCGGACGTTTCCGCCGTCAGGTTCGGGGGTGTGTCACTAAGTTGCTCCAAAAAGAGTATCTGATGAGAGGAGAAGCAAGTTCTGGACTTTTTACCTCCAATAAAAAAGAAATGAAGTCAAACCTCTGGATCTCCTTACTCTTTCTGAAATCCCAAGCTCCTTTTTCTTCTCTACAACCTTCTAACTTGCACAAAATGGCACAAAGAGTTCAAAATCACTAAAAAACAGTTAGGATTTCGTAGGGATGGACTGAGGATGTTTGATGCTGTAAAGGGAACCACTTAAGGTGTTTAAATAGGGTGCAAACCCTAAATATTAGGGTTTCATCCAGACAGGCCTACTTGTCGATTCGGTCCCCCGACTCGTCGAGTAGATCACTAAACTTCTCGGTCAAAAAATTGAGTCTACTCAATGAGTTTGGCCTCCAACTCCTCGAGTCCCAAAGCAAAACATGAACTTAATTGAATTTAAATACGTACCAGGAACCAGGCGTTACAAATCTCCACCACTTATTTTAGACTTCGTCCTCGAAGTCTGCTGCCGAATCTGGAAAAAGCTCGGGGTAGTGCTCCCATATCTCATCCTCGGGCTCCCATGTGCATTCTGAGCCATTGCGGTGCTGCCATTGCACCTTCACCAGCTCTAACCTCTTGTTCCTCAGCTCCCTCGACTTCCTGTCGAGGATAGCTACTGGCTGCTTAATGTAGTTCAGGCTGTCATCCACTTGAATTTCCTCTAAAGATACCACGGTTGAGTCGTCTACCAGGCACTTCCGCAGCTGGGAGACGTGAAAAGTTGTTGTGAATCTGATTGAGTTCAGCTCGCAGATCCAGCCTGCCACCTTGCCCACCCGGGCTACAACCCTGAAGGGTCCGATATACCCGGGGCCCAACTTGCCCCGCTTCCTAAACTGAATGATGCCTTTCCAAGGCGACACCTTCAGGAGCACCATATCTCCGACCTGGAACTCCAGGTCAGAACGACGCTTGTCAGCATAACTTTTCCGTCGACTCTGAGTAGTCTGAAACCTGTTCCAAACCTGCTGGATCCTTTCTGTGGTCTTGAGTACCACTTCGGTACTCCCCATGACCCTCTGTCCAACATCACCCCAACATATCGGGGTCCTGCACTTCCACCCGTACAACATCTTGAAGGGAGGACGGTCGATACTCCCGTGATAGCTATTATTATTGGAAAGCTCTGGAAAAGGAAGGTAAGTATCCTAACTACCTCCAAAATCTAACACACATTCCCGCAACATATCTTCCAAGGCTTGGATGGTCCGCTCGCTCTGACCGCCCATCTGTGGGTGAAAAGCGGTGCTAAAGTGAAAACGAGTACCCAGCTCATCGTGAAACTTCTTCGAGAATCTGGAAGTGAATCGTACGTCTCTGTCCAAAATCACCAAGACTGGCACTCCGTGCCGAGCCACTACCTCCCGAATATAAATATCGGCTAAATTCTCAGGCGAAATGCTCTCCTGAATCGGAATGAAATGGACGCTCTTGGTCAATCGATCCACGATGACCCAAACCGAATCCACTCCCCGCGTGGTCCTGGGAAGCTTTATGATGAAATCCATAGTGATATCTTCCAATTTCCACATAGGGATATCGAACGGCTAGGTTTTGCCATGGGGCCTCTGGTGCTCGGCTTTCACCTTCCTGTAGGTCAGGCGTCTCTCAACATACGAAGCTACATATCGCTTCATGCAGGGCCACCAATAATCATTATAAAGATCCCAATACATCTTCGTCGCCCAAGGATGAATGGAAAACCTGGATTTGTGCGCCTCCTCCATCAACACCTGGCACACACCTCCATGATACGTGATTCACACCATACGTTGTAGCGTCTGTAATCCATGACTGTCCTAATCGAAGGAGGAAATCTGACCCACAATATGCTCACTATTATGGTGCTCCTCCTTCATAGCATCCTGTTGGGCCTCTCAGATCTACTCAATATCAAATTCACCACTGTCATCCTCAAACAAATATCCATGATCGAGGCTACCTTGTGACTAAGTGCATCGGGCATGACATTGGCCTTCCCCAGGTGGTAGAGGATCTCACAATTGTAATTCTTCACCACATCTAGCCATCGGTGCTGCCTCATATTCAGATTTCGCTAATCCATAAGGTACCTAAAACTCTTATGGTCCGTGTAAATACAACAACAGATCCCATACAGGTAATGACCCCAAATCTTGAGGGCGAAAACAGCTGCCACCAACTCCAAGTCATGTGTCGGGTAGTTCGCCTCATGAGGCTTCAGTTGCCTCGAAGCGTAGGTGATAACATGCCGCCTCTACATCAATACCACGCCCAAACTCGAGATGGACGCATCACAATACACCACAAAATCATCCACACCCTCTGGCAAGGCTAAGACTAGCGCCTCGCCCAATCTCTGTCTCAGTGTCTCAAATGCGGCCTGCTACTCAGGCCCCCAATGATAGACCACGACATTCCTCGTCAAAGGGGTCAAAGGCACGACTATCTTGGAGAAGTCTTGAATGAAGCTTGGATAGTAACATGCCAATCCTAGGAAGCTCCGAATCTCATATGGAGACCTCGGAACCTACGACCTCATTACGACCTCCACTTTGGTTGGGTTGACTAAAATCTCGATCTGGTTGACAGGGTACCCAAGAAACTGCACCTCGCAAAACCAGAGCTCAGACTTGGAGAACTTGGCATACAAGCTCTCCCTCCTAAGAGTATCCAATACCTCCCGCAAGTGCTCCTCATGTTGCTCCCGTGTCTTGGAATAGACCAAGATGTCTTTAATGAAAGCTATCACAGACCGATCCAACATCGGTCTACAAACATGGTTCATGAGATCCATGAACGTGGCAAGAGCATTGGTGAGCCCAAAAGGCTTCACCACGAACTCATAGTGACCATATCGCGTCCGAAAGGCAGTCTTCTGCACATCCTCCTCTCTGACCCTCATTTGATGATAACCTGAATGCAGATCGATCTTGGAGAACCAAGATGCTCCCTGAAGCTAGTCAAACAGATCATCAATCCTCGGGAGTGGGTAACGGTTCTTCACCATTACCTTATTCAGATCTCAGTAATCTAAACACATCCGATGCGACCCGTCCTTCTTCTTCACAAATAGAATCAGGGATCCCCAGGGTGAACCGCTCGGTCTAATGAATCCCTTGTTTAACAACTCCTGCAACTGTGTAGTCAAACCCTACATCTCAGAAGGAGCCAACCGATACGGTGCCTTGGCTATCGGAGCCGCACCACGAACTAGGTCAATCCTGAACTCTACCTACCTCTCTAAAGGTATTCCAGGCATCTCCTCTGGAAAATACATCCGTATACACTCGTACCATCGGCACGCCAGTCACCGTCGCCTCGCCCGTCTCCCGAGTATCCATGATATAGGCGACATACCCTTCACACCCCTGCTGGAGGTAGCATCTAGCCCTTGCTGCTGAACATAAATATGGTCCATGTTGTGGCCTCTCGCCCTGAATCACCAGCTCTCCCCCATTTGGGGGTCCTGACCCGAACCAACTGTTGCGTGCAGTTGATCACCAGTCCATTGGGGCTCAACCTATCCATGCCTATAATAAGCTTGTTCCCCCACAACAGTATGGGAACCAAGTCTACCAAGTTGCGCTCCTCGAACAACCTCAAAACACAATCCTTGAAAACCTCTGATGCTCTCACTAATCGGTCGTCCGCAATCTCTACCTCTAGAGGGTAGTCTAACATGCCCGAAGACTCAGGGAACCTCTTGCTAAGTGCAAGAGAAACAACTGATTGGGTAGCACCCGAATCAAAAAACACATGAATTGGGATACCGTTCACATGGAACATGATCCCATCACCACATCGGGTGTGGTGCGTGCCTCCTCAGCTGTCAACTGGAAAGCTCGGCTACTCACCACAAGAGCCTCTGACTTGACCTTCCGGCCATCCGTAACTCGTGTAGTCGCTGGAGTTGGCGCCACCGCTGGCGCTGCTGCTGCTGCTGTCAACCTGGGGCAGTTGGCCATTTTATGGCCCCTCTGATTGCAATGAAAGCAAATCATGTCTGACATCTGAACAGTGGGGGTAGCAGCAGTACAATCCCTGTTAAAGTGTCCCGTCTTGCCGCACTTGTAGCAGCCTGATGATCCCGCTCTACAGGCTCCCTCATGCGGCCTGCCGCATTTCCTGCAGCGGCTATAGCCCGACTGGACCTTCGACCTAGTATCGGATCCCTTGGGTTTCTCCCCCGAAACCCTAGTAACCTGCTCTGCCTATGCCTTCCTATTCCTGAGGTGCTCCAAATGAATCTCCTTCTCCCTCGCCATGGCAATCGTGGACTCCAGGGTCGGGTTGGCTGAGTAGCTGACATGCTCCCGAATATCAGACCTCTACATATCATGATAGTTGGTGTTCTGCATCTCCTCATCCTCTGCATACCGAGGTACCAACAAGATCCTCTCTCGGAACTTGGTGATGATCTCCGCCACTGACTCCGTAATCTGTCTCATGTCAAGGAACTCCATGTCCAGGTGCTGAAGCTCCATAGTTGGCACAAACTCATCCCTAAACCAGGTGAAAGTCTGACCAAGTGATAGCCTCAATGGTTGGGGCTCCCAATGAGTCATCAACTGACTCCCACTAATCCCTAGCTTTATCCCTCAAGCAACCAACATCTTCGACCCCTCCGTGCAGAAGCTCGTCAACTATGCAGACTCGATGTCTACGATCCATCTCCTGGCAGCAATGGGGTCCTTCGCCCCATGAAAGTCTGGCACACCACTCCCCCTGAAGTCCTTGAAGGATAGTGTGTGCGAACCCGAATGGCTATACGCCAATTCACTCCTGAATATCTAGAGGCGATCCTCCATCAACTCAATAATCTCCTCCTTGATCAACCCGAAAATGATCGGGGTTGCCTCAAGGATACCTCTCGTGATCTCAGACGCGATGAACTCACATAGTCCATCATCAACCTGCTTTGATCCCGCACTCGAGCCTGATCCTGATCCAGATCTAGACCTTGAACCTCCTACTCCATGTTGTGTAATCACCATACTCAACTAAAACACATAAACATCAGGGTCATACATACTCTCGAGAGGTCTCACACACTCTCCAAGTTTCGTGGTTCTATCTTAGCTCTCCTTGATTCGAGTATGGATCCTCTGCTTCCAGTAGTATGGGCCCAAACTACCTTCCACATCTATCTATACTTTCCTCAAGGATTGCTTCGACTTCACCAAGTCCCTCCTACTAATAGTGTTGGATATAGTGTCTAAGTCCATAACTATATTTGGTATGTACTTGACCCGACCCGGCATGGTCCATTTGGGTTGCACTTCACCCGAACTATTTATGGATAATCTTTTGAGAATAGTACAAGTTATGATTTATTAATATATTATAAGTTCTAATATATTAATATAAGATCATATTATTTAATTAGTATTGATCCATAATTAATCTAGGATTAATTTAGAGATCAAAGATATTACTAATTAAATATGGGCTTCTATATTTGTATAGTGTGGGCTAATGCTTATTTGGAATGGGCTAGGCTTGCATGGAAAGTCCATGGATACTCCATGGAGTTTTAACCCATGGATCTCATGGAAATGAAGAGACATGGGTATTAGGGTTTACATGGATGTAACCCTAATCCACCACACTATATAAAGGAGGCTTTGGTTCTTGAAATCACACTAGTTGAGGTGAGTAAAGCAAGAGGGCCGATTTCAAGATAGTAGTGACTATTCTCTCAAAGTTCCAAGTTTGTGGTGATTTGTGATTTCCATTTAAGGCATCCACACTATTGGTGCTAGGATCTAAAACTCCAAGCAATCAACTACAACTACAATGTAAGTATTTCTACTAGCTTTATTTGATTCATGTTCCCCATGCCATGCTAGTTAGGATATGAACCTTGGAAAAATAATTATTTGTATTTATCTTAGAAAAACATAGATCCAAGGTTTATTGGGGTTGCATGTACACTTAGGAAGTGTTAGAATGCTCAAAACCCATCAAATAGTACTTTCCAAGCTAATCTCATCCTAGGCTTTTCCTAGGGCAGTCTCCGACCTAATCTCCGCCATCACCTACACAAGCAGTCCCTACCATCTTTCCCTAACTAGCTTGCGGATACTATTACATATTCTCTTACTAGTTAGTTAAAGCTAGCTGGAACCCCTATCAGCACAAAGCAAGCAACATTCGTGCATTGAGTAACCATTACCAAGCATAACCTAATCAGGCTACCATACTGCTGAATAACCAGCCTTAGCATAGAGCTCAATAAACTCATCCAACAGGCATGTCAGACATCCTTCCTAGATCCTTAGCCCTAATCTAGCATGCCGTTCTCATAATCACATAACAGGCATACAAGGCATCCTCCATAGATCCTTATCTCTAGTCTAGCATGCAGTTCTCATAACGATATCATATAACATAACATAACATGTATGGGCATCTTGGGGAAAGCTTACTTGAGCTCGGCTGGTCGCACGCATCACACACCTTGTTCTTTCTCAAAACTCCTTTATTTTTATTTAATTTTAGAAAACTATTTTTCTTGTAAAAATCTTTCAAGCCCTCGATTTGAGCCCAAACATCCCCGATGGTGTGCCCGAATCCCTCAAACCAAGGCTTTGATACCAACTTGTAACATCCCAAAATCGAGAGCCAAAATCTTTTGTTTAATTATATTACTTATGAAAATAGTTTACAGAAAAAATCGTTGCTATCTTTTCAAAACAACAAGTCACAAATCACAATCCAGGGTTCTCAAAGCGGAAGTCATATGTGTGCGGTGCGCTGCTACCCTGCCGGCTCCTTCCCCTTACCTGAAGAGGTACCTAAAACCAAAACTAAAAATGGTAAGCACAAATCTTAGTGAGTTCCCCCATCATACTGCATACCATACAACCATACACACTTTCGGGTAGTTATAGGGTGCCCGACCTACCCGTGTCAAGCCATTCTGGGGTGCTGACCTACCCATGTTAAGCCATTCTTGGGTGTTGACCTACTCGTGTCAGGCCATTCCGGGGTGTCTGCCTACCCTCTTGTCTATCTCACCGGGTTACGGGGACTACTTCACCCTATTACTATCACATAACAATATATGTCGTAATCCTGTTGTCAGACATATCCGGGGTGTCCGACCCAACCTTCGGTCCTAACGATCAAATCTGGGACTCTTCCCCTTCCTACTTCCACTAGCACATAGAACATATAATACTAGCACATAGAACACATCTAATAAAAGCAATCAGAGAATTATCACATAGAAAATCATCTCTATTGTAATAAACTACTAGTGGGTCGGCCTTGGTGCCTTAGACCCACTTCTACTAGAAAGTAACTCACCTCAATGTCGTGTAGTGTCTGTACTATCCTCGGTATGGAAATCAACTCTTCTCGACTCCTCAATACCTACACAACGTCCTTTCTAAATTACCATTTCATACTCATAACTCTTACAAGGGTCAACACAAGTCCAAGTCAAAGTCAAGGTCAAAACCTTGGTCAAAGTCAACTTTGGTTGACTATACTCGCCGAGTTGGTTCACTAACTCGTTGAGTCCCCTCGTCCACGAAAAGCTACAACTTTGGCCCTACTCGTCGAGTCTAACAAGTGCTCAATGAGTTCTCCTTCAACAACACATCATACCTTCTTCAACCAACTCATCGAGTTCCTCCTTGAACTCATCGAGTCCATCTTTATCCGTTGAAGGTATTTAGTCTATGAGTTGCCGAGTTCTCCCTAAACTCGTCGATTCCATCTTCATGTGGTTGGGACATTGCCTTGAACTCGTCGAGTGAGCTCATACACTCGCCGAGTTCTATGATTTCTAGGTCCCTGATGAACCTAGACAACTGAGTGACCATCAATCTTATAATCCAGTTCTTTAACATAAAGGATTTGATGGAAAATACATCCCGACTCACCAAGTCCTATGAACGACTTGCCGAGTCCTTCTTTGTCTAAAACTATATAGTCCATTTTACTTGGTCTAAATGCATCCAAACCATAGATTTGACCTCCTATGGTCCATATTATACGTAAAGCTATGTACTTGATCTCCATGCATGGGGTTTATTGCTCAAAAAGCCATAAAAAGGGGGTTTATATGATGCATGGGTCTCCCATGGTCATAAAGTTGGCACCTTTATGCCATGGGAACCCTCAATGGTTCTAGATCTGTAGTTCTTATCCCAATCGTGGTTGCATCTAAGAATGGCTCCAAAATGGCTTCCAAAAACCCTAAGTTACTCCAAAAGGAGTATCTAATGAAAGGAGAAGCAAGGTTTAGACTTTTTACCTCCAATAAACAGGAAATGAAGCAAAACCTCTAGATCTCCTTGCTCCTTCTAAAATCCCAAGCTCCTTCTTCTTCTCTTCTACCTTCTAACTTGCACAAAAGGGCACAAAGAGCTCAAAATCACTCAAAAATGGTTATGGTTTTGTCGGGATGGTCTGAGGGTGTTGGAGGCTGTAAAAGGAACCACTTAAGGTGTTTACATATGGTGCAAAGCCTAAATATTAGGGTTTCATCCAGACAGCCCTACTGATCGAGTCGGTCCCCCGACTCGTTGAGTAGATCACAAAACTACCTGGTCAAAAAATCAAGTCTACTCGACGAGTTGGGCCTCTAATTCGCCGAGTCCCAGAGCAAAAAATGAACTTAATTGAATTTAAATACGTACCAGGAACCAGGCGTTAGATTGAGATCTTCTAATCCATGGTAAAAACTAATGCTTCATGTTTGTTTTTGTACTTGTAAACAAGATTTTTCGAATCAAAAGCATAAACAAAACACTTAATATATTAATCCATTTAAACAAAATACAAAGTAAAGTTACAAACTTTAAACTATAAAGTTTCAAACTTTCATTAAAAAATCTAAATTAACCAACAAAAAAACCTTCACCCTTCCCCCAAGTTCTGTAGAGTTTCCTTTCTCCTCCCTAATCGTGCCTCAATAACCTCCACCAAATACGAAAACTCCACAACGATTTCCATATCATTTCTTTTTCACTGAATGAGGTGTGGTTATTCCATGAATTAACCTTCTTCTCGAGGGAGGGAAGTCAGTTAATTGCTCTGATAATTTTCCCTTTTCTGCAAACCCTAATAAGATTTCCCTCGACATAGGAAAAAAAAGTTATACTCTTATGGCCTTTCTAAATATCATGTTTAATTTAGTAAATATGCATCCAGGCCTTATTTAATTAATTTTTGAATTGGATAAGTATTTTTTAAGGAATTAATCAAAGTAACTAAAAGTCTATTTATTTAGATCGTTTCAAGCACTATTACACCTACACATGCACCCTCTAACATGCCAAAAAAGCTTTTATCTTCTCCAAATCCTCACAAGAGAAAAACTGACATAGCCTGACTACCTTCATTGGATTTCTACATTGAGAATCACTCTCATGTACTTGAAAAGGGAATATGTTTTGGACGAGGATGTCCCTAAGGTTGCAACCATTCGAATGAGCTTGCACGACTTATGTTAGCGACCATGATTTCGAAACACCAAAAGAATTATGTGAATCTTGAGGAATTTAACATGGCGACTCAGCTGAATGTAATGTTCCAAGAGCTAGCTAGGCAAGAACGATTCGACATCATCAAATCCCTTCCAAAGAATGTATCTCTATATATCAAACTGATCATACCTCAGATACTATCTTACCTGGTTGTTCCTTATCAACTATACGTGAGTGTTCTTTGGGGTTTATTTATAAATATGATAAAAAGATTATAATGATTACACTTTATTAATATGAACGAAATACTATGTAAGGACCCAAGATCAAATATAAATATTGAAATATCAATGTATCATAACATCTCCAAAACATGTCACCAAAAGATGTGTGTGATCAGTCATTTTCTTTTCCCCAATCATCTGAAGTATCTGAAACATAAAACTTAAACTATAAGCCAAAGCTTAGTGAGATCTCCAAAATACCACCACACAAATATATAACAACATGCATACTAGGCCCACAACCATCAGGCTGGATCAACCCTGAGTCCACATCATGATTCTGGCTTGCCTTTCTAGCCCACAACTCATGTCTGTAATGCCTATCTAGTCCACAACTTATGTTTGGCTTCCTCCCATGTTTTTTAACTTTTGCACAAAGTAACTGATGTGTGTAAAACCCACTAGTTTTAAACCTACTTTTAATTATCAAATAACACACAAAAGGCAGTGAACCTATCAATTGTGGTATAGTTCAAGCAAGTAGGGTATCAAACACAGGGAACGGCAAATTAAATACTAAAAACTAATTTATCTAATTCAAATAATAAGTAGTGGTTTTCTCTAGTTTTACAAGACTAGAAACTTACTAATTATTACTAATTTAAACTAGAAAATAACGACTTTGACTAGATTCAATAACGGAGAAGTACTTCTATTTAGTTCAACTTAATTGATCCTATGGTTGATTTCAAGGTAAAAGTGCAATGGATTAATTCTTTTGCTAGTTACCGATTCAATTGATTAATTCCGTATTCACTTCATTAATCCTTAGCAAATAAATCAATTTAAACAATGGCCAGTTGTCTATTTCAATTAAATTTACTAGATGTAATATTCGGGTTAAGTTAGACTTGCAAAAGCTAATTAATTTATCTTTTAATTAACTTCTTGTTTAATGGTCATCTCACAAGCTTGCACATAAATTTACTTGATTTTCTTATTAATCCTAGTTTCATGTTCATTACACTAGACATATGACAAAAATTGTTCACTAAGCATATGAGTTTGATAACTAATAGATGTTCATGCTAATTAATTATCTCCCTACTAACAGAAAATCAATTATCATTCATACACAAGGTTCTTTAGCAAGCTAAAATAACTAAATTAACCAACATAGAATTAATCCTACCAAGAATCAAACCATATTACCAATTTCGTATCCCCAAATAGAAGTTTAAAGAATTTAGCTCATAATTAAGGTAAATAATAGCAAACAAATAAGTTAAAGTTGCTTAATCATGTTGACAAAACAAAAGAAACAAGTAGAATGGTGGAATTATGCCTTAATTACTCCCGGAATTGGATTCTAGCTTCCTTGGTCGACTTCTAGGGTTCTTCTGGCTTCTTATTCGCAGCTAAGCACTTCTGAATCGTCCCAGAACTTCTGCCTCTCGATCTGTGGAATTATCTTTAAATAAGCGGTTCGACTCGTCGAGTCAAGTGGTGACTCGTCGAGTCCTTCTCACATTCTACGTATTGCGATAACTATCTGGAATCCCGAGTCATTATCCTTCTGATTCCTCGACCGGACTCGTCGAGTAGATATATGACTCGACGAGTAGAAGCTTCTTTTTCAGTGTTTTCGTTATTCATTCCACTCTCAATCTTCTAACCGCTTCTCTTGCTTCCTTTTGCTTCCGAGATTCATCTTTGGACTGAAAAACATAATTTAACACTTTTAAGTACCTTTTGTCCATAATATGCAATAATTTAGCTAATATATGAATAAAAAACTATACTAAATACACACTAAATATGCACACATCTAAATACCCCACACTTGTCTTTTGCTTGCCCCCAAGCAAAACTGAATTTTAATCACATTAGAATTACGTAAGACAACTCCAATCGAACCCAGCCATTATGCCAAGACCGCAACGCATGCATTTGTGTCTAAAATTTTTCCTAAAGAACCCCCCCATATTCCAAATACTCACAATCCTCATAAACATTCACCCACTCACCCCGAACTATGCTCATTTTATGCAACCCTCCGAATCCATCCGCAGAAAATCTCTTTACCCTCAAGGTATTTTTAATCGAGCAACCCAAGCATACATATTCTAGAAAATTACAACTTTTCCGATACCACTATGGAATTCTTTGAATTCTTCACTTCTTTGAACATTTCATCTTTGATATCTTTGAATTCACCAACTTGTATTAGCTTTTGGTATCTTCAACTCTTTTGGATTTTTGGAATTTTGATCTTTTGATCTTCACTTTGATTGCTCCAAAATTCTTACAACTTTTCTTGTAATTTTTTCTCTTTTTTCATGTATACCTCACTTTTTTTTTTCAAATCCCTACATGCTTAAGCAGGGGCGCTCAATCTCAACCTTTATTGGATAACGATAAAAATTTTCCTGGATACATTTCAGGTTTAGGCTGCTAAACATATTGCATCCCTCAGGCTGAGCAAGGTCGTGTTTTTGTCTCATGATTTCACTGGAATAAGGAAGCCACAAATGCACTAGAACGTATATAGGCTCAACTAAACATTTGGGTCTTCATGCAATTATTAACACAATTCTAACATGGAATCCTAATTTTTACCAAAATTTTCTAAATAAATCCTAAGTAATACTTTTGGTATGCAAAATTTTTTTTTTTAAAAATTGACTATTATGTAACCAACCCCCTACCCCACACTTATGTGATGCAATGCCCTCATTGCATATGATGCATAAAATCATAAAAAAAACTAAAGAGCGAATTGGAACAAACTCCCCTGGGATAGCAGTCGATAGGCTGATCATATCCATTTTAAGCTCCAACTTCAATCAACTTTAGACATGGTAACATCTCATCCATGCCTTGGGTGTCAAAACTCGTGTGGGTCGCTCCAAATACGCGGAAATCAGTGTAAGATCTTCAAGAATGAAAATGGAAGAATAAGTGAGCAAATGGGACCAGTAGCAGCATCAAATCAGCAGTCCATTGAGATAAAAAATGATCGACTCGTTGAGTCTTATAGTGGACTCGTCGAGTACCAGCGCGCCTTCTCAGAATATGTAGAAATCCAAGGCGACTCGGCGAGTCGTCTTAGTGCACTCGTCGAGTAGGCCCCTGAACAAAAAAACTTGGTATTTTGCAACTGTTTTAGCCTCTAAAAACTTCTTTAACCCTTCCTCACATTTGGACTCAATTGCTCATACCCCTAGGACCGGACTCGACACTTTGACGTTAAAAACTCGCTTCCTTGACTCGCTCTTACTCTAGAAAACATCCATGCTTTACATCTCTAAATCATCCTAAATAAGCAAGCATAATTCAATCCTGAAAAATACTAAAGCAAACAACCATTAAACATAACAAAATCTCAAAGCATATAAAAAAATAAATAAAACAAAACAAAACAAATTAAAATTGTTTGATTAAAAACACAAAAACATCAATCTTCATCTTCCTCATCATCATTAGCTGCTCCACTTCCCCCGGCTCCGCTCTGTCTAGTAGCAATCCTCTCATCCCAAGACGGAATGAATGGGTAATTCCCACCATCAATATGTGGGATATTGAAGTGGTCAAAAAGTCGAATGTGGGATTGGTTGCTAAAATTCAGCCCCCTCGCCAATTGATCCTGCATCCGCCTCATCTCTACATTGTACCAATCCATTGGTACATCTTCATTTTCGACCGGAATCACTGGCGGCTCGTCCTCCACATCCCGTTCTCTTCTCGATCTCACCCTCCTTCCCGGTGCATCGGGACCAACAACGGGGTCATCATTTGGGATGGCATAATGGCCACCACCATAGTCTTCAATTATCCGCGCTCGTCGGAAAAGAATGGGATTAAACGGGGGCGTCGGGATCATTGTCATGAAGTTCCAGGCTCCGTGGTTCATCAACCCGAATGAATTCGCCAATCGAGTGACAAACATTCCTCCATTGATACGGGAGGTTTTGCGATCTTTGACCGCACCCTCCGAAAGGTATGAAGCAATACACCATGGAATGTTGCAAAAGACGCCGGGTGTTATTATGCTCCATAAGTAGAAAACATCAAGGTTGGAGACCTTGTCATCGTCTTTCCTTTGGTTGATGGTGGAGGAAATAAGGCGGTGAATGAGGCGGTGAGTCGGGGATCGGATGTTCCCTTCTTGTGCAGACTTTGGGATGTAGACTTTGTTTCCTATGGTATTCCACCAACCCGTGCTCGTGACTCCATCGGGGAACGCCATATGAGTGTTTGCCAAGAAAGCCCAAAAGATGTTTGTTGTCACTAAGGGTTGATCATAGATCCCTAGTCGGCAGGCAAGGTCCACCACCGAGCATTGACGATACTCACCCCCAAGACAAAAAGTAAAGCTCGTCGGGTGATACACATCCACTCCCCCGGTGAAAGATACCGTGGAAAAGAATTCTAAACATAGCTCCAAATAAACCGGTTCTTGAATACGGAAGACCCGGCTCCACCCATCACACACCATACTGTTTCCTTCATGTTGGAACTCCTTCAAAAGGTAAGGAGCTAGTTCTTCTTCATAGCTAACACTCTGCAGCCATTCCCAATCAATTCTGTTCGGTACATACACCTCCTTCTTCTTAATGTCGGAGAGCTTCTTCTTCCACTTCCTCATTGTTGAAGCGGATTCAATTTGCGGGAAGTTTAACCATGGAAACTCCCCTTGGCTACCAGTTGAAGATTGTCCTCTTCTGAACATGATTTCTTTTGAGTTTAAACCTTGAGAAATTGGAAGAAGATTTGAAGATTTCTTTGAATGCTTGAGAGTGTTTGCGAAAGGGATACCCGGCGAGTGTGGTGTGGAAACTGAATTTTTAGGGTTAAAACCCTATTTACCAGATGTAAAAGTAATTTCGAAATTATTTTTTTTTTCTGTAAATAAAACCGACTCGTCGAGTCAGGGTCAGACTCGGCGAGTCTAGTCGCGCAGTCATAGATTTTCAGTAATCAATATATACTCGTCGAGTCAGGGTCAGACTCGGCGAGTCATTTAACAAATTTGCATATTTTTCAAAATTTTTCTGTTTATTATGAATCATTTCACCCCACACTTAGGCTAGGCACAATCTCAAGCAGATATGTCCGATGATTTGGAAGATTAAAATTGTGAAACGAAAGAAAAACTAAAAAAAAACTAAAGAGTAAAAGAAAGCAAACTTTAACGACGGGTTGCCTCCCGCCAAGCGCTTCTTTTTGAGGAGTCATGAGCTAGACTCCTTCCCATTTACGTTTTGTCATCTTCAAGCATCGGTAATGTACGCCTCTCTTTTTGTGGTTTATACTTGGTCTTGTAGGCATGAATCTTCTTCTTGTAAGCGTTCTTCAATTCGTCTTTTCTCCTTTTTATTGCCTCATCTCCAGCTGTTTGGTCTTTCCTTTTTCTCTTTTTCTGTTTTACCCTTTTCTTTTTCACCAACTCTTGAACATCTTTCTCTTTAAATTTGATGACTTCATATTTCATGATGGTCCGTGCTCTAGGTTTAGTGGTGAATTGGTGATCAGCTTCCTCCTTCCTTTCCTTTATTCCTGCATCCTTTCCCGTGCTTATCCCTTTTCCAAATGGCATCGTATCAATGCATGCCACATTGGCGTGTTGTACCTCCATTCCTTTTACCTCTTCTGCCAATTGTTCTTCCAAAGAATCAAAAACAGTAACTGAACCCAGGGTATGTGAAGGACTATCCACAAACAGATCAGCTTTGGTTAAGTTTCTATCCAGATCGACTGGACTCATCGAGTCCATTATGACGACTCGGCGAGTCGGATCGTGTTCGATCACTCCTGGAGTGTTTTCTGAGTTGGCTCCTTCCAGTAGCTTTTCTAGCTCCTCCAAGTCTTTGTTAGCATCTTCAACTCCTTCAAAGTGTAGTGTGAACTTACTTGGGTCTTCTTTTAGTAAAATTTCAAGCTCTTTTTGTAATACCTCATCATCCAATTGGATAAATGAGATCTCTTCTCTCTTTTCTTCTTCTTGCTTGACTTCTGGAATAGCTTTAAACATCACCGACTCAACCCCACTCTTAATGTCAATGTAGACTCACATATGTCAATTAGGGCACACGCGGTGTTTAAGAATGATCTTCCCAAAATAATTTGTATTTCGGGGTCTTCTTCCATTTCCACCACCACGAAGTCTACTGGAAAAATAAACTTGTCTACTTTGATAAGGAGGTTTTCACAAATGCCTTGTGGATTAATTATCATTTTGTTTGCCAAATGGATGCTCATATTTACCGGCCTTGGTGCTGGTAAATTTAGCTTCTTAAAGAATGAGTAGGGCATCAAATTGATGCTTGCACCTGAATCAGCCAATGCTCGTGTAGAAACTTCATTACCAAATTGGCATGGAATTACTATGTTACCCGGATCACCCTTCTTCTCAGGCAGCTCACTCATCAATATCTCCGCGACTTCAGCCAAATCCTTCCTAGCAGCAAAAAGGCCTTTAAGCAAGTTAAAGTATTTCGGAGTTTGGAGCATTGTTTCCATAAATGGCATATTGACTTGTAAAGCTTTAACATGCTCCATGATGGTTCTATAGGCTTGAACTTTTTCTGCAGGCATGGCTCTGGTTGGGTATGGTAAGGGAGGGTTGTATGGCTTTAGGAAACTGACAGTATCATCATTCCCGACTGGACTCGTCGAGTCCATGAGAGTGACTCGGTGAGTCTGGTCGGGTTTTTCTGGTTCTGGTTTTTCTTCCTTCCCTGCCTTCTTCTTGGAGACTCTTAGTGTTTCTGTAAATTCTTCTTCACTGCTGGAGGTTATTATGCTCACGTTCTCCTTTCTTGGATTGGGCTCAGTGTTGCTCGGAAGTTGACCCGGTCTTCTTTCATTCACTTGATGTGCAAGTTGTCCCAACTGTTTCTCAATGTTGAGAATGGAAGCTTGCTGATTCCTCAGCATGTTTCTGGTTTCTTGCATTGCTACATCGTGATCATTATGTGTTTTCTCGGATGCAGTTATGAACCTTGTGAGTATATCTTCTAAATTTGCTTTCTTTTTCGCCACCGGCTCTTCCTTTTGATAGAATCCCCTCTCCCTCTGTTTGTATTTCTCCTCCTTAGCCTTTTTATACTCTTCGTATGGGAGCCATTCCTTCTTTGGTTTCCTCCAGTCTTCATCGTATCTATCGCCACTGGAACAAAATACTTGAGCCTTTTTATTTCCATTCTCGTCTCGATCACAATCCTTGGTAAGATGGGGGCCGCCACAATTTTCGCATCCTACCCTAATAGCATGGATCGTTTGATCCATTTTCGTCATTCTTCGGTCTAGGCTATCGAGTTTAGCTATTACCGCCGCCATGCCATCGTTCACCGAGTTTACTGCTCCTCGACTCACTTCATTCCTCGGATTGTGGTATTCTCTAGAATGCTTAGAGAATTCTTCAATCAATTCCTTTATTTCCGGAGGTGGCTTTCGGGTGAGCGGGCCTTGTGAATCGAGTAGTTGCCTTGTGGTGACATTAACTCCATCATAAAAGATTGAGACCTCCTGTTGGCTATTAAGATCATGGTGTGGGCAATTTCTAAGTAGGCTCTTATACCTTTCCCAAGCTTCATAAAGAGATTCTCCGGGTTGTTTCTCGAAGTTGGCAATGGCTTTCTTTAGCTTGGCTATCTTGGAAGGTGGGCAGAAATGGTCAATGAAATCTTCTTTCATTTTGGCCCATGTGGTGACCGATCCGGGAGGAAGTGATTTTAACCAATCTTTCGCAGCACCTTTAAACGTGACAGGGAGCATTCGAAGAAGCTGGGTCTCGCGTGGAACATTAGGCACGTTGAAGTAGTCGGCCACATCATTTACTTCATCCAAATGCTTGTAAGCGTCTTCATGATCTCTACCGTAAAAAGGGATCTCCTTGAGTTGAGCGAGAATATGGCCCTTTAGCTCAAACGTAGCGGTTGCGGGAATTGCGGGTTGCACAAGTCCCGGCCCGGTGTCATCACGCATCCTTTTCTTCCACTCCCCCATGGGGACTTCATCGATGTTAGCCATAGTGATAGCTAACTCTTCTTCGGAATCGGTTTTGTGCTCGGAAATATGCTCTTTTTCTTCCTCGGTCTCGTACTCGCTACCTTCGTGAATTGGTTCTTCAATTGTTAATGAGGCACTGGACGCTCCTGATTTGTTGCCTTTCTTCTTGCTGAAAACGGATTTCAAGTTCTTGAGTGGTGAGTTCTTTGAAGTTGCGGTTTCTCCTACGGCTTTTCCCTTGCTTCTCTTTAGTGCGGATTCCGGGTCTTCCAAAGGTGGTACTAGAGGTGTGTCCGATCCTCGGGTCATGAAACAGCTGAAAAAAACGAAACAAAAGAAACGAAACGCGTAAAAGGAATAAAAACCAAATAAAAAATAAAGACTGAAACAGCGATGGACTCGCCGAGTCTGCTCGAATGCACTCGGCGAGTTCAAGGTCAAAACAGAAAAGAAATTTTCTTAATTATTCTTAAAAACGAAATTTTATTAAAACTAAATCTACTTACTGATTTGCTTTGTAAATAACTTTGTGTAAGATAAATCCCACACAAAGGATCGATTAAACTAGATTTTACTATTAATTTTAGAACCGTTCCCCGGCAACGGCGCCAAAAACTTGATGTGTGTAAAACCCACTAGTTTTAAACCTACTTTTAATTATCAAATAACACACAAAAGGCAGTGAACCTATCAATTGTGGTATAGTTCAAGCAAGTAGGGTATCGAACACAGGGAACGGCAAATTAAATACTAAAAACTAATTTATCTAATTCAACTAATAAGTAGTGGTTTTCTCTAGTTTTACAAGACTAGAAACTTACTAATTATTACTAATTTAAACTAGAAAATAACGACTTCGACTAGATTCAATAACGGAGAAGTACTTCTATTTAGTTCAACTTAATTGATCCTATGGTTGATTTCAAGGTAAAAGTGCAATGGATTAATTCTTTTGCTAGTTACCGATTCAATTGATTAATTTCGTATTCACTTCATTAATCCTTAGCAAATAAATCAATTTAAACAAATGGCCAGTTGTCTATTTCAATTAAATTTACTAGATGTAATATTCGGGTTAAGTTAGACTTGCAATAGCTAATTAATTTATCTTTTAATTAACTTCTTGTTTAATGGTCATCTCACAAGCTTGCACATAAATTTACTTGATTTTCTTATTAATCCTAGTTTCATGTTCATTACACTAGACATATGACAAAAAGTGTTCACTAAGCATATGAGATTGATAACTAATAGATGTTCATGCTAATTAATTATCTCCCTACTAACAGAAAATCAATTATCATTCATACACAAGGTTCTTTAGCAAGCTAAAATAACTAAATTAACCAACATAGAATTAATCCTACCAAGAATCAAACCATATTACCAATTTCGTATCCCCAAATAGAAGTTTAAAGAATTTAGCTCATAATTAAGGTAAATAACAGCAAACAAATAAGTTAAAGTTGCTTAATCATGTTGACAAAACAAAAGAAACAAGTAGAATGGTGGAATTATGCCTTAATTACTCCCGGAATTGGATTCTAGCTTCCTTGGTCGACTTCTAGGGTTCTTCTGGCTTCTTATTCGCAGCTAAGCACTTCTGAATCGTCCCAGAACTTCTGCCTCTCGATCTGTGGAATTATCTTTAAATAAGCGGTTCGACTCGTCGAGTCAAGTGGTGACTCGTCGAGTCCCTCTCACATTCTACGTATTGCGATAACTATCTGGAATCCCGAGTCATTATCCTTCTGATTCCTCGACCGGACTCGTCGAGTAGATATATGACTCGACGAGTAGAAGCTTCTTTTTCAGTGTTTTCCTTCTTCATTCCACTCTCAATCTTCTAACCGCTTCTCTTGCTTCCTTTTGCTTCCGAGATTCATCTTTGGACTGAAAAACATAATTTAACACTTTTAAGTACCTTTTGTCCATAATATGCAATAATTTAGCTAATATATGAATAAAAAACTATACTAAATACACACTAAATATGCACACATCAGTAACATTACCTCAACCTAGCCGCACTATGTCGACATATGCAACAGATAAACATATAACCAACAAACAGATAATCATACAAATCTAACAGATCACTACAACATATCAACATCCTATATACCTAATACATAACCGAATGGGCTGGCATTGGTGCCTTCGACCCATGAGTACAATGAGGAAACTCACCTCACAGGCTGAAAAAGATATCAGAAAAGAATGTTTCTCCGGATGTCAACTCTACAGGTCACCTATTCGAAAAACAGTGACCTAAACTCAAATTACAACTCAACAAACCCAAAATGCCCCTAAGTAAAACTTAGTCAAACCCGAAGTGAAAGGTCAAAGTCAGCAATTCAAAATGTCAAAGGAAGGTCAAGCTGGATGAGTACTCCCGGCGTACTACCATGGGACTCTAACGCAGTATGCACATCATACCCATTAATACACCCAACATACTCCGTCTAAACCCAAACCTTCATATTAAGAGCTTATTCATTAAAGACCTCTTGTCCAAACTCAGATCTAGACCCATAATATCATTCTAAGTCATAAAGTTTCCACCTTTTATGAATTTCGATGGCTAGACAAGGTCCAAGAGCTAAAACCCTAACTTAATAATCTATTAAGACCTCATAACTCTTGCATGGAAGGGATAGAAGGACCAAGATCACATTTTTATGATTCCAAACACCTAAAAATGTCTGAAAGGACAGCTCTTTTGGTTATAGTAACCCATACTCATGAACACCAAGCTTATGGGACCTAAATGAACGCAAACTCAAAACTAGAAAGATCTAAGCAAATACTCATCAATTTTCAGACTTTATACCTCTAAGGGATGCTTGTAGGAGAAACAGTTCTAGATCTAAAGTGCCTTAGGTTTCTAAGATGATTTCCTTTCCTTCTCCTTCCTTCAAGAACACCAAAAACTTAAGCTCAAAAAGGCTCAAATAAAGGATTACGGTATGCTTTGAACGAATTGGAAGATGGAGGATGATGAATGAAGTGGTCTCAATGAGATAATGATGCTTAAATAGGGCTCAAACCCTAAAAATTATTGTTTAGGCATCAGCCACTTACGCCCTGCGTAATAAGCGGACACCTAATGTACCCACAAAAGGGTGTTTCCCTCTAAAACAAGCCATGGGACCAATTTTACAACAAATCCAGAAACATAGGATAAAAAACGAAATACCTGAACAAGGGTGTTAGATACTAAGGCTTAGTAATATTTGTATTTAGGTTGTTTTAAAGAGAGATCTGAAGTGCCAGTCAAAGAGTTGACTTTCTCGAGAGTCTTCCACCTATGTCAGGTGAGTGCATAGTTATCTTTTTTTTTATTAAGGCATCTAAGCCAATAATTATATTGGTATATTCTTAAATTAGAAGTAAAATCCTTTTTGGGTTGCTCTCACTACCAGTAATAGAATGGATTGACTTTTGGAGAGAGATAGACTGATTTGTTAATTTATTATATTGTTAATAAATTAACTAAAAATTGAAATAAATTATTTGTCAATATATATAATTAATATATTAATTATAAATTGTAATAATTAATTAAGAATTAATCATAAATTAGTTAAAAATAATTCCGAGTTAATTAGAATTAATTGGAAGTGCACGGACTTAAGCTGTAATTATTCAATAGTAGAATAAGGGGGAAATTCGGAACCTTCCAAGACCTGGGTGGTTGTTTTGGGTGGGGGCCGGGGGGGGGGGGGGGGGGTAATTAGGATTTCTGGAATACTCCTTGTAGATAAATAAGGAGTTGGATCATTAACTAATTTAAGTATTATTAATATATTCAAATTAGGGTGATCCAAGGCTTCCTATTTCAGCTATTAATTGACCCCTTAGCCTATGGAATTTTCTTCCACTGCTCCTAACTCTCATAAAGCCAAAAAATTTCTCTTTCCTCCTGTCTCCTTAATTCTTCTAGTTACTAGGGGTTTGGGTACAAGCCACTAGAGGCACGCAAACTTTTGGTGCTTTCTTTCGAAGGAACTTCAAGAAGATTTGGTTTGATTATTTGCAATAATAATCAAAAGGTATGTAACCCTAATCTTTAAATTAGTTTAGATTTTCATATCCTCTCTATAGGGTTTCTTGATATTCATAGTTTATTGTTATCAACAGAGATAACATAGATACATTCTAGGTTACGTGTGAACTTTAGGGTTTTTTGCTCATATGTAATTTTTTATAACCTAGAAAACCATCAGAGGTACCAGAGACTTAGTTTTCTATTTAATTGTGCCTAATAGTGAATGGATCAAAATTAGGGTTTTGGAAATTAAACCCTAATGGCTTGAGTTTTCATTAAATGATTGGGTTCTTGAAAACCTAGCATCCACCCCTTAATCGAAAATGCTAGGATTTCCCTTTAGGTTTCTAGTTTCCTTAAATTATTATTTTAAATGCCTTCAAATTTGAATAACTAAAACCTGGTAACCATTATTCCTATTTTTCAAAAATTAGAGGGTTAAGGATTATGATTAAATGTGAATTATTTTATTATTTATTTAATTGAAGATAATTATTTAATCCCTAATGAATTAAATTTGAATTATTTCATTAATTGTTTAATTGAAGATACTTATTTAAACCCAAATGATTTAAATTTGAATTATTCTATTAATTTTTTACTTGAAAATAATTATTTAAATCTCTAATGATTTAAATTAATTTAATTATGTAATTAAATGATAATTGGTAAATCATTAAATGTTTAAAATTAATTAATTAATTGTTTAATTTCAAAAATTAATTATAAACATAGTATTTTGAAAAGTTTTAAAAGACAACTTATACTATGTAATATTAATTTTTTAATACTATATGTATAAGATAAAGTTAGTCAAATCAATAGTAGGCCGCATTCACAAAGCCATACTATAAGGGTGTTTAAGAAATGATCTATAATATGACCATTGAATCGGTGTCCACTCTTACCCACCGCTCTCTTGTATGGTGGAGGGTCATTAGACGAACGGGTTTGATAGAACATAATTGTATTGAAAGTATGATACTACAAACTACTAGAACCCACTTTAAAAATATCACTCTAGTTAGTTTTGGAAAAATGTGAAATGTATGCTAATCCATGAAAACGTACATCACTTTTTATATGGTGTTAGTGGAGTGTGTTTGGTTAACCAGCACCCTAATTTGGGATTGTAAAGTTGAATGATGAATAAATAAAAAATTATCATTGTTGATGGAGAGTATGTTGTTTATCAGCATATCAATTTGAGATGATAAATGGCCTCAAGGTTGTCAAGCGGGTTTGCATGGTTATTCACATCTCGTTTGTGATCCTCGACATCCCAGTCACAAAAGTGAGTGCAAAATCCGATATTAAACATGCCATTGATAAGATTCAATGAATCTCAAAAGATCTACGAGTTTCATAAGATTGAAATTGGTAAAAGCCTTATCTACCTAAAATATATTTACAATTTGATTATAGCATCCGTCTTCAAATTTCGAATTGAAAATATGGATCCTAGTCTTAATTAAAATTTTGGGTTAATAATTAAGGATTAATATCAACTAACTTGAATTATTTGTTTTCCCACTTTTAGATGTTTTATGAATATAGAAATGGTCTTCCTCGTTCTTTTGGAGATGGTCTTCCACTTTCAAGTCAATTTAACATTGTCTTCCCTTCTTTCGAAAATGGTGGAACTTGACATCGTCTCTCTTCAACTCTTCCACCTCCTCCTTCCTTGACTCTCCCAACGTCATGTTTTACTCTAGTTGAAAGATATGAAACTACTCAATCCCTATTGGCATGTAAACAAGAAGACAAAAATTTTGTGTGTGCGCCGGTTATGAAAATGAAGTCGTACATTGACGAATTAGAAAGGATGGTCGTTGTATTCCTAAGGGATTAAGTTATTGATTTGGTTCTTCTTTCGCTTCCAAATTTATATGATCAGTTCATTGAGAACTTTTATATGAGGAACCTTGAAGTGAACCTAATTGATCTTACCTAAATGTTGGTTGTTGCTGAAGCAGAAATGCTTAAGAACACATCTAAAGCAGAGACGGTTATAGGGTTTGATTCCAAGGTTTCCATGGATATTGGCAATGGTGACATTGGTGGTCCAGAAAATATTTCACTTCCCAATGGAAAGGGATCATCGATGATCAAACCATTTAATCATATGGTAAAGAGAAAGGCTTGTTTTGGGATCGTTCCACATGTTAAACCCTAAGATTCCATTTGTTTCTATTGCCAATTGAAGGGAAATTGGTTGTGAAGCTGCCCAAAGTACTTGAAGGATCGAAAAGATGGTAAAGTCAATTCGTATGACTCTACCTCAAGTACATCCATTATCTAAATCCGTTATTTTATAAGCTCATATTCATAGACTCTTAATACATAATGTGATGATCACATTTTTATGATCTTGTAGGATCTAAGAGAAAGAAGGAAGCTTAAGCAAAGTGAGCTAAATATGATCGTGAGATATGGACTTTTGTTACATGGTTCAATGGTTAGAATTTGGAAGCTACTATTAAGGAGTTCAAATAATTTAATAGATTGCTATTACCTTTCAAATATGTCTAGAAACATAGTTTTCTCTTTATGCATTGTAACTACAAGTTCAATTTTTTCTTTAATAAAATGAAGTTTTGGTTCATCTGGTTTCCTTGGTTTATATTTCCTTGTAATGGCGTAAATGAATATGTCGGTCGTGTTTCTAATAATGGCAATTGTAACACTCAGAATCAGAAAGACCAAGAAAGGAAAGGAAAGCCTTAAGTCAAAGGGGTCAACTCGTCGAGTCCATAGGTGAACTCGACGAGTTGGAGCTGGTTCAGTGTCCGGATTTAAGTGACCGAGTCGGCGAGTCAGAGGGACTGACTCGGCGAGTCGGGTCTAGGTTGGGAAACCCTGATTTCCGGGCTTGGTGCCCTATTTAAGCACCATTTCAGGCCTTCATCCCGACCTCCATCTCTCCCTTTCCCTTCCCTCGAAACACTACGCCTCCATTGTTGTACTCTCAAGATTTCTTTGCCATTTGGGTGCTTAGAAGCAAAACGGAAGAAATGAACCTTGGGTGATTCAAGAAGGTGGCAGTGGACTCTGAGTTGGTGTGCTATTTCAGATCATTGGAAGGTATGGAGCTCATACCTTGGCTGTTATCCTTTTAGATTTGCTTTTCCTAGTTAGATTTTATCATTTTGGGCCATTTCCAATGCCAATTCGTGTATTGTGCCTTTGTAAGCAAAGAGAACTTCGGATCTAGGGTTGTCTTGGCCTAGAAACCCATAGAGTATTAGTCTTTGGTGTGTTGGTGAAGCATGCTTTCCTCAAACCCTAGCCCTAGAGAGTTTTAGGGCTATAGCTCCGTGGTTTCACGTAAGGTTTGCAACTTTACATGAAGGATGGGTCTTAGAGGAGTGGATCTACAGTTTGGAGCCTCTGCATGGCTCGAAAAGCCACTGTATGGATTAAGAACTAAAGCTACTCAGCGAGTCTATTCTTGGACTCGACGAGTTGTATGAAGATAGGAAGGAACTCGACGAGTTGAAGAACAACTTGGCGAGTCTGTTCTTGGACTCGACAAGTTGGACCTCAGAACCTCAACCTTTTCTGGTTAAGAGTTAGATCGGTGAGTTGAGTGGTGAGTTAGTGAGTTGGACAGGATGGGACTCGAAGATCGTTAAACTCGACAAGTCAACGGGGTGACTCGGCGAGTTGAGGTGTATTGTGAGAGTTTCTGAGTATAAGGACTTGACGAGTCAACGGGTTGACTCGACGAGTACAGCCAGTCAGGAAGGTTTACTTTGGCCAGGACTTGGACTTTGTTAAGAGTGGACTTAGTTGGCTTCTAGAGTTCAGTTCGGACCTAAGTGATATATATATATATATATATATATATATATATATATATATATTGATATTGGTAGCTTGGGGAGCTAGCGGAGCAGCAGTTCAGAGAATTGTTTGACAGCAGCCACAGGGTTACCGACAAAGTTCAGCAGTGCAGGTGAGTTTCCCTTTGTGTGAATAGGTCTACGTCTATAATGTCGGCCCATGTAGTTATGAGTTGGAGGACCCGGGGGTTAGCCCTAGGCACTGTTTGCTATTATGATATTCAGGACCAAGGTCCAATGTCGGGCGGTTGCCCAAGGAGTGGTTTGCATGATAGAGTATACTTGTTGTCTGTGTGATGCATGTTTGTGCCTAATAGAGAGGTGAGTGTGGGCGAGGTCCCGTGTCTCACCAATAGGAGGGTATGGATGGTGTTCCATATCTCATTAGTAGCAGAGCAGGGGCGAGGCCCGAGATAGGTATGGAGTGACTATGGACGGGGGGCCCATATCTCACTTACACTAGGATCTTGGACGAGGTTTCATGACTCACTAGTAACAGGAAAGAGGCGAGGCCCAAGACAGGCAAGCCCTTAGGACAGAAATACAGTAGGGTATGTTCAGTTATGGGTATTACGCTATTTTATATTATGTGGTTTGCAGGCCGGGCCCAGAGACAGGCGGGGCCTAAAAGAAACAGATCTGTATCTGAGCGGGGCTCGAAGCCAGGCAGGGCCTAGAGCGACGGGGCCGTTGTTGCGGGCAAGGCCCAAAGTAGCGGCGAGGCTCGAAATAGCGGGCGTGACCCAGTATGTGCTATATGCGTTTGTGCAGGGTATGTGGTAGGTTGGGGAGCTCACTAAGTTTCGTGCTTACGGTTTTTAGTTTTGGTTTCAGTTACTTCCGGTAGCGGAAGGAAGAGCTCAGGGTGATCGCATGGCACACACCATTAATTAGACAGCCTGGGATGTTTTACTCTGATAATGAAAATATGTTTTGAATTAATACTCTGAATGTATGTTATGAATTATGACATCGCTTTTATAAATATGGTTTTAGTAATGTTTAAAGAAAATTTTCAGTCGTGATTTTTGGGACGTTACAAGCTGGTATTAGAGCCTTGGTTTGACGGATTCAGACATACTCTCGGGTGTGTCTGAACTCAAACTAAGGAATTGGTATTGAAGTTTTCAAAATGAAAAGACAGTTTTGTAAAAGAGTTTTGAGAAATGAAACAGTTTTAGAAAAGCGAAAAGAATTCAGAAAGAAAAGAACTTTGATAAGAGAAAAAGTGTGCAGTGCATGCAATCAGCCGAGCTCAAGTAAGTACCCCAAAATACCTATACAAGTTTATGTTATGATTATCAGCTAGTAGAACAACATGCTAGATTAGGACTAAGGATCTAGGGAGGATGCCTTATGTGCCTGCTATATGTGCTTTTGAGCTGCATGATGGTACTGGTTAGACAATAGTAGGGTAGCCTGTTTAGGTTATGCCTAAGTATATGAGATTATGCTGCATGCTAGTATAGATTCTTGATATGAGATTATGATTGTTTGAGTATGTTATGGTTAGATTTTCCCTTGTCTGAATGTTGCTTACTTTGTGCATTGTGGAATTCTGAGTGATGGAAGTTAGCCATTAGGTGAATACGTCACGTCACATGTGATCAGGGTTGAATAATCTCAGAGTGCTGGATTTGACCCTATTGCGCAACTCTCGTTTGAGTCTAACCATTGTAGGGATAAGTCTATTACTCGAAGGATTATTTGAGCCTTGTCACATGTGATGGTATTCAGGTGTTGGCTAATTGGCATCGTAAAGAGGCCTTCAGCAGCTAAGGACTGGTTTGGGTGGAGTCAGAGGTTTCCCTTGGGTAAGCCTAGGATGAGATAGTGCTGGGAGCAGTAGTAGTAGAAAAGGGACCTGGTGGAGTCGAAGCAATTCTTGAGGAAAGTACGGATATATGTGGAAGGTAGTATGGGCCCGTACTACTGAAAGCAGAGGATCCGTACTCGATTCGAGAAAGGCCGAGATGAGACCGGGAAACTTGTAGTGTGTGTGTATGATTCCTCAGCAGTGATGAGTATTCTGATAGTTATTGTGATATGTTTCAACATGGTGACATTGCGTGAGAGACAAGTGGGCGGATCAGGCGCTAAAGAGGGATTAGACTCAGGTTCAGGGACCGAGCAGCTCGAGGAGCGTATGAGAGAGTTTGTATCAGCGGAGGTTACGCGCAGCATACTAGATCAGACTCTTGTGATCTTTGGCATGGTCAAGGAGGGCATACTAGAGATCTTGGATGAGAGGCTGGGAGCCTTCCGTAATGAGATGATGGACTTGATGGGAGCGCGTACCTTGACATTCCAAGAGTTTAGAGCTTGCGGAGCACCAGATTATCATGGGGGCCAGGGACTCCATTGCCAGCAGCAGGTGGTTGGCCGTTGTCGCCAATGCGTTCCGTATGAGCCGGTGTCCCGAGGGGGACAAGGTCAGAATCGCCTCCTGTCTTCTAAAGGACAGAGCGCGGGATTGGTGGGAATAGGTTTGACATGCCATTGGTGATGATGCCGCATTGGACGCGATGAAATGGAGTAATTTCTCGACCAGGTTCAGGGATAAGTTTTCACCAATTATTGAGGTGCAGCAGTTGGCACGGGAGTTTTAGGATTTGACGCAGACTACTGAGACTGTGGTGGAGATCACCGCCATGTTTAGGGAGAGGGCCCTTCTCGTTCCGCAGTATGTCGCGGACGAGGAGATGAAGAAGGCCCGATACCATGAGATGTTGAGGGATAACATTAGGCAGTTTGTGAGCAGGTCCAGCTGCAAAACGTTGGAGGATATGATCGCTCGGGCTAGAGAGAGGGAGATTGATTTGGAACAGATCTGGAAGAGGAAGTTGGATAAGCTTCAGGTAGCCACAGATTCGGGCAAAAGGCCCAAGGGGTCAGATTCGAGATCGAGGTAGTACCAGAGCCGCGGTCGATGCGGGAGGTGCGGCAGGACGCACGAGGGTGCATGTAGGAATGGTAGTGGTGGAGATTCGGGCTTCTTCAAGTGCAGCCGGACTAGTCATTTTAGCAGGGATTGTACTGCTACCACCACACAGGGATCATACCAGATATGTTTCCACTGCAGTCAGTGGGGCCACAAGAAGGCCCAGTGTCCTAGTTTGCTTCCGGCCGGACGGGTGATAGCACCTGCCCCTACAACTTTCAGGATCACAGACGGCCGTCAGGGCCGAGCAAAGGCGCCTGTGGTAGGAGGCAGGGCATTTCAAATGACTACCATGGAGACGTAAGCAGCTTCGGACGTTGCAGGTGTGTGTTTTTCCGTTTTCCTTTTTCTTTATTCATGATTATATTGTTCTGGTTCTGCATCGTTATTGGTATAAGTATTTTAGAATTGGGCGGTTTGCTTGTGATTTAGTTATATGCTATCTTCATACCTTGGATAATAAAATGGTAGTTAGGGGGTTGTGCCCTATGGAAGCAGGTTACTTAGGATGTAGTAACTATAGCATGCTTGTGTGGAACACAGTAGTGGTCCGCTGCATTCAGGAAGGTGTTATCGAGTGATGGGTTAGTTAGAACCCTAGCTGTGGCAAGCTTGGGATATTTTTTCAGATTGACTGGGTATAGTAGAGAAGATTGGGAATTTCTCTCAAGCATTGAACATCGAGGTATAAGCTGGATCAAAGTGGGGCAGAACCCTCCGAGTGTAAAAGAGTAAGAGCACACAGATCCAGAATGAGTACACGACCTATGAGAAGGAAATGAAGTAGCACGGTGATTGATGGATTGACGAGTTCAACGTTGGGAGTTTGAGAAACTTCGCAACATTTAGTTCATGTAATCAAAATGGTTAGTATCTGGTTTGGAATATGGGTTGGAGAATCACGTATAGTACTCGAGAGAGTTGGAATGAGGATTTTGAGAACGGTTGGCATGGAATGCTTTCGTGTTAGTAGTCAAGGGGAGAGACAACATGAAGAGCATGGTAGAGCGGCGGGAGAGCCGCAACATCTTTCCGTCAGTGAGCCAGTGGTGGAAGGTGTTGTAAGACTACGGGGTAGCCGTAGCATTCACCATATGTCAGTTAGCATGGAAGGTGTTATAAGACTATGGGTAAGTCATAGCATTCCCTAGCAGCTTAGTTAGCGGAGTGTGGGCGGGGGCCCGTATCTCCTAGTTAGCCGAGTTTGGGCGAGGCCTGTATAAGAGTAGCCATTTAGGTGAGACCTAAGATCAAGGTTGCTCGGTTGTATAGTCGGGTGAGACCCGTGGGCGAGGCCCGTGAGTTTTAGTAGCACAGGTAGGACAAGGTAAGGACCTTAGAGTCAAGTTAGGGGACCGAGGATCCCAGGACTTGTAGCACCAGAGTGGCAGGGTGGTCTCGGTTCATCCGGAAGGCGGATAAGGGACAACAAAATTTTCAGTCAGTGGCAGTGATGGTAAGAAGACGATGGTATAAGACAGCTAATTGATCGGGGAGTGCTATGCATCCCACAGTAGGGTTGGATAATTTCAGAGGGAAGGGTTTGACCCTGTTGCGCAGCTCTTGTTTGAGTCTAATCGTTGCAAGAATGAGTCTTTTACTCGAAGGATTATCTGAACCATTCGCTGTGGTGGGTGCTCAGCACTAAGATATAGTAGTAAGAAGTATCCAGTGAGTACTGGCAGTAATGACCCACATTGGAAATAGAAGGAGTAATGGATTCAGTGAAGGATAGGTCCTTCACAATGACAGGGGAAGCAGTTGGTTATGGAATGTTTCTTTGGGAAGGCCAGCAAATGCGCAAGGAAAAGGAGTTGAACCCCTAGGTTGTCCAGCAAAAGTACTCGGGGAGTACCGGAAGGATCGTCGGTTGAAAGAGTTGTACTCGCAGGATTGTTATTTGCAAGGTCAAGTGTCATTATGAATGACCGGGTGGGAGGCCAATGGAAGTGGTTAGCGGGTGTTAGGCTTTTCAAGCAGAGTGTTGAAAGCAGATTGCAGGGCGTTTGCCTATAGAGAAACTTCGAGGATGAAGTTTAGTTAAGTGGGGGATAGTTGTAACACTCAGAATCAGAAAGACCAAGAAAGGAAAGCAAAGCCCAAAGTCAAAGGGGTCAACTCGTCGAGGCCATAGGTGAACTCGACGAGTTGGAGCTGGTTCAGTGTCGGGATTTAAGTGACCGACTCGGCAAGTCGGAGGGACTAACTCGGCAAGTCAGGTCTGGGTTGGGAAACCCTGATTTCCGGGCTTTGTGCCCTATTTAAGCACCATTTTAGGCCTTCATCCCAGCCTCCATCACTCCCTTTACCCTCCCTCGAAACCCTAATCCTCCATTGTTGTACTCTCAAGCTTTCTTTTCCATTTGGGTGTTTAGAAGCAAAAATGAAGAAAGGAACATTGGGTGATTCAAGAAGGTTGCAGTAGACTCTGATTTGGTGTGCTATTTCAGATCATTGGAAGGTATGGAGCTCATACCTTGGCTATTATCCTTTTAGATTCCATTTTCCTAGTTAGATTTTATCATTTTGGGCCATTTCCAAGGCTAATTCGTGTATTGTGCCTTTATGAGCAAAGAGAACTTCAGATCTAGGGTTGTCTTGGCCCAGAAACCCAAAAAGTATCGGTCTTTGGTGTGTTGGTGAAGCATGCTTGCCTCAAACCCTAGCCCTGTAGAGTTTTAGGCCTATAGCTCCTTGGTTTCACGTAAAGTTTTCAACTTTACGTGAAGGATGGATCTTAGAAGAGTGGATCTAAGTTTGGAGCCCTTGCATGGCTCGAAAAGCCACTGTATGGATTAAGAACTGAAGCTACTCGGCGAGTCTGTTCTTGGACTCGGTGAGTTGTATGAAGATAGGCAGGAACTCGACGAGTTGAAGAACAACACGGCAAGTCTGTTGAAGATTGTCGTGAACCCGGCAAGTCTGTTCTTGGACTCGACGAGTTAGACCTCAGAACCTCAACCTTTTCTGGTTAAGACTTAGATCGGTGAGTTGAGTGGTGACTTAGTGAGTTGGACAGGATGGGACTCGGAGATCGTTAAACTCGACGAGTCGGCGGGGTGACTCGGCGAGTTGAGGTATATTGTGAGAGTTTCTGAGTATAAGGATTCGACGAGTCAACGGGTTGAATTGGCGAGTAGAGTCAGTAAGGAAGGTTGACTTTGGCCAGGACTTTGACTATGTTAAGAGTGGACTTAGTTGGCTTCTAGAGTTCATTTTGGACCTAAGTGATATATATATATATATATATATATATATATATATATATATATATATATATATATATATATATATATATATATATATATATATTGGTAGCTCGGAGAGCTAGTGGAGCAACAGTTCAGAGAATTGTCGGACAGCAGCCAGAGGGTTACCAGCAAAGTTCAGCAGTGCAGGTGAGTTTCCCTTTGTGTGAATGGGTCTACATCCATAATGCCGACCCATGTAGTTATGAGTAGGAAGACCTGGGGGTTAGCCCTAGGCATTGTTTTCTATTATGATATTCAGGACCAAGGTCTAATGTCTGGCGGGTGCCCAAGGAGTGGTTTGCATGATAGAGTATACTTGTTGTCTGTGTGATGCATGTATGTGCCTTCTAGGGAGGTGAGTGTGGGCGAGGTCCCGTATCTCACCAATAGCAGAGTATGGATGGTGTTCCATATCTCATTAGTAGCAGAGCAGGGGCGAGACCAGAGATAGGTATGGAGTGAGTGTGGACGGGGGGCCATTATCTCACTTACAGTTGGAGCTTGGATGGGGTTCCATGACTCACTAGTAACAGGAAAGGAGCGAGGCCCAAGACAGGCGAGGCCTTAGGACAGAAATATAGTAGGGTATGTTCAATCATGGGTATTATGCTATTTTATATTATGTTGTTAGCGGGCGGTGCCCAGAGACAGGCGGGGCCTAAAAGAAACAGCTTTATATCCGAGTGGGTCTCGAAGCCAGGTGGGGCCTGGAGCGGCGGGGTCGTTGTAGCGGGCAAGGCGCGAGGTAGGGGCAAGGCCTGAAATAGCGGGCGTGGCCCAGTATGTGCTATATATGTATGTGCAGGGTATGTGGTAGATTAGGGAGCTCACTAAACTTCGTGCTTACGGTTTTCAGATTTGGTTTTAGGTACTTCCGGTAGCGGAGGGAAGAGATCAGGGTGATCACATGGCACACACCATTAATTAGACAGCCCGAGATGTTTTACTCTGATAATGAGAATATGTTTTGAATTAATACTCTGAATGTATGTTATCAATTATGACATGGCTTTTATAAATATGGTTTTAGTAATGTTTAGAGAAAATTTACAGTCGTGATTTTTGGGACATTACAACAATTTTAATTCTGAATTTTATTCTTATGATATCGCTTGTGGTACTATTATAATTGACTAAGTGGATGGAAATATCATCACCAACTAGACATATATTTGGAGTCATACAATTCAAATTGTATTATATATGAGAATATTTTTCATTGAAAAATTATGACTTAAATCATTGAGGTAAGTAAAGGACTAATGGATTTATTACATGTTGATATGGACTCTTCAGATCCACCACAAGGGACGATAACCCTATTCATTATTCATGATGATTTACTGATGTTGTAGTAAATATGGTTTTGTTTATAAGATTAAACGGAATTTTAATACTTTTAAAAAGTTCATGAGTAGCAGAACGAATGGAAGAAGAATTAGGTTGAAAGATAAATGATTCTCCAATCTAAAAAGAAATGAGAGTGCTTTAGTATCATGTTTTGTGATTATCATAGTAATTGTGGTGTTCTATTAGAATTAATCCTCCAAGAACATCTTAGTGAAATTGTATGAAAATGAAGAGGAATCCAACATTGTCACAAATCGTTCGATCATAAGATGAGTCATACTTTGTTCCCAATAAAGTTTTATAACCATGCTCTAGTAACTATGAATTGTATCTTGAAACTTGTTTTAAGACTAATTAGGATAATAAAACCTTGTAATATGTGGAGTAATATTGTTTTCTTTGTTGGAGTTGTGATGTTTTCGTTGATCGAGAAACAAAAGATAAACTGAGCCCTATTCTATGAAGTGTTTTCATGTCGGAAATAAGCAAGAACTTTTGAATATTTTTTTAGCTCGTGAAGGAATCTTGCTTAATAGAAAAATCATATGTCAAGAAGTCAGTGGGACTCATGTTGATGTTGATCTTGCAACAGTCAACCAACAATGATCCTTTTCGTTATCACTAGCACACGACCTGAGGTTGATAACTTTCTGTTTTTTAATTGACATATTCTTATTTCTATGCACTTCCTATTAAGTTAGCAATGCTTAACTGCAAAAGCAAGACATGTTGTCCAGTGAAAGTACACTGATCAATACAGGTGAGCTGCTAACAACATAGAAGCATTGGTGGGCAATTGAGCTGCAAGAAAGCAAGAAATTAAAATAAAAAATAGCAAAGTTCGGTTCATGAAGGAAAATTGAATTTGTATTTTTTTGACCTAAACCTTATTTTGTGACTGTATGATGGAAATAAAAGATACACATGGATGGGAACATATGCACTATGAAATCTAGTTGGTAAAGGTTTCTCTGTAATTCATGGATATGGGTTGTGTTAATTGCATTCTCAAATTCACAATATCACTACAACATCCTCCTTCATATTTCGAAATGTGAGGAATGGCAAGGGAATGCTTAAACTTTCAGAAGATATGTGTATCTTGTCTTGAAAGGGTTTAAACACATACACTATCCGAATAAAGTGCATAAGCTTAAGAACCCTAATTAGAGGCTTAACGAAGCCTCGCGAAATAGGAAGCTACACTTCCATGAGAAAGTCAAGGGGTATTGATTTCTAGAAGTCCAGTTGATTTCTGGGTACATTCCAAAGCTAGTGAGAGAATAATTGTTATATTGGTATTGCATGTTGACAATACTATTCATATGGAACAATGTCTCTAGTTTGCAAGTTGCAAAAGTTCGGAACTGTTTCGCTACAGTGGACTTAAGGGAGAGGGCACTCATACTTCATTTCGAATCTAAAGGTTTAGATTGTATATTTTAATAGAACTTAGACAAAGACACATATGGATAACATGTTGAAATGTTCCAACATAAGAGATTCCATATACGGAAATATTATAGCAAGGGATTGAACATATATTAAATCCTTACATTGGATATAATGAGTCGACTCCCCTATGCTTAGGATATAGGATCGATTGCATATGCTATAACAATCGATCATTTTAATTTTTAACTGATATTACCATTTTGTAAAAAGGATGAAAATTTCATGTGACTAAAAGTTGTTAAACAACTGTCATGAACATTTTGAGGTTTTACTGAATACTGGTTGCTTATGGACAATTGGAAGTATGATGTTACTTGGGAACAACCCTAGTGATATGTCTTGGATTGAGATGATACTTTGTAAGATTTTATGGTCATATGGGATTATGGAAATGGTTCCATAATGGGAGATGGGTATATGCAAATGTTTCCATAATAAGAATTAGTTATAAAATCTACATGTGAGTTGGAAACTTTAATAAAAATAGAAGTGTCCATGGAGTGCACCTTGAATTTGAAACTTCATTGTAACATCCCAAAATTTAAGACAAAGAAACTATTTTAATAATAATAAAACCATCATCCAAAACGGGTTTATAAAACTTGTAACATCCAAAAATATGGTCCCAAAAATTTCGTTTTTATAATAGATGCAATATTATTTTCAGTTATAATCCGTACATCTCAACAAAATCAATGTATCAAAATCTAAGTAATATAAGTGGGAAATCGCCATGGTGTGTGCGGTGTAGTCAACTCGAGCCCTTCCCCTTGGAACTGGAAGTACCTAAAACACAAACTAAAATCTGTTAGCACAAAGCTTAGTGAGTTCCCCAACATACCGCATACCAAACATATTACATAACGAGCCCCGCCCACACTTGCATAACAGGCCCTGTCCAATGAGATACGGGCCCCACCTACACTCGTATAACGGGCCCCGCCCACACTCATAATATGGTCCCCTCCCAGATAAGCAAACATATACAAACACATACAAGTATCACACAGAAAACAAGTATATCAGCATAATAATCAAGGATTGGCCTTGGTGCCTTAGACCGGCTAACCTGGTGATGAAAACTCACCTTGAGAAGCTGAACAAATCAAATGATCCCTAGTTGTCGGTCTTACAGCTCCCCGAGCTATCAATTTACCTAATAAAAGCTTATTAACATTTGGGATTTACATCATAAACAAAAATCCCTACTTGGGGTAAATATACTATTTTACCCCTATCATAACTTGGTCCAAGAATCAACCCCTAAATAACAATCCAATGGCCAAAAAGATAAACAATCCATCAAGGCCAAACATATGGCCCAATTTCCAATTGGGCCCAACCCCTTCACATGGGCCTTAACTTAAGGTCCAATAATGCTTTCCCTATCCTAATGATTGGATTCCAGAAGGCCCACTAAGGTCCAAGACATAAGCTCCATGAAAGTAACCCATCCGAGCCCCAAAAGACATGAAGCCCAAATCCATTGAGGACGTTGGGGGTACTCAACTATACATTGAGCGTACATGCTGCATGGCTTGTACGCTGTGTGTAGTGGCATGTACGCTCAATGTACTCATCCATTAAGCCATAAACCCAAAAATCACTTAAATCCTTAACACCCAGGGTTCCAATCACAAATACGAGTCATATGAAGTGTCTAAAAACATAAAGTCGTAAACTTGGTGTAACATCCCGGATTTGCAGATATTTTCAAATCCTTCCCTTGATATTTCATTTTTGACATTTTGGTTCATGGAGTTGTTTGGAGTTAGCCCTAAGGAGCCTAGTGGCATTTTGGTAACTTAGAGGGCATGATATGTACAGTGCACGTACATGTGGATACACTAAGCATACTAGGGCGCGACCTAGTACGCTTGGCGTACTAGTGTCCAAGTGAAACCCTAAATTTTTATCGTTTGAGGAGTATTTAACTATCATTATGGACCAAGTGCCCTTATCTTTTTATCCTCCAATTCCCTCAATTGTTCTTGTAAAACCCTAGGCCCCTTGAGTGAGAGTGAGAGCCCTAAAGTGTGTCTTTGGTGTTTTAGAATCCAAGGAAGTGCATCAAGAAGCTTAGGAACATGCTTGGATATAAGGTTTTGGCTTCCTTCTTCATCATCCAAAGGTACAAAGCTCATACCTTTATGATTCTTTTGATAGATCTCTTGGTGGGTTCTTTATTGCTTCTTTTTGGTCCCAAATTCTCCATTTTGAACATGACATCTTCTGGATGATTTGAGCTATCCATTCACAGCCTTAGAGGGGTCCTTAATCATAAAAATTCGATCTCAATAGCTAGAAGTGTCCCATGCATTTAGTAGAAACGACTTAATCGGCTATGGTCTTGTATCAAGAACTTTTGCATGTCTAAAGTCATAAAGTTGGAAACTTTATGAGGCTAAGGTGCATTTCTACCATGGATCTGATGTATGGGCTTAAGTGCTTAAGGCATTAAGCACTTATTGAAATTTGAACTCTACGAGGGTACGTCCAGTGTATGTGGTCAACACCCCCGTTTCTAGGAAATGCATAGCTCGTGTACACCCTACATAACATCGGGGTACGCCCAGCATGTGCCTTTTGTTGGGCTTTAGCGAGGTAGGCTTCAGATTTGGGCCATCTATGGGCCAATTTGAATTAGGCCCTTAATGGACTTTTTGAGTTTGAGTATTCTGGTCTAGTTAGGGAATGGAACCTTAGAATGAGGTCTATTAGGGAGTTGCGCCCAATTTGAAAAATTAGGCCAATTATGGGACTTGTATATTTAGACCTTTTTGGATCAAGGTTTGGACTTAGGCTTTGGCCTAGTTAAGGAAGAGTTAATGGAAAATTATGGGTTAAGAGATTTGAGGTGATAATTCGATTAATAATTGAAGGTTTATTTTTATGATAGTTTGAGGTTTTCGTCAGCTAGCGGCTGGAGGTTATGTTTGATACGTCAGTGTGAGGTGAGTGTTACTCACTATACTTATGGGTCAAAGGCACAAATGTCGTCCCTTTGGATTGTTATCCTGATTATCGTATGATTGAGTATAGTAGTGATATGTTGATCTGAATCCTTGTAGATAGGGTTATATTATTGATCTATAAAATTTGTGTTTGTTGATTGATTATATGTTTCTGAGTTATATATATGTCGACATGTGTGTGTGTGTGTGTGTGGTTTGCTTGAGGCGGTCTTGCTTTATGCTGGAGGCCAATAGACCCAACGTGGTCTGAATAGACTAATGGTCTGTAAGGCAGACCATTTAGGCCAAAGCCTCGGAGAGCGGTCCAGATAGGCTGAAGGCCCAATGAGGTGGTCCAATCATGTTGTAGGCGTTGTGTGTATGTTGTTGGTTATGTTTATGTGGTGGTATCTTGGGGAAGACTCACTAGTCTTTGGGCTTACAGCTTTTTTTATTATGTTTCAGGTACTTTAGATGATTGTGGGAAGGTGAAGGCTTGATCGTACACCTCGTCGTGATTTGTGTTATGATTTCTGGGAAAACTCTAATATGAAACTTATTTTGAAAATAAATTGTAATAAAGGATGGTTCTGTGTTTATTTAAAAAGTTTAAAATTTCCAAAAACTTTATGAGTGTTACACTTGGTGGCTTTGCATGCCCTAAATGAATCAAATCTCGAAATATCAAACACTACTTCCATAAAATGAACCCAAACTCATGCATGCATGATCCAAAGCCTCAAATATGGCAACTTTATGACTCAAGGACCAAATGAACACCAAGAGTAGCAAATCTAAGCTCTGTAAACGACAATAACTCAAAAGATCTCATCTATGGGACCAAATAGATCCAAAAACTATAACAAAGAAGATCAAAGCATTCACAAGAATGTTCAAAGATTTATACCTCAAATGAGTTCCAAATGATGAAGATAAACCAGATCTTTAAGTTCAACTCTAACAACTCTCCTTCGCCAACTTCTTCTTCTTCTACATTCTAACGCACCAAACTACCAAAAATGCACTACACGGGGTCAAGATGAAGGGTTATGAGCATAACTACATCCTATGTATTCATGCAACCCGAATTGCTTTGGATCTAAGTTTTTCACTAATTGAACATGAAATTGAATACCAAAGAAATAAACCTAGCATACAATTTCAAAATTCATATAACAAAAAAGGTTTTGATGATTACCTTGCTTGTTATGTAGTAATAACAAGAAATACTTGTAAACCCTTGACTCTTGAAAGCTTAGTGCCTCAAATGTTGCCCCTCTAATGCTTCACAAAAGCCACTAGCAAGAAAATGAGAAGGAAAGAGGAGGAAGCTCTTAGAATTTCGGCTAGGGATCTCCGGATGCAAGCTTTTTCCGAAAATCCTAAGTTGTGGGGTTCTTTATATAGCTGAGGGTTGCTAGGGTTTCTGGAGGTAACCCTAATTTCTTGCTTAAGGCTTAACCACCCCATGGACCTCCCACTTAGAGGCTTTAAACGAAATAGCCCATATTCCTTTAATCGGTGATTTGCAAAATAGCCCATATTCCTTTAATCGGTTCTTTTAATCCCAAAATTAATTCCAAATTGATTTTTGATTAAATACTAATTAAATAACATGATTTTTAATTAATACATTATTTTCATAATACATTAATAAATCACTTTATTATTCCGGATAAGAAATTCAACCTCCTTCTCCGAAAATCATCCCATCAAGTTGCTAGGGTGAAGGCAACCCAAAAGAACCATGCTACTATCAAATCAAGTACATATCAATTATACTTATGGGCATAGGCACCTAATCCAACATTCTTCCACTTGGATAGTCTAATAATTAAAAATGCAAGTATGACTTCAAAATTTGATCATCAATCGTAGCTTTCAAAAGCCAATTTCGAACTCTGACCCAGTCAGTGTGTGTCCTTAAGATAAGGGATCATATAATCCTCCGTTCTAAAAGATATCATGTTGATAAAGACATGGAACATAATCATTCTCATTGTCCAACAATTGGTTTCCCAATTTCGGATTTGTATGATGAAGAACTTAATTAAACACGTCAATTCAGTTTTGACCGAGCCCGACACATAAGTCAACACAAAATCATCGAGGGGCCCATGATATCGATTTTACCCCATGGGATAAAAGTAACATATAAACTTTGATTATATATGTTTGTATTATTTATTCATCAAATCGTACATAACAATATGTTTTATAACATAAAGTTACTGACGCGTTTATGCATTTTCAATGCACAACTAACTCGTAAACAACAACTCATATATATCGGTTTAAAGACTATACGATATTTTCATCTCATAAGTACTCGTGATAAATTCCATGAAGTAATTTAAATGAGCTTGTGTTTAATCCAATACTCAAATCCCCATTTTAGGAGTACTTATGAACATTGTAGCAAACAATTGCTATGTCTAAACACTTAGACAATCTACAAGCCAATTCATGACAGTCTCAAATTCACTACTTACTTCCCAAGTATGATCAACTATGGATAATTTGAATAATCCAAGTATTTTAAAAGTAAAAGATGCAAAAGGTGAAACACAATATAAACAATTGACAAATGATAGTAGACAATACTCCTAAAAAAATCTCATATACTTAATCATCAAATGTCAATTACATTTATCTATTACAAGTTTCTAAAATATTTTCCAATCACTAAAACTAATATCATCCTTCAAACCAGTGCATCTCGCATGCTGAACGTGCTTAATCCTACTCAGACCTTTTGTGAGGGGATCTGCAGGATTCTCTTCTGACGATACCCACTTGACGACGAGGAGTCCTTCTTCTACCCGATGTCTAATGAAGTGGCATTTTCTATCAGTATGTCTAGATCTTCCATGATCCCTTGGTTCCTTGGTCAAGGCAACAACTCCTTCATTATCACAGAAAATCTCCATGGGCTCCTCTATAACTGGCACAGCTCCAAGGTCACCAATGAAGTTCTTCAACCATATAGCCTCTTTCGACGCTGTGCTCGTAACTATATACTCTGACTCACATGTTGAATCAGCCATGGTCTCCTTCTTGGAACTTTTCCATGTCACTGCTCCTCCTTTGAGTGTAAACACCCAACTAGACTGAGAACGGAAGATGTCTTGGTCTGTCTGAAAATTGGCGTTACTATAACCAGTAACTCTCAAGTCATCACTGCCACAAAGAGCAACGACCCAATCCTTAGTCCTTCGCATATACTTAAGAATGTTCTTGACTGCTATCCGGTGAGCTTTACCGGGGTTTCCTTGATATCGGTTGACCATTCTCAAAGTAAAATCCACATCAGGGCGAGTATATGGCATAACATACATGATCGAGCCAACGGCGGAGCATATGGAACATGACTTATTTCTACCATCTCAACATCAGTACTTGGACTCTAAGTCTTAATAAACTTGGTATTTCTCTAGATAGGTAACTCTCCTTCTTGGAATTCTCCACGCTAAAATGTTTCAACACTTTATTCAAGTAAGTACTTTAACTAAGTCCAATTAGTCTTTTACTCCTATGTCTCAAAATCCTTATTCCCAGAATATAGGTAGCCTCTCATACATCCTTCATAGCGAAACTCCTTCCAAGCCAGGACTTAACTTCCAGTAAGGTTGGAACATCGTTTCCTATGAGTAGTATGTCATCAACATACAATACTAGAAAGCTAACTATACTCCCACTAGCTTTGACATATACACAGGACTCATCCTCACTCCTAGAGTTAGCTGTTTTGGGCCGTTGAGCTTTTGGGCCTCATTTTGGTTATTGGATTGGTTGCATTCTGTGAATTGTGGACTACTTCATCTGTTATGGGTAATGGATACTTTGGTTGGGACTTATTGGGCCAAAAGGCCCATTATTAATTTTGGACTTGGATTTTGGGCCCATTAGCAAGGGAAAGACTGTTAAGAGAGCTTCTTTTTTTATTTAGTAGTCTAATCTAAGGTCCTAACATTGGTTATTATTATTATTCACCTCAGGAGGTTTCGGACTGTTAAGAGAGCAGCTTTTTTATTCAGCAGTCAGAGGTGAGTCTTCTCACCATACCCATGGGTCTAATGCACCAAGGACGGCCCATTATATGATTATGATATATGTGTTAGCGATTATGTGCTTTTATATGACATGTGATTATGTGTTTCGCATGAAGACCCCAAGGGGAGCCCATGGCATTGGATGTAAGACCATGTGGGGTAGCCCATGGCCATCCAAGGTAAAGATCATGTGGGGTAGCCCATGTCATTAGATGCAAGACCATGTGGGGTAGCCCATGGAATTAGATGTAAGACTATGTGGGATAGCCCATGGCAGTCCTAGGTAAAGACCATGTGGGGTAGCCCATGGCACTATTAAAAGTTTTATTTATGCATGGATTATGTGATATATATGTAGCTTTAATTAGCTAACAGGATATGTGTATGTGTAGTGTGTGCTATGCTCTGGGAACTCACTAAGCATTTCGTTTACAAGTTGTTGATTTGTTTCAGGTACATCTAAGCCCAAGGGCAACGGCAAGGCATGATGGCGCGGCGCGTACTCTATCTCTATCTCTCTCTCTATCTCTCTCTCTCTCTTTCATTGTTAGGGTTTGGGGACACTCTGTTGATTTGAATATGTTGTAATTAATCGTTGATTTGAAAACACTTATGCTGGGATTTCATGGCTTATGTAATTATGTTTTAATAATTAAAACTGAAAATTTTCTCTAGTGCGGCAAGGGTATATCGGGGCTGTGTTCTATATGTATTGGGTGAGAGGTTCCATGTGGATCTAGTGTCGATACTTTTGCGAGGATTGAAAGTGATTGTCGGAATGGACGGGTTGGGGGCCAACGGGGCCATGATTGATTGCGAGCGCCAATTGGTCAGGGTTCAAACCCAAAGTGGGGGAGAGCTTGTTATTGATGGTGAGAGGGCCTTGCAGGGACCGACCCTCTATTCGGCTGCAAGGGCAAGGAGGTTTTTTACAGTAGGGTTGCTCAAGATTTTTGGCTTATGTTTCGAATATGAGAATGGAGGCCGTGACGGAAGTGGGAAGTGTGCTGGTTGTATAGGATTTTCGGCATGTGTTCCCCGAAGAGTTACCAGGAGTGACTCCGGAGAGGCAAGTGGAGTTTTGCATTGACCTGGTGTCAGCTGCCGCCCCAATAGCAAAGTCACCATATCGGTTGGCACCACCGGAGATGCAGGAATTATCTGTGCAACTTCAGGAGCTACTGTACCGGGGGTTCATTTGTCCAAGCAGTTCCCCGTGGGGTGCACCAATTATTTTCGTGAAAAAAAGGATGGATTGCACAGAATGTGCATCGATTATATGGAGCTGAACAAAGTAACAGTGAAGAACCGTTATCCGTTGCTGAGGATCGATGATTTGTTTGATCAACTTCAGGGTGCATCTTGGTTTTCCAAGATTGACCTTCGGTCTGGGTATCATCAGATGAGGATTCGGGATGATGATATACCAAAGACGGATTTCAGGACTCGGTATAAGCACTATGAGTTTGTGGTGATGTCGTTCGGGCTCACCAATGCCCGAGCAGCATTCATGAATCTCATGAACAGAGTGTGTAGGCCGATGCTGGATCGGTCGGTGATTGTGTTTATCGATGATATTATGGTCTACTCTAAGACTAGTGAGTAGCACGAGCAACATCTGAGGGAGGTATTAGAGACCCTGAGGGTGGAGAAACTTTTTGCGAAGTTCTCCAAGTGTGATTTCTGGCTGCGGGAAGCACAGGTTTTGGAGCATGTCATCAATCAAGAGGGTTGTTCGGTTGATCCAGCCAAGGTTGAGGCTGTAATGTGGTGGGAAGTACCGAGGAATGCATCAAAGATTTGCAGTTTCTTGGGCTTAGCAGGTTACTATCGAAGATTTATCCATGATTTCTCCTAGATTGTCGTGCCATTGACTCGCTTGACTAAGAAAAATGTGACTTTTTAGTGGGGTGCGGATCAACAGATGGCTTTTGAGACCCTGAGATGGAGGTTATGCAAGGCTCCGATTCTAGTACTACCTGAGGGGTTAGATGATTTGGTGGTGTACTGCGACGTGTCAATCTCAGGGTTAGGCGTGGTACTGATGCAGAGAGGGCATGCGATAGCTTACACCTCGAGGCAGTTGAAACCTCATGAGCCAAATTACCCCACTCATGACCTGGAATTGGGGGCAGTGGTGTTTGCCCTCAAGATTTGGAGACACTACTTATATGGTGCATGGATCACTATATATATACCGATCACAAGAGTCTAAAGTATCTGATGGATCAGCAGAACCTCAACATGCGACAGAGGAGGTGGTTGGATGTGCTGAAGGACAATGATTGCGAGATCCTTTACCACCCAGTGAAGGCCAACGTGGTGGCCGATTCTTTGAGCCGCAAGACGGTGGGGTCCCTAATTAGGGACATTTGTACGAGGATGACTGTGATTTTGCCTTTTTTGGATATGATCAGGGAGGCCTAGGTCGAGGGGGCAAAGAAGGAGAATTGGAAGATAGAGAAAATTCGGGGGCAGTATCCTTTGTATGTCAAAGATAGTCGCGACCTTTTGATGTAGTGTGGTCGGTTATGGGTACCAGTGACAGGGGGAGTGAGATAGAGGTTATTAGAGGAGGCGCACAAATCCAAATTCTGCATACACCCAGGAGCTACAAAAATGTATAGGGACTTAAGGCTGAGTTATTGGTGGCCCTGCATGAAGCAGGAGGTCGTCGGATTTGGGAGCGGTGCTTGACCTGTAGGAAGGTCAAGGCCCAGCATCAGCGGCCCCATGGCAAGGTTCAACTACTACCCATTCCCATGTGGATGTGGGAGGAAATCACCATGGACTTCATTACGAAGTTGCCTAGAATGACGAGGGGAGTGGACGCTATATGGGTGATCGTAGACAGACTAACAAAGAGCGCCCACTTTATTTTGATCTCCGAGAGTATATCCGTGGAGAAGTTGGCAGATATTTATGTTCGGGAGGTGGTGGCGGTGCCCGTGTATGTAGTGTTCGATAGGAATGTCCGGTTTACTTCCAGGTTTTGGAAGAAGTTCCACGAGGAATTGGGCACTCGACTGCATTTTAGTACGGCGTACCACCCTCAGACTGACGGTTAGAGTGAGAGGACGATCCAGATGCTGGAGGACATGCGTAGAGCATGCGTCCTGGATTTGGAGGGAGCTGGGATACATACCTCCCACTGGCAGAGTTTTCGTACAATAACAGTTATCAAACCAGTATCGATTGGGCTCCATTCGAGATGTTATATGGACGGAGGTGCAGGAGCCCAGTGTGTTGGGACGAGGTTGGACATTGGGTCATGGGGAGCACTGAGGTTGTGGTCAACACCACCAGACTAATTCAGCAGGTGCATGAGCGATTGCGAGTCGTGTAGAGCCGTCAGAAAAAAGTTATGCTAACCGGCAGTGTTTGGACCTTGAGTTTCAGGTAGGGGATTTCGTACTGCTAAAGGTGTCGCCCTGAAAGGGATTATCAGGTTTCGGAAAAGGGGTATGTTGGGGCCCCGATTTATAGGCCCACTCAAGATCATGGCCTGAGTGGGCAAAGTGACATATCGTTTAGAGCTTCCAAAGGAGCTCAATCAGATTCACAACACCTTCCACATGTCTCAGCTTCGGAAGTGTGTTGCTGACGAGTCCGTAGTTATCTCCATGGATAACATTCAGGTGGATGCGATCCTAAATTATGTTGAGAGGCCGGTCTCTATCTTAGACAGGAAGACAAAGGGGCTTCAGAACAAGGAAGTGAAATTGGTAAAGGTGCAATGGCAACACTGGAAGGGCTCCAAATGGAGTTGGGAGATGGAGGAGGAGATGCGGGAGCATTATCCCGATCTGTTTACACCTACGGACTTCGAGGATGAAGTCTAGTTCAACTGGGGGAGAGTTGTAACACCTTAAACTCGATACGTCTTGAAACCCTCAATAAATTATGTTTTCGCATAATTGGTCCCTTGAGTATGTTGGGCGTACCTATGAGTACGAGTAGCGTACTCTACATGATTGATCCTGGAGGATCCTAATGTACGCTGGGTGTACGCATCAGAGGGTTAAAACCCTAAATCTCGGATTTATCCCCTATTTAAACATCTCATGGCCTATTGGACCAAACCCTATCAGTCTCTTTAGCCCCATTTCGTCTTCCTACAGCTGAGTTAGTGTGTGAGTGAGAGTTGGAGCCTAAGAAAAAGGTTTTGGTGGCCATTTTGGAGTTCTTTCAAGAAGGAGAGTTGTTAAGCAAGCTTGGATCAGTTTGGTGCTTCAAGAATCTACATTGGGGTTATCTTGCAAGGCTTCTGGAGGTAAAAACCTTGCACCTTTCCATTTAAATCTTTAGATCTAGCTAGGATTTTCAAGTTTGGTCCCCTGTTGGATTTTGGACCTCTTTTGGCGAGTTAAGCGACTCCATGAGAGGAGAATGGCATATTTGAGGTCCCTTGGTCATTTTGAAGCATAAAAATGGAGAATTGCTGGAAGTATTGGTCTCATGCATTGGTTAATGACCTTGGAAAGGTCATAATGAAGGTTTTAGGCGTATGTGAGGCATGCAAAGGCATAAAGTTGGAAACTTTACGCCTTAGGACGTATTAAAACAACTCAGATCTGGCTTTTAGACGTAACGGAATCGGGTATTAAGCACATATTGGAAAAGTGCTTGATCTAGAAGAACGTTGGGCGTACTCAATGTACGTTGTGCGTAGCCCTTAAAACCCAGTACGTTGTGCCTACCAGAATGGTACACAGAGCGTACGCGCTACAGTTTGGGTCAGAATTGTTTTGGGCCTTTGAGCTTTTGGGCTTCATTTTGGTTATTATATTGGTTGCATTCTGTGGATTATGGACTATTTCATATGTTATTGGCCATGGATACTTTGGTTGGGCCTTATTGGGCCAAAAGTCCCATTAATAATTTTGGACTTCGAATTTTGGCCCATTTGGAAGGGAAGGATAATTGGGCCTCATGGACGGGTTTGGAGTTTGGGTTTTCCTTTGTCTAATCTAAGATCCTAACATTGGTTATTATTATTATTCAGCTCGAGAGGTTTCGACTGTTAAGAGAGCAGCTTTTGTATTCAACAGTCATAGGTGAGTCTTCTCACCATACCTATGGGTCTAAGCCACCAAGGCCGGCCCATTATGTGTTTATGGTATATGTGTTAACCATTATGTGCTTTTATATGATATGTGATTATGTGTTTTGCATGAAGACTGTGACAACCCAAGTTATTCCGTTACATTTCCCCGTTACCGTTAACGGAATATTCCAGTTTATAAAAGTTCTGTTAATTGGAGGTTGTCAATTTAATAAACGTTCCATTTGCTTACATTTAATATGCCGTTAAGTCGTGATAAAAGGGAATAAAAACACATGACACATATTTCCACTAAATTGGAAAATGTTAGTTTTTATTATTATTACCCCTAAATCGGGTGCGACCAAAAGCCCCGTTTAACGGCAGTATCGGGTAGAATACCACTGAGCCCCGACTCGAACCCCTATATAAAGGTGAGTGGAGTCCATTGGAGACTTTTTACACTCCCTAAACACTCTCTCTCTATACTCTCTCTCTAGACCCGTTTTCGCCCCAAATCCACAACCAAACGCTTCCAAATCGTAAGTCCGCTTATCCTAGCTTGTTCTAAACATATTGATTTGTGTTTATAGCTTAAAAATCGGACTTAGAAACTAAGGAAGAGGAGTTTACGGCCTAAGCTCCTCCTTAGGCCGTAAACACCTTAAATGAGGCCAACATGACCCCAAAATGTCCCTAAAGGCTTGTAAATAAATTAAAGGGTTTATCTAAGAGTGTTTGACCCTTTAAAACAAAGAAAATGGGACATAAAAGGGAGTTTACGGCCCAGGCATATGCCAAGGCCGTAAACACCTCTAAACCTTGTCTAAATGTCCCAAAAACACTCCTAAACCACCCTTAGGCTTAATACAAAATTTAGGGACTTGATATTCGGGGTTTGGATCAATTAAACGCAAAAAAATGAAGGGTCAAAAGGATTTTATGGCCCAAGCATGTACCAGGGCCGTAAACACCCTTAAACATGACCAAAACATTGATTTTGTCCCCCAAATGGCCTTAGACTATTACCAAAATGCTTAGGAATTTACCCTCTACCACTTAAGCCTTTATAACACCAAAAGAAAGTGTGTATAGGAGCTTGCGGCTGTAAGCTCCCTTGCTTAGGGCCGTAAACTCCTCAAAGGGGTCATTTAATGCTTTAAACCCATTCACTCATTTGATAATTGAGCCTAGCATAAATCTACAATTGATATGAGACACTTTAGCACACTAGAACCCTTCACCATGAGTTTACGGCCGTAAACTCATGGTGAGATGTCCCTGGGCCATAAACTAAGCTTTGGGAGTTTACTCTTGGAGAGTAAACTCCATTCCTAAGCCATACACACCTTTAGACGCTACCCGGGACACCCAAACACTTATCCAAAGTGTTTTCCGCTCCTTTGAGTGCGTATATTTGTTTAATTAGTATTAAATATACTAATTGTATGTGAACATATGTTATCATATGTTAAATAGGTCATTGAGTGTGTTCGAGTCTTTACGTGACACCGAACACCCAACCGGCACCTCCGTCGGACCTACTTACACCAGGTGAGTTCATACCCCTGAATGAACCTTTTAAATGTTTTTACATGTTTTATAGGGGGGAATACAAGTTAAACATGCCAGTTATCACATCAATCACATGTGATTGATAACCCGCATGCACAAGATTTTACCACACTGCACACTGTTTTACCAAGTAGGACACTATAATGGTTTTCAATTGTTTCAAAACTCTTACTTATACTGTTTTATCAAATTTCATTCTAAACTGGTTTATGAAAGATTTCCAAAGATTTTCAAACATATTTTACAAAAGAATACAAATTGTGATTTTTCCCCGAGTATAAAGGCTTTTCCTTAAAGTTCCTTTTTATGACGTATATTCTTACTTGTTAGTTACTACTGCTTCACTTTCATGTATTTTAAAATCCTACTTGATAATGCTTTCTCTTCGTGATACGCTTATACCTGTTATTGCCTCAATTTCACTTATACTTGTAGACGCTTATACCTAATAGATGCTCATACTTCACTTATCGTTGCTTCTACTTCGTGGTACACTTATACTTCACAATTCGGTTATTCCACATTGTATGAATTCACACCACAATGACACGTTTCCACTTAAAACACACTCAATAGTAGTTAGATGTATGTCTGTGCTTGTATAGGTACATATAAATAATGATTGAAAGACTTAAGAAGGTTCGTCCGCCCTATTTCCTTTTCTTCGTTGAGATATGGTCTGGTAGGATCGGATGGCCGTCCGAAGGTCGTTTGGTTCATTAGTTATATACTATGTATATGAGTATGGGCGTACATGAATGTTCTAGTCAGTTCAGTTAAGAGTCTTTACCTCTAGTCTACACTTACATTAGAAACACACTACCCACTACTTGGAAGTCTCTTCCTCTAGTTCAGCACTTACACACTACCGACTATTTGGAAGTCTCTACCCACTATTTGGGATGCATCTTCAGGACACGGCCTTCTCCGTCGTCTAGTTGGTAACCAGAATCTCCTGTAGGGAGAGCGGACATTGTATGTAAAGATCTATACGGGATTGACAACCCCGCACCTAGACTGCTAGCTACAGTCCCGGCCTACCAAGCCAACGAGTGACAAATGTCACATTTTAGACGCTTGTAGGGCGTCTGGTACTCTGGTCAGTATGGTTACGAGTATCCCGGGTTACCTTATAATTCATTGGCCTTAAGGTAACGGTATTTCACTGGCAATTTACACTGTATGCTAGTAAATCATTTTCAGAGTCACCCTGTTTTGACCTTACAAGACGTATCTTTCATTTGATACTGTCTGGGGTCTGTATTCCCTGTTTTGACCTTACAAGACGTATCTTTCATTTGATACTGTCTGAGGTCTGTATTCACTATTTTGACCTTACAAGACGTATCTTTCATTTGATACTGTCTGGGGTCTGTATTCACTGTTTGAGACCTTACAAGACATATCTTTCACTTGATACTGTCTGGGGTCTGTATTCACTGTTTTGACCTTACAAGACGTATCTTTCATTTGATACTGTCTGGGGTCTGTATTCACTGTTTTGACCTTACAAGACGTATCTTTCATTTGATACTGTCTGGGGTCTGTATTCACTGTTTGAGACCTTACTAGCTGTACCTTTCATTTGGTACCTTGCTGGGGTCTGTGCCTCCATTTGTTAGACTGAACCAGGCATGTCGTTCGTTCGATACTTTCCTGGAGTCTATGATTCCTTTCCTTAGTCAGCAGTCCTCACTGCTGAGGCATATGTTATTCCCTGATGTTGTTTGCTTTCCTCAATAATCAAATTCAGTATTTTGATAATGATAGCAATTTAGGGAAAACTACTTTTTACCACATAACACTGACCAGCCTTGGTAGAAGGCTGCTTTATTAAAGAAAATATAGGATTTTCTGGAAAGAACTCTAATACACAGTAAACACTTAAACTACTACTTTATAAAGTTATTTGAATAAATGTCACTAAATACTTATGAACTCACCAACATTTGTAAAAATGTTGATACTCGCTTTTCAAATAACTTGTATTCTCAGGTCAGCAATTAGACAGGTACACCCCCAGAGCTGTTGATGAAGATGGCTTAGTACCTTGTTGTACTTTATATATATTTTCCTGTATTACTTTGATACTATGAAATGTAAACCATATAAAACTATTACTATTAATGCAATGTTTAGTTGTGCTTTGATTACTATATGCATGTGTTGTGATACTTGACATGACATCATCCACCCCAGAACGTTTCCACCTTTCCGGTTTTAGGGTGTGACAAAGACCCCGGGGGGAGCCCGTGACATTGTATGTAAGACCATGTGGGGTAGCCCATGGCCGTCCTAGGTAAAGACTATGTGGGGTAGCCCATGACATTGGATGCAAGACCATGTGGGGTAGCCCATGGCAGTCCTAGGTAAAGACCGTGTGGGGTAGCCCATGACATTGGATGTAAGACCATGTGGGGTAGCCCATGGCATTGGATGTAAGACCATGTGGGGTAGCCCATGGCAGTTCTAGGTAAAGACCATGTGGGATAGCCCATGGCACTATTACAGGTTTTATGTATGCATGGCTTATGAGATATATGTGTAGCTTTAATTAGCTAACATAATATGTGTATGTGTAGTGTGTGGTATGCTCTGAGAACTCACTAAGCATTTCGCTTACAGGTTGTCGATTTGTTTCAGGTACATCTGAGCCCAAGGGCAAGGGCAATGCGTGATGACGTGGTGTACACTCTATCTCTCTTTTTCACTGTTAGGTTTGGGGACACTTTGATGATTTGAATAAGTTGTAATTAATCGTTGATTTGAAAACAATTATGTTGGGATTTCATGGCTTATGCAATTATGTTTTAGTAATTAAAAATGAAAAATTTCTTTAAAATTTGGGTCGTTACATAGAGAAGCCAAACACTTTGTCCTTTTCATCAAAGCAAAGATTCCATCTACGAGAATGTTGCTTCAATCCATAGATTGTTTTCTCAAGCTTACCTACTCTATTGGGGTATTTAGCATCCACAAAACCCTCTGGCTGACTCATGTTAACATCTTCCGCCAACTTCCCATTAAGGAAAACAGTTTTGACATCCATTTGCCACATTTCATAATCATGAAACACGGCTATGGTTAACAAAACCCTAATAGACATGATATTGGCCACTGCTGAGAAGGTCTCATCATAGTCACACCCTTCGGGGTTTGATTAAATGCCTTCGCAACCAGTCGTGCCTTGAACGTGTGCACCTTGCCATCCATGTCGGTCTTCTTCTTCAAGATTCATTTGCAACCAACTATCTTGCGACCTAGTACATTGTCAACCAAGTTCCAAATTTGATTTTCATACATGGACTGGATCTCATTGTCCATTGCTTCTTTCCATTTAGCAGACTCAGGGCCCACCATGGATTCCTTCAAGCTAGAAGGTTCATCCAAATTTACTAGTTTACTATCACTAATAAACATATCACCATCCGTAGTGGAATGCTTGAAAGGTAACATACTCGTCAATTGGTTCAACAAGAATTTTGTCCTTGGGTTGAACGCTAGTGTTAGAGGTTCCTTTATCGCTTGACACTTGAATTTCTACAAGATCAATTATACTTCCACTGTCCTCTTTGCATATGAGTTCCCTCTCACGGAAACTCCACTTCGTGCTATGAAGACCACATTCTCACTAGTGATAGGTTTTGAGCATCCTAACGCTCCTATGGTGTACATGCAACCCTAGAAACCTTGGATCTATGTTTGACTAAGATACATGCAAATAATTATTTTTCCAAGGTTCTTATCCTATCTAGCTTGGCATGGGGAAATTTAATCAAATAAAGCTAGTAGAATTACTTACCTTGTAGTTGTAGTTGATTGCTTGGAGTTTGTGAGCCTAGCACCAATAGTGTGCATGCCTCAAATGGAAATCACAAATCACCACAAACTTTGGAACCTTGAGAGAATAGTCACAGCCTTCTTGAAATTAGCCCTCTTAGTATACTCACCACAATTAGTGTGGTTTCAAGAACCAAAACCTCTTTTATATAGTGTGGTGTATTAGGGTTACATCCATGTAAACCCTAATACCCATGTCTTTTCATTTCCATGAGATCCATGGGTTAAAGCTCCATGGATTATCCATGGACTTTCCATGCAAGCCTAGCCCATTCCAAATAAGCATTAGCCCACACTATATAAATACAAGAGCCCATATTTAATTAGTCATACTTTTGATCTCTAAATTAATTCTACATTAATTATAGATCAATACTAATTAAATAATATTATTTTATATTAATATATTAGAACTTATAATATATTAATAAATCATAACTTACACTTTTTTCAAAAGATTATCCATAAATTGTTCGGGTGAAGTGCAACCCAAATGAACCATGTTGGGTCAGGTCAAGTACATATCAAATATAGTTATGGACTTAGACACTATATCCAACAACTAGGTCTTTAGAACAAGTATCCAAAGGACTTATGTGGGTAGCCGATGAAAATACACCACTTCAAGGTTCAAGCTTGTCGTGAGTCTCTCATCAAATGAAAGTTTAACAACCCCAAACCTTGATATGTACCAAAGAGGGAACCTTCCTTGTCCAGATCTCGTGAGGTGTTTTGGCAACCTTCTTTGACGGGACTAGATTAGGGATATGGGCGGCAGTCTCTAAGAAATACCCCCAGAATGATATCGGAAGCGAACCTCGACTCATCATGGAACGAACCATGTCCAACAAGGTTCGATTACACCTCTCAGCTAAACCATTAATCTGTGGTGTCCTAAGAGGTGTTAATTGTGAAACAACTCCACATCTCTTGAGGTAGTCGTGGAACTCGATACTAAGATACTCACCACCCCTATCGAATCTGAGCATCTTAATGTTCCTGCCCAATTGATTCTCGACTTCAGGTTTAAATTCTTTGAACTTTTCAAAGGTTTCTAACTTATGCTTGATTAAGTAGATATATCCATATCTACTATAATCATCGGTAAAGGTCACATAAAAACAATTCACATCCCTTGTGGTGGATCTGGAGGGCCCACATACATCGGTGTGTATGAAATCCAAAAATCCCTCACGTCTTTCACATGAACCTGTGAAAGGTGATTTAGTAATCTTTCCAAGAAAACAAGATTCACATGTATCATCCGACCTTAGGTCAAACAATTCGAACACTCCATCCTTTTAGAGTTGGGCAATGCGCTTTTTTTTGACATTTCCAAGACGACAATGCCACAAGCATGCCTTGTCTAAACCATTAGACGAATCAATGTGCAACACTTTATTTCCTGAATTTCCTACAACCATCACAATTTCATATTCGTCATCACAAGGCAATGCTTCAAAATAAAATACACCATTATAATATGCATTAATAGATCCATTCTCATTATTAAAAGAATATATAAAGCCTTGTCTATACTAACAATGAAAAGAAATAATATTCCTCGTAATTTCTGACCAGTAGCAACAATTATTTAATTCTAAACATAATGCACTACTAAGCTTCAAAGAATAAAATTCAATCTTGGTAACAGGTGACGATCTCCAATTGCCCATTATCAGGTTCATCTTCCCAAGCTCCACATTCCTGCTTTCTCTTAGTCCCTGCAAGTCAGAGCAAATGTGAAAACCACATCGTGTGTCAAGGACCCAAGAATTAGAATGCGATAAAATGTTAGACAAAATAGTGTAAATACTTGTTGAGGTAGGCTTGGTCTTGCCATCCTTCATGTCCTGCAGGTACTTGGGGCAGCTTCTCTTTCAATGGCCCTTGTCTTGGCAGTAGAAGCACGTTGCATCCTTTGGACTTGAGGCAGGGGGAGCAGAATTGGTTTTTCCTTTGGGTCTACTACTAGAAGGCCCATCAGGAGACTTTCCCTTCCAAATTTGCTTTTAGGGAGATTTCCTCTTTTCCTTCTTTCCTTGTCCAATAGCCAGGGTTGGAGCAGCAGCAGTAGGAGTGGACTTAATAGCCTTTCATTTCAATCCACTTTCAGCGGTTCTCAACAAGCCTTGAAGTTTACTCAACATGACTTCCTCTTTGCTTAAATGATTAGTCATCTTGAATTGGTCATAGCAAGGAGGCAATAATTGCAAGAATATTTCTATGGCTAACTCTTCATTGAAGTTCACATTCAGCTTTAGTAAACGATCCATATATCTTTGCATGCATTGCAGGTGGTCATGGTGACCTCTCCATCCTTCACCTTGGTGGTTATGACATGATGAGCACTTTGGTGGTACTTCTCCATCAAGTCCTGGCACATCTCTAAGGCCAATAGTCCATATAAAACCGTTGTAGCCCAGGAGTCATAGTCGCCACCATATTGCAAGACACTTTAGTAGCATCATTGCATTGGGCCTTATACTCAGCCATTTCTGTAGGAGTAGATTTTGTTTCATCTATCTCGTTCAACTGTTTCTCGAGGACATATTCCTTGTCCTCGTAACGCAATCCATTCTGATGTTTCGGATCCAATCCTTGAAATTGGAACCATCGAATGTGACCCTCGCATAAATGTTCAAGAGCGAGAAAGAGTTCAAGGAGTTGTTGTTGGAGGAGCCAGAAGCATTGTTTGATGTAGACATCTAAAAAAGAAGAAGAACGTGTTTTAGATTAGATAGAAAATCCTTAATATAGCACCCAAAAAGAAATATTAAGACTAGGACCCAACACAATAATTCACAATCCAGAAAAGGGATGTTGTAATCCCAATGTAAATTATAAGAAGGTAAGTAAATGACGATTTACAAATTCCACAATGAAAACAAAATTTTAAATGAATTAGGTTTTGAATGAAATAAAATTCCTAGATCTTTTGAGATTCATTGAAGTATTCAATGGCATGTTTACTCTCGATTATGCCCTTCAAATTTGTGACTGGGATACCGAGGATCACAAACAAGGTGTGAATAACCATGCAAATTAGCTTGCTACTCTCGATGTCATTTACCACCTAATCAATGTGCCAGTTAACTACACACGCTCCATTGACCAATGATAATTTACGAGCTACCCACTGCCACCCTTTGTTAGTCTAAGTTAGTGTGTCGGTTAACCACACACGCTCCACTAACGACTCGACAAAGTGCAATGTGCAATTTCATGGATTAGAATCAAATTCACATTTTCCTAAAGTAATAAATATTGAGAATTTATAAAAACATTTAGTTACTCTAAATTTATCATTATACTTATTAATGAGAGATTAATGCCCTATGCTACCTGTTCAGCTAACGCCCCCCGCTAGTCAAGAGTGTGGTGGGTAAGAATGGATACCCAATGACGGTCATTTTATAAGCCGCTTCCTTAAACACCCCTTATAGACCAGCTTCGTGAATGAGACCTACTAACGGTAAGACTGACTCTTCTTATACATATATATAAATTAAACTAATAATATAATAATAGTATAAGGGTGTATTTTAAACTTTTAAAGTACTAGGGTTCAAGAATTTAATATTTCAAAATTAAACTTTTAATTAAATTTTAAATTCTGAAACCAAAGGGTTATTTTTGAAACTTTTCAAAAATACTAGATGAAATTTTAAATAATAAAATAAATCAAACAATTTTGTCTTTATCTTAAAATTTGACCAAATCACTTAATTTGATAAGGATATAGATTTACCATTCCATAAAATTCATTTTTAGACAGTTAAAACGAATTTGGAAATTATCATAATCAAACAAAGATATCAAAATCGAAAAATCAGGGATCTGACAGCCCGACTCGTCGAGTTGTTACACTGAACTTGTCGAGTAAGCTCAACTCGTTGAGTCCCATGTGGAACTCGTCGAATCTGATGAACAAATTGGCGAATCTGTTCCCTCCTCCTTTGGACAATTCACATATGCATCATATTCAACTGAAAAACATCCTAGACTCTGATACCACTGAAGGGTTATATGTATAACTACATTCTATGTGTTCATGCAACCCTATTTGCTTTGGATCTAAGTTTTTCACTAGTTGAACATGTAATTGAATACCACAGCAATAAACCCTAGATCTAGCATACAATTTTGAAATTCATATAACAAAAAAGGTTTTGATGATTACCTTGCTTGTTATGTAGTAATAACAAGAACTCCTTGTAGATCCTTGATAAAATTCATTTTTAGACAGTTAAAACGAATTTGGAAATTATCATAATCAAACAAAGATATCAAAATCGAAGAATCAGGGATCTGACAGCCCGACTCGTCGAGTCGTTACACTGAACTTGTCGAGTAAGCTCAACTCGTTGAGTCCCATGTGGAACTCGTCGAATCTGATGAACAAATTGACAAATCTGTTCCCTCCTCCTTTGGACAATTCACATATGCATCATATTCAACTGAAAAACATCCTAGAGTCTGATTCCATTGAAGGGTGATAAGTATAACTACATTCTATGTGTTCATGCAACCCTATTTGCTTTGGATCTAAGTTTTTCACTAGTTGAACATGTAATTGAATACCACAACAATAAACCCTAGATCTAGCATACAATTTTGAAATTCATATAACAAAAAAGGTTTTGATGATTACCTTGCTTGTTATGTAGTAATAACAAGAACTCCTTGTAGATCCTTGACTTTTGAAAGCTTAGTGCCTCAAATGGTGCACCTTTAATGGCTCGCAAACACCACTAGCAAGAAGATGAGAATGAGAGAGGAGGAAGCTCTTACAATTTCGGCTAGGGTTCTCTGGATGCAATCATTTTCCGAAAATCCTATGCCATGGGGTTCTTTATATAGCTGAGGGCTGCTAGCGTTTCTGGAGGAAACCCTAATTTCCTGCTTAAGGCTTAAGTAGCCCATGGACCTCCCACTAAGAGGCCTTGGACGAAATCTATAGGGCCTCCATATAGAATTTCGTCCACTCCTAATTAAGGAGTCTATCAACCTAGTTTCACAACTATCAATGATTTGCAAAACATCCCCTATTATTTTAATCAGTTCCTTTAATACCAAAATTAATTCGAAATTAATTTATGATTAAATACTACTTAAATAACATGATTTCTAATTAATATATTATTTTTTATAATACATTAATAAATCAATTTATTATTCCAAATAATAAATTCAACCTCTCTCTGCAAAAATCATCCCGTCAAGTTACTAGGGTGAAGGCAACCCAAAAGGACAATGCTACTATCAATTCAAGTACAAACCAATTATAGTTATGGGCTTAGATACCTAATCCAACAATCTTCCACTTGGATAAATCTAATAACTACAATTGCAAGTATGACTTCAAAATTTGACCAGCAATTGTAGCTTTCAAAAGCCGTTGTCGAACTCTGAACTAGTTAGTCGTGTGTCCTTAAGATAAGTGATCATATAATCCTCCATTCTGCAAGATATCATGTGGACAAAGAACTCTTAATAGAATCGTAAAAATAATTTTTTGGTCAAAATTTTAGCGCGGATTCACGTTACTAATGTTTAAAACAAAATTACATTCAGTTTAAATTCACACTTCGAATAATAATAAGCTCGATTCACTTTGTGAAACATAAAAAATCTATTATATATAGTTTAAATTCATAATGTAAATAAATTCAATTGTGAATTTAAAAAAATCAACTTTTGAGTAATAAAAACATTAAAATATTATAAAATTATAAGGAAATATACTTTGATTCACATGTAAATTTCACTAAATTAATTTCTCAATAATCAAAGTGTTGAAATAGTAAGTCAGTTTCACATTGTGAATGGTAAAAGCAAAATTATATTTGATTCAGATTCATAGTGTGAATGTTATTCACAATGTGAATCTAACCTAAATTTTGATTTTTTTTTACATTTATGTGAATATGAATATATATTTAAAGAGAACCAAAATTATGAATTTTGATACATTTATTTCATTTTTTCGATATAAAATATTTTACATACTAAAAAGATCTAACAAAACGAATTCGTTTTTTTGAAAAAAAAAAGTTTGTGCACATCCAACATAAGTGATGAAAATCTATTGATGATATTGGTTCTTTGGTTCTTTAGTTCCATGGTTCAAAATGGATTCTTGTTGAACTTATATATATATATATATATATATATATATATATATATATATATATATATATATATATATATATATATATATATATATATATAGGGTGACTTCAATAGAGAACCATAATTAACCAAGAAACAATTTTTTTTCAACTTTTAGAACTTATTTTTTTATAAAAAATATAAACTAAAAATACAGAAATTCATAACTTTTTATCCTTTTTCCAATGATATAAAATTCGATTTTTTTTACGTCAAATTCACAATGTAATTCTTCGAAAATTCACAACGTGAATCCAGAAAATATTTTTCACATTCACAATGTTAATATATGAATTTAGATATTTTTAGATTTCTTTTTTCGATAAAGAATAAGCTCTAGAAATTGAAAAAAAGATTTGGTTCCTTGAAGAACCCATAATTATGGTTTTCTATTGAACTTTTCCCTATATATATATATATATATATATATATATATATATATATATATATATATATATATATATATATATATATATATATATATATATATATATATATATAACTTGGTATATTAATAAAACCAAAAAATATATATACAATAAATTCCAAGTTAGGCTTATGTACAGTGTTGGTTTTGAGCCGGCTTGGACACCACCTAGTCTGGAGTCGAGTGGATTTCCCTCTTCTCACCACATCCGCTGTCTGTTTCACCATTTTAAACTTTCTCCCCCGTCTTACCGTTATCTTTATGACTTTATCTCTTCCCGTTATATTTTCGAATACGAAAGACGCTTTCTCCACTGATTAGGAGATCCCTCCGGCCAAGCGTCTCAAAGACCTAATTCCGGCTTCGCCATTACCATCACCATCTTCAAAGGGAAAATCTAAATCTGTAAAAGAAGAAGACGATGATTTGTTGTGGGTTCAATAATTGGATACTTGTCGTGTATGTTTTTTGGAGGAGGAGATGTGGTATCTTCCTATTCCCATTTTGATACACATTGCCTTCTTACTTTCTTCTCTCTCACCAAGAGTCGGTTCGAGAGGAAAGAGACAATACCTCCGTCTCAATGCTCTCTTGCTATGTTGATGTTGTCACATATGTCTTCGATTTCATTTTTCTACTACTACTACTACCTTCCTAGGGTTTAAGTTTTAATGAATTTGCTACTGCTTTTCCATTTTGATTATTATAATTGGGATTTTGGGGCTTATCTACTTTAGAATATGTTGCTTTGAATCAATTTTATATGGTGTTTAGGTTATATTAGGTGTTTTTGTTTTATCAAGGTACTTGCTTTTTGGTGTCCTATAAGGAATAGAAAACAGATTTCAATATGGATTAAAAAATCAGATACCCACATGCTTTTTGCATCTAATCCATCTGTTAGGTTTTCTTTCTAAACAGGAAAAGAAGATGAAAATAGGTTTGTAAGAATCTAAGTGAGTTGCATTACTTATTTTATATATTTGTTGATATGAATCCATTCATTTATGTGTGTATGAAATCTGATTGTAGCTTATCCTGGCAGCTATTGCCTTTTCTAAGTGATTTTTTTTCTCTTTCGGAAGTCTTATCATTTCTTGCTTGCTATTTGCAAGGTTCAATCAAGGCCTAGAGAAATATGAATATTTAGGTATTTTTAGGTAAAACATTTTTAACTCTTTGATTGTAGTTTTTTTAAATTTGACCATAGCTTGCTTCAAACCACATTTTAGTTTCTACTGTCTTTTTCCTTTAGTATTACCTTTTCTCATTATCTTTCAATTTCTCTCCTATTATTATCTATATTTTTTCTTTCTATATCTTGAGCTCATTGAGAGTGACATTTCTGTTAATGAGTTACAACTGTATTTTTTTTCACAAGTAAAAAAAAAATATATATGGAAACATGTTTTAATAGCAATATACTCTTAAAAATCTTATTCATTTATTGTTTGATGTTTTCGAGTTGAAGTTTGATTCTAAACAAATAAGCTTTCTGACCAGTGCAAAATGCAAAGTACGGGATACCTTCCTAGTTTAATATTTAAGACCTAACATGTCTACGTGGTAGAGATTTGATCACATAGTATTTGTCATTGTATAAATATATAATAAAAATTAAAATATTATTACAGAAGTTAATAAAAATATTAATAATTAATTCTTAGGTTAGTAAACGGATAAACGGTTGTTGCATAAGAAGATTTAACATATTAATGTATATTCTAATTTGGTTTTAGACTGGAATATATGTCTAGAGTTGTAATAATATATATTTCTGTTTTACACTAAAACATATATATGTATTTCTTCGAAGCAGTTGCATAAATTTAAAATATATACTTCATCAATCATATATATATATATATATATATATATATATATATATATATATATATATATATATATATATATATATATATATATATATATATATATATATATATATATATATATATATATATATATATATATATATATATATATGGTTTATCCCAAAATAATACCGTACTTTTAAAAATAAATATATGTTTTACCAAAATGTCTCTTTAGTAGTTAACTTACCATGGAATTAAATAGGATAAAATGATGGAATTAAACACAATAAGATGATACAACAAAATGATACCTTATTAGCAATGTTCTAAAAAGCCCGTTATGGCTCCAAGACTTCTACTTGCCGTCAAGCTTTAACAAAATACCGCATTAACTCTCTCTCTCTCTCACACACACACACACACACACACATATATATATATATATATATATATATATATATATATATATATATATATATATATATATATATATATATATATATATAACAATAGAAAATACATATAAAATTATTAATTATACAAATTTAAAGCCTCAAATAACAAATTACAAACAACATGATTCGTCATGGTTCAAATAAGCTTGAGTCTTAGCCAACTAATGTCTTACATCATTTAAAACCATGATTATTAGTTAACATACCATATCATGAAATTAAATAGAATAAAAAATAATAACAATAAGTAACGCCATCCTTGAAATTTATAACGCTACGAAAAGTACATCTGGCAAATAACGATATTAATTTTCAAACCCTACTAGAAGAATAAATAAACATTATCCTTGATTCATAAATATATTGAGATAACAATTCAAACAAACTTAAATTAAACAAACCAAAACGTGCAAGCAAACCTCCATTTTCTATTACATATTTTATATTGCTATAAAACGATTCTTGGTGTAGTGATTTTCAATCTACTCTTCTTCGTGGCATTTAATGGAATCCTTGTTTACTCCCGCATGTTTAATGCTTCTTCTAAATAAATACAAGTCTTAGTCAAATACAAATATTGAAGTTTGAAAAATGTTAGGTGATGATATATTTATTAAGATTTGTAATCCATTATTAAAATGTTAGCAATTAACTTAATTAATTGTTTAACTTTTTGTTTTTGGACTGAATGTCACTTAACTTCATAACTTATGGACTAAATTAGTAAATTACATAAATGGTCCATGGAAATTATAAATTTAGTCATATTTTTTTCTTGCTCCGCTCGTCTTTAAACATTAACTTCTTGCATATGCAATCCTTTTACTAGACAACGTTAAAGACAACCCATTAACCTTAATCAAAAACCATAAACCATGACAAAAAAATTTCATTTTTATTAATAACATTTTGCAAAGGCCTTGTGTAAATTTTTTCACCAATACACATAAAAGAAGTGTGGGTATCTTGGGGGAATAACTTTCTTTGAGCTTTGGTTGTATACATTGCATCCTCTCATTTAGTTATTTTAAAGTTAATTATGAAAAATATTTTGCAGATCCATAGTTTAAGTTTGAAGTCACACAAGTGTTCATCCAATTCTCTCAAACCAGGGTTCTCATACCAGCTTATAACATCCCAAGAACATACCAAAATTTTTCATTTTTATTGAAAACATTTTCATAAAACCACAAGATGATCAATCATTATTTTCAAATCAAATCCATATAGTCAGAGTAGCAAATAATCTCTAAAGTATAAATCACCAGGAGAATGTGTACAATTAGACATTTGTCTTCCCTCGATTATCATTGGTACCTGAAAAATAATTAAAACAACTGTGTAAGCACGAAGATTAATGAGTTCCCCCCCCCCCCCCCCCCCAAAAAAAAAAAAAATACCCCACACAACAATATATAACAATAAATGCACACCGGGCCCATAATATAAAACTGGATTGCCACCGAGCCCACAACATATGACTAGAATGCCCCCATGTCCCTCAATTTATGACTGCATTGCTCCCAAGCCCACAAAATAAGACTTGAATGCCCTTCCGGCCCTCAGCTTATGACCGGATTGCTCCTGAGCCCACAACATAAGATTGGAATGCCCTCTCGACCCTCAACTTATGACAATATTGCTCCCAGTTTTGTTGGCATATAGCACATAGTAGTACCGCCTCAGCCCAACCATACCATGTCGACATATGTAACAGATAAACAATAGACAATCATATAGATTTACCAATCTAACAGATCACTATAACATAGGAACATCCTGTACATAAGGATACATAAAACAACTTAGTTGGTCGGCATTGGTGCCTTTGACCCACGATTGCAGTGAGGATAACTCACCTTAATCCTGAAGACAAGATAAACTACCTACTTGAGCCAAAAATATCAATCATTCTCTTGCAAAACATATCCACAATAAAAACCAAATTAACAATCAAGGAAATAACTGACCCACAAAAGGTCTAGGCTCACAATTAAACCTCTGTTGGGAAAAAAACCATTTTGCTTTTCCAATACTACGTCCAAAAGTCAAACCGACCAAATATTCAATGGTCAACCCTCAATTGACTTCCGCCATGTGTAACTAATCTACACCATGCATAGTGCTACGTCATGCATACCTAGTTTACGCCCTACGTTAGTGCTCTTTATCCGAAAAACTTCTATAAAGCTCTTAATACAACAAGTCAAACTCTCAAATTCCCATATCTGATCTAAATGAATGTCTTAATGGAACAAGTCTCTAAATTTATCCTTTTGCATGGTTACAAAAAACACAATACCAAAACCTAGGTCCATAAAGTTATCTATTGCTCAATAACTCATGCATGAATTGATGAGAGTGCCCAAGCTCTCATGTTTATGACTCAATATCCTCAAAACATCAGAACAAATGGTCTAGAGTAACCCATACTCACAAGAACCAAGATTAAGGGACAAAAACATAAAACCCATGAGCTAACTTGATCTAAAAAATAGAACATCAAGATGCAAGCTTTATACCTTTTGTAGATTGGTGATGAAGCGAAAAGTCTGAATCTACAAAGCTTGGAGCTCACACTTGCTCCTCTAGTGGACTCCTTTTTCAAGCATTCACCCAAAAATCACACTAATACTTCTAAAACTCATAATTAGTGGATAGGGTTTCAAAGGAATGATTTGAGGTGATGGAGGCTGGTAATGGGAAGGGTTCCAAGAAGTTAGATCCGTTAAATAAGGACCAAAGCATTAAGGTTAGGGTTTTGGTCAGGAGCAAATATGCCATGCATAGCTCATTAAAATCGTGATTCGATTTCAGCATCTACCCCTTTCTTAGCTTGCGTACGCCCTCTATAAGGCAAAAACCCCCAACTTCCAATTTAATTTCAAACAACCATAACTTCTTTGATTCAACTCCATTTTCGGCATTCTTTATATGCATGAAAAGGTATTGAAGAGCCCACACAATCTTATCTAGTTACCTTTGAATGGAAAAACATATCTAACTAAAATCCTTAATTCATGCAACAAACATGAGATATCACCTTTCCAAATTTACCCTTTGCTTCAAGGCACAAATTGAGGGCATTAATCACTTAATCCAATATTACCAATATCAAAAAAGGGCCTAAACCCTATTCCTTTGAAACCCAACACCGCACTTCATCAAATTCTCGCCTGACGTCTCTGAACATCACTAAAATAGGTGTTAAAATTCTCCCCCACTTAAATTGCGTTTCGTCAACGAAATATGACTTGGTTAGAATTCCTTAAGAATGTACTAACACTATTTCACATGCCCCCTCCCCCCACGCATCGGTTCGTAACATCAACACATCCAAATTAAAAACTAGAGAAACCATGCAGAACCCAACTCATGCCAACAAAAATCCAAACACTTGAAAAAAACAATTGCAACAACCATCTCCCTCTCCCTCTAATGGTATGAACCTACTCATAGGGAACTACTCAAACTGGGAAAGTCTTGAAGTTATGACTGAACTGACTTATACTTCACAAAATCGGGAATTCATCAACCCAAAATTTCAAGAGACAAACATACTGGCTGATGATCATCCACTCATCATACTTATCCAAAGTATCTGACCAGGAACACCATCAAACCAAGTATAACAATACTCATAATATTTTGATGAAGAATTTCAACCCAACCCAAGCTCATAAACCACCTAAATGTTCTCAGATACATACTTGACTTCATGCCAAGTAATCACCTTCCAACTACTCCAACGCACGTATTAGTGGATAGTCCTTAAGAAAATCTTGGGCATCATACATACTCCCATTCGTATAGGGGTACCATTTAGCCAACAATTTATCCTGGATTCCTACAACGAATTCTACCACTAGCAACACAACTCACTTGAAACCGATCTTGCGACAACGAATAATGATCAACTAAGGAACTCCACGAGGAACTATCGATAAACAACCGTGACTTTTCCAACAAGTCAAAATCCTACCAAAACTTGGCCCATACTTGTCGGCTACTGAGCCATCAAAAATATTCCCATACTATATGAAATACCAATTATGCCAAAGACCAACCAAATTACACCATGTGGATCACCACGAAATAACTACCGACCGAACACACAATGAAATCCACAATGGTCCATGACATTTCATGACACCATCCAACCATTAGAATCAGAAGCCCACGGTTCCTCACCCTTCTTGCAATCACCCAATCTCGGCTATGAAGATTCCCAACTAGCGCCTCATGGGCCTATAGATATACGACCATCATCCCACCAACCTACAAGAATCCAGTTAATGTCCTACTTGGCACTTACCAAAACCACATGAACCATACCATACTACAATACACAACCTTTCCACAGTCTCACTACCTTCCCTGGTATGACCTAACTAACCCTATAGAATACTACAAGCCAAGTTGTAGACTTACCACACTTTAATAACCGCCTACCAAGGTGGGGAATATTTCGTTTACCTTGCAATATTGCAGCACTTGCACAACTGCTATGGGTCTAGCCCATGGTCTTGCCAACTACCCATAAGAATACATAACCAAACACCAATACGAGCCGAACCGCCAATGTAATGCCCGTATTTCTGGCTAAGCATTAGTATGTAGATGTAATAGTTAGGGGCAACAATTGTATCCTATTTAGAAGTAAAAAAGAAGAATTATTGGAGTATTATGTGATTTATGTGATTTTATGTCCATTATAATTATTTATAACGACATAATAAAAAAGTAATAAAAATAAGCGTAAAAAATAAACTAATAGATAGACACAACATCTATGAACAAAGTTGAAGTAGTCGTAACAAGGAGTTAGAGGATATAAGGAACGCTCAAATCTGACTTATAACGAAAAAGTTATGACATCGAAGTTTTGCGGCACAACCGGCATGACATTGGGAATTGTAAAAAGTGAATTTACATTAAATACCTTTTATCCTTTGCGATCTAAACGAAAGTCGTAGTATACGGTAAACTGAGAGTGTGCATAAAAAGAACATCCAAATTGGACTTCATACCAGGAGAGGTACCATGGTATGCGGATTTAGCCAACTATTTAGCAAGTTAATATATTCCAATGGATTTGACCCGACAACAAAAGAAGAAATTCTTTTTAGAAATCACATACTACTTTTGGGATGAGCCATACCTTTTTCGAAGTTGTGGAGACGGAATGATAAGAAGATGCATGTTAGGGAAAGAAAGTCAAGAAATCATGAAGCATTGGCATAGCGGTCCTACCAGAGGACATCATGTAGCGAAATATACGGCTAAAAAGGTTTTTGATATCGGTTTTTATTGGCCCACTATTTTTAAAGATGCTATTAAACTTGTCAAAGAATGCAATTCATGCCAAAGGACGGGAAACATTTCATCACGAAATGAGATCCCTCAAAATAGCATTCAAGTGTGTGGGATATTTGATATTTGGGGAATTTACTTTATGGGACCTTTCCCAATGTCAAAGGGTAATAAATACATATTGGTGGCATTCGATTATGTATCTAAGTGGGCGGAAGCACAAGCATTACCCACTAATGATGCTCGAGTGGTGGTACATTTCTTTAAAAAAATGTTTTCAAGGTTTGGAGTTTCGAAGGCTCTAATTAGCGATCGAGGCACCCACTTTGCAAATGATCAAATGACTAAGGTGTTGCAAAAACATGGTGTCCACCATAGATTCTCGACATCCTATCATCCCCAAACGAGCGGGCAAACTGAAGTTACAAACCGGGCATTAAAGAGGATTTTAGAAAGATCGGTTGGAAGTAATAGAAAGGAGTGGTCGGATAAGCTTGATGATGCACTATGGGTATTTTGTACGGCGTTTAAGACACCTATTGGTACTATACCATATAGGTTGGTTTATGGAAAGAATTGTCACTTACTAGTTGAGATAGAGTATAAATCATATTAGGCTTTGAAGATGTGTAGTTTTGAGCTCGCTGAAATTCACACCAACCGATTATTGCAAATGAATGAACTTGAAGAACATAGAAACGAAGCATACACAAGTTCATTAATATATATAAAGACAAGACTAAGAAGTGGCATGATATTATACTAAAAGGTAATAAGGAATTTCATGAAGGACAAAAGGTACTACTTTTCAATTCAAGGTTAAAGCTATTCCCGAGCAAATTACAAACGAGATGGGAAGGGTCATTTGTGGTTAAACAAGTTTTCCCGCATGGAGCTATCAAGCCTATATCGAGAGACGGGATTCCTTTAAAAGTTAATGGACATCGAGTGAAGCATTATGAAGAAAACATGTCAAGTGAAGAAAGAGAGGGTGAAATCATCAAATTCACACGAGCTGATACAATGTAAAGTAGGAAAGAGTTCGGCTTATGACTCCCACAAAAAAGCGCTTGTAGGAGGCAACCTGTGGTTTTAAGTTTGCCTAAAACGAGTGTGGGGTGATTATTTTTAAGAGTTTGATAAATGATAATGATTTTTAACCCACCACGAGGTGGTGATTTTCCAGAACACGCTTAATCGAGATCAAATGACTCACCACGTCGTGGTGATTCTACCACGTTGTGGTGGCGGAAATAATTGCTGTCAAATTTAGGGTTTTTAAACCTAAGTCAAAACATTTTCACTTTTTACACCAACCCACTTCTCTCGTCGTGCCAGCCTCCATGAAAATCTCATCCTTTTTTCCATCGATTTCTTGTTTTTCTTCACTAAAAGGTATGATTTTCTAGTGATTTCCTTACTTTTGATGGTTTATTAGGGTAGTATAGAGCATCTATTTCTTAGTTAGAACACATTTAGGGCTAATTTTGGAACCTAGGGTTCCGATTTTTGTAAAAATGGGACCAATTTTTGGATGTTTTGAGCCTTGATTTCGTTACCATTCTACTACATTTTATGTATTGAACAAACCCTGAACTTGTATTGAGTTAATATGGAGCTGAATCAGGTCTGACTTAACCAGTTCTCACGAAAACTGTGTCGACCACAACGACTCGTTGTGGTCTTCATCGTGGTGGTGTTTTTCATAGTTTGTTCAGTTTGGTTTTGATTATACTGATGCACATGGTTTCTTGTGTGGTCCTTATGGTTATTTTGCAGACACGGCTAACAGGTCTAGGCGAAACCAACCCAGAAGTCATTCTGACTTTCCATGGTTCAATTTTCCACGAAATGTTGGGCCAGAAACTTATATAAAATGGAATGCCAAACTCGATTCACTGAAGCAACTAAGGGTTCATGTACCTGCATATATGGATTGGTATTCGATGGGTTCAACTGGTTTAATGGAGGCAATGGAACCTTTTCTTGATAAGATGTTTGAAAGTATTCATGGACCATTCATTTGTATGGGGTGGAGAAGGATTTTTTAGATTCAAGAGACTGTTTACAAGGAGTTCATGATGGAGTTCTTATCTACTGTTTCATTTGCAAGGAAAACTGGTATTTATGTGGATGACAATTTAACTTTCTGCCTTGGTGGTGAGAGGAGAACACTGAGCCTTGCTGATTTTGCCCTCAGAATAGGGATTTATGTTCCATCTGCAGTTCATTCTGAACCATACCAGCAATATATTGCGGATTGTGTATCAATTACACTAATATGGGACTGGACTACCTCATGCAGCAAATGCATGTGACTAGACCCAAACATTTCCCTCCTTTATATCCATATATTCCAAGTTGGGAAGACTTACGGAGGGAGCAACAAGGAGGCACAGAAAGAAGTGGTGGAGGAGGAGACGATGAGGAAGATAGAGATTTTATCATTTTTATTTGATGGTTTTTAAACTTGTTTTATTATGGTTTTATTTTGTTTTGTGTGGTACTTGAACACTTGTGTTTGTGTTTTGGTTGCTTGAGCAATCTTTCCTACTTGTATTACCTTTTTCTTTTTCTTAGTCCTAAGTACTATTCTAGAGTCTAAGAGGGAGGTTTGTTTGGCAAAAGTGAGTTCATTATAGTGAAGGTTTAGAGAATGTTGAGAGAAACGAGATTTGAGAACATTTGTCGGGTGTTTAATTGAGTTATAGAGTGAGGAGTCACGTCCAATAACTTTATACATAAATTGGTGCAGCATATACTTCGTAATTGAGTACCTAACAACATCAGATTTTGCACTAAGTCCACCACGACGTGGTACTCAACACCACGCCGTGTTGTCGCAGAGTTAATACTAAAAAAATATATGTTAAGTTACCACGATGTGGTGATATCCACCACGACGTGTTGGTTTTCGAGTCCGTTTTCCAAGCCTGCTCTAGTATTTTCAGTCTTCTACATGATCAAGAGTAATGTTTCCTATCTTATATTCATTATCGTGGTATGGATGAGTTGTTCCTACACCATAGAAATCCACAATGTAATGAAGAATTATCCTGGCTTCCATGACATGGTTGACACTTTCATATGTTGTGGGGGAGTTTTTCAAAGCATAAGGAAAGTGCCATTCTATTTTCCACTCCCGTTTCTACACGTTCCAGCAAGCTAGAAATCCTTTTCACGTTTGAGATGCATCTTCTATCCTAGGGGAGTCTGTTTTATTTTCTCCTTCTTTTTAAATTTATGTTTCGCATACCATGCAATGAGGGCATTGCATGAAACATCTTTGGGGTAGAGGGTATATTGCATGAGAAAAAGCATTTGATTTTTTTAAAAATTTTTGCATCAATAATTTCTAAATTTGCATATAAGCTTGAAATAATAGTTTGACTTAGGAAACTTAGCTAATTAAAATTTTCGCTAAGTGAAGTATGGGATTATCTGAAGAGAACCCAAATGTTTACTTGATCCAACACATGTTATAGTGTATTTGTGGCTTTCCGTTTTCTAGTGAAAAGTCATGAAGTATGAAAGGTAATCTGGTAGCTTATATGGCATCATACATTTAGCAGCCAAAACCTGAAATCCATCCAGGAAAGCATAGGTAGTCATTGCACTTAGACTAATACCTTAACCAATAAAGGTTGAAGCTAAGCTCCTTGCTTAAGCAGGTAGAATTTGAGTGAAAAAAGAAAAAAAAAAACTGAGATACATGTACAAAATGAGAGAAATTACGAAAAAGTTGAAGAATTTTGGAGCTAGCAAGTATGAAGATTAAAAGATCAAAATTCCAAAAGAAAAAAATTATTTGAGGATACTAAAAATCAAAAAGGTGGTGAATTCAAAGAAGTAAAAGATCAAATATCAAATAAGTGAAGAATTCCAAGAGCTCCATTGTGGTATCAAAAGTTGTAATTTCTAGAATTTATGAATGCTTGGTTGTTTAGCCAAAAATACCTTGAGGTCAAGAAAGATTTCTGAGGATTGATTTAGAGGGTTGCAAAAATGAGTGTCATATAAGCTAAGGGGTGAATGTTCATAAGGATTGTGAGTATTAAGTAATGGGGAGTTATTAGGAATTATAGACACAAATACATGTATTGAGGACTTGGGATAATGGCTGGGATTGAAATGAATTGTTTTTTACTTTGTTGGTGAAATTAAAAGTCAATTTGCTTGGGGGAAAGCAAAGAATTAGTGTGGGGTATTTTGATATGTACATATCTACACACATAATTTCATAACATATCTTAATACATTAATTACTTTTATGCCCTTATTAGAACAAAAGATACTTAATTTGTTATAGATTATGTTGTAGGGACCAAAAGACATGTTTGGAGCAAAAAGGAAGCTGGAAGCTGGAAGTTGGATGTTTGAAGTTGAAAGTCTAAACCAAAGATCTTAAATGATGAAAATATACCCCTACCACGTCGTGTTGAAGGTGCCACGGTGTGGTAACTTGAAGAATCCCGATAATCTTTGAAAACTTGGATAATACGGGATAACCACGATGACCACGGCTTGGTGGGTCTATGATATGTGTGTTTTTATATATATTTATGTATAACATATCTTAATATTTTAGCCTTTATTATTATTATTTAGAACTAAAATATACTTAATATGCTTTGAATTATTTAATTACAGTAAAAATGGGAGTTGGAATGCAAAAGGAAGAGAATGGAGCTGAAAAGATGCAAAAAGGATATTGCTGGCAGATTGACCCCTCTTCAGTGTTTCGGGTATATCTGATGACTCACAAGTCCAATTGGCGAGATTCAAAATGTTCTGAAAACTAGACGAAATTTCCTACGACTTATGTGAGAGGGACTTTTGGCTTATTCGACACTTATCTTATCCAAAATCGGCCTTGAAGATGAAGCATAAAAGCTGGACGGAAATTCCCTCCAAGTTACTTATTCCCCAAGCACCACTTTCCTTATTTTTATTTGCTTAATCCCTAAGCCACATTAGTTTCCGTATACCAATCCAACTCTAATATTCCATATAATTCCATCTCCATCAACTATAAATACCCCATATCATTCCACCAGTTTCATAATCTATGATATTCCACTTCGACTTGTGCAACAAGAAAACTTCATAGTTGCCGTTTTGAGGGTCTAGGAGGCGGCCGGAAGGCCGTTAAGCTAACGGGAGCGGAGATCGGAAGGATTGGAGAGCGGATACATGTCGGTAATCATATGGGTTGTTAACGTGACCATGTTTAGCATTCCATTGTGTTACTATTTTGTATTTAGTTTCTGATTTGGGTGTAAAAACCTTTTACTTTGCGTTTATGATTGAATGAAGCTTTGATTATTAGACTAATTGCTATATTGAATTATTTGTTTATGTTTAATTTATCTTGCCAAGCTTGTTAGAAGATCCTTACGTATTAATGATAATTATTTGCTGTTAATTATTAAGTAAATTGAGTTGTATGAACATCTACTTGATTGCTTGTCTCTTATGATTTTGATGACCATCGAGATTATAAGTCTAGGAATAATGAATGTGAAACTAGGATTAACTTGAGAATAAGTAAGTTAATGTGTGAGCCTTGTTTGATGACCATCAACAAGAGGTTAAATTGAATTAGTAATTTGATTAACTATATTTACAAGTCTTGCTTGATACGAACTGAACATTAGGAAGCATGTTAGTTTAATCAACTGATCACTGTTTAAAATTGACTTGTTTGCTAAAGGATTAGTTATAGTGAACGCGAATCTAATCATTTTAGGAATCGGTGAACATGAATAAATGAATTTGTGTATGCAATTGTCTATGTTTTTAAGGTGTAATTTATCTAAACCAAAGTACCTGAAGAGATGTGCTTTCCTGTTAGCTTATCGAGAGTTGTTAATTGTTAGTTTGAGATTTATTAAACCATTTTCTTTATTATTTTCGTTTGACCTGTAACCTATAATCAAATATATTAAATTAATCCACCGTTCCCTATGATCGACACCCGACTTACCTAAGCTATACTGTAATCTGACTAGGTACACTGTCTATAAGTGCATAGATAGTCTAAGTTTGTTAGGTTATAAATATTAAAATTAGTGGGTACTTTTGTGCACATCAGTCTACCACGACTTGGTGCTCTGATTTCGAGAAAAGTATAAACAAACCACTCAAACCACCGAATTGAGACTTTTGGCTCTGGAGAATTCGATACTTTTGAAGGCAAAACATTGGAATTAAGGCTTGGGAAGCAGGGATTTCGTTCAAAACCTTGGAAGAAGGAGCATTGACGTAATTGAACTTACACTTCGATTTTTCATTAGGTTTAGCTATGTCTTTTACTATAAATTTCGATTTTGTGAAATTGTTTGTTGAAATCAAGAGCTAAATACTCATAACTTGTGTTTAGCTTAGGATGAGTTCACTATGCGTGGTTGATTTTATGGTTTGGATTTAGAGATTTTGTTATTTGTTGATTTAGCTTAATAAAGAACCTCACATACTTTTGATAACTACTTTTCTCTACTTATTGTTGAATTTGAGTAATTTAGTATGACCATCTCTCTTAGTTACATTTGAATCTTATTATCTTGTGATTTTCAAAATTGTAGGACTAGAGTTTTGAACAAAACCTAGGGTTAAGTAGAAAAGTGGGTAAAAGAGTATCGAAGCTAATATATGATGACAAATCATGTATTAAATTGAATCAATAAACCAAATTGGTCAATTAGTTATAGGTCTAATCAATTAGAACTAAACACTAGTGAATTAGTAAGTTTGTCCGCCTGATCACCGAATAAATAAGCTAGTTTCCTAAAGGATTAAATTGGTGAATACTAATTTGGTCATATTAGGAATCGGTAACTTGAGAAACTAAATCCATTGCACTTCCATAAATCAACGATAATAGCAACTAAATCCGAAGCTAAACGAAAGTCTCTTACTCTCCCTTGGTTAATTCATAATTGTTTACTTGCTTTTGTTTAGTGATAGCTTAATTAAGTGAATTTTTTAGTTAGTTTGATAATTTAAGTATCTAGTCTTGCAAAACTACGAAAACAAAACCTTTTCTTAATTAATTAGTAATTAGTTAGTAGTAAAATAAAGTAGTTTTAAACACCGTTCCTGTAACAATCATAAATTTTACGCCAAATTTAAACTTTTTCAATCATAAATAAAAACAACATAACATTGTTTACTAAATGCTTTCAAATCATTTTCCATCAGAGTGTCCCAAAAAGCATAACATAAGGATAAGGAGCGATATGGTTACGCCTTCGCCTTTCCACGATCTCCTAAAGTACCTGAAACAATAAACTGAAAACTGTAAGCTCGACGGCTTAGTAAGCTACCCCCAAAATACCAATACCACACTGGCAATACCATAACAGTAATAATCAAGCAATCAACATGCATATTGGGCCATAGGCTTGACTGGACCGCCCTACCGGGCCTACAGTCTGTCTGAATCTATCCCGAGCCTTCGGCATGACTGGTCCACCACATGGGCCTACAGTCTCCTCGGACAGCTCATAGGGTATATTGGCCTTCAGCACAAAGCAGGACCGCCTCAACCCAACCACAAGCAAATAACCATGTGCGCATACTATCATATACTGGCATATACAAACATCAAACATATCTGTCTCGCTGATCATCAATCATAGAAATCTCCTGTAACTAGAGTACCGACCTAGAAGGTCACTAACATACCAATCCCTATGGATCATAAGAGCATAGCATACTATCTACCCCGATTCCGATCTAACAGATCATAACCACATGTAACATACCATAACAATAACAACTAAAGGGTCGGCCTTGGTGTCGTAGACCCTATCGAAATAGTGAGGATAACTCACCTTGCAAATGTCGACTCGGAAGATACACTCCAACCATCGGATCACCCGACACCGGCTCCACCACCTAAGATAATAGTGCAATATACTCATAAGTCCTTAACCTTATAAGGTACCCCATAACCCACTAGTCAACCCATGGTCAAGGTCAAAGCCCTCAGTCAAGGTCAACTATCCATGTGGACCTTAACTCACCGAGTACCCTTGGGTACTCGCCGAGTTCTCTGAAGTACATTCCAACTCGCCGAGTCATCGGAGAGGCTCGTCGAGTTCCTTTGATTCTCGATCAAACTTAAGGTCACCCGTCGAGTTCCCTCCTTGCAACTCGAAGGATACACACTCATACATATCCAAGAGAAAACTCATCCGACTCGCCGAGTTGTTCTTTAACTCATCGATTATTATGGCGATCTTCATCGGACTCGCCGCGTTGTTCATCAACTCGTCGAGTTCATGATCATCTTCATGTGACTCGCCGAGCAACTTTGCGATTCGCCGAGTCCATTTAGTGCTCTTCCCATACAGACTTGTTTTGAGCCATGCAGCGGCTCCAAATCATAGATCCAAGCTTCTAGGGCATGCTTATCACGTAAAGTTGCAAACTTTACGTGCATGCATGACCTTAAAGGCTCCAAATGTCTACTCTAAGGTCTTAATGGAACTTCATGCTCAAGAGGAACCTTAATCACCACCAAGACTATGACTTTATGCTTCTAGAATCCAAGGAGGATCCAGATATGAAGTTACAACTTCAGATCTAGCCCATAGTTCATCATACCAACTTGAAAACCCATAAAAAGCCCTAGAACTCAACAAAAAGGAAAAAGGAGTAAGGATGGCACTTTATTACCTCCAAAGGATTCTAGCTGAGGTAAATCCTACTTCCCACTCCTTCCTTGGTTCGATTTCCTTTGCACTCTTAGCTTTCTTCCTCCAAGATCCTCTTATCGAAGCTTCTACACCACACCATGGCACAAACACACAAATTAGGGTTTTAAGGGGGCTCTCAAAGACTGTAAAGAGCCCAAAGGAGGCTAAGGCTTCTTTAAATAGAGGTGCAAACCCCAGGATATAGGGTTTCCACTGCCAGCTCCTACTCGTCGAGTACCAACATGGACTCGTCGAGTAGGTCACTTAACATGCGATCCCATCCTGTTGCTACTCAACGAGTAGGTCAACTAACTCGTCGAGTAGAGCTTAACCCAACAAATCTTATTAAAGAAGTACCTGAGAATCGGGGCGTTACAACTCTCCCGCACTTGAACTAGACTTCACCCTCGAAGTCTGCTGGAATAAACAATGTCGGGTAATGTTCGCGCATCTCCGCCTCCGGCTCCCATGCCCACTAGGATCCCTTCTGATCTTCCCACTATACATGTACTAAAGCTATTTCCTTGTTCCATAGAATCTTCTTCTTCTTTTCAAAAATAGCCACAGGCCTCTCCACATAGTTCAGGTTCTCATCGACTTGAATGTCATCTAGCGATACCACTGCCTCCTGGTCCATAACGCATTTTCACAATTGCGAAACATGAAATATGTTGTGGATCCGGCTAAGCTTCTCCGAAAGCTCTAGCTTATAATTGTCAAACCCCAAAACCGGAACGGCGGAAACGTTCTGGAGTGGATGATGTCATGTCAAGTATCACAACACATGCATTATAGTAATCAAACTACAACAAAACATTGCATTAATAGTAATAGTTTTACATGGTTACATTACAATACATCAAAGTAATACAAGTAAATATAAGTAAGTACGACATGACACTAAGCTATCTTCATCAACAGCTTCGCGGATGTACCTGTCTAACGCTAACCTGAGAATACAAGTTATTTGAAAAGCGAGTATCAGCATTTTTACAAATGCTGGTGAGGTCATAAGCATTTAGTGGCATTTTTATTCAAATAAATTTAATAAAAGTAGTAGTTTAAGAGTTTACAGTGTATTAGAGTTCTTTCCAGAAAATTCTATATTTTCTTTAATAACAGCAGCCTTCTACCAAGGATGGGCGGAGCTATGTGGTAAAAAGTAGTTTTCCCTTAACCGCTATCATTATCAAAATACTGAATTTGATTATTAAAGAAAGCAAGAGAAATCAGGGAACAACATATGCCTCAGCAGTGAGGAGTGCTGACTAAGGCAAAGGAATTATAGACTCCAGGAGAGTATCGAATGAACGACACGCCTGGTTCCATTTAACAATTGGAGACACAGACCCCAGAAGGTACCAAATGAAAGGTATAGCTGGTAAGGTCTAAAACAGTGAATACAGACCGCAGACAGTATCAAATGAAAGATACATATTGCAAGGTCAAACAATGAATACAGACCGCAGACAGTATCAAATGAAAGATACAACTTGAAAGGCCTAAAACAGAGAATACAGACCACAGACAGTATCAAATGAAAGATACATCTTGCAAGGTCAAAACAGTGTGACTCTGAAAATGAGTTACCAGCATACAGTGTAAATTGCCGGTGAAATATCGTTACCTTAAGACCATGAATTATAAGGCAACCTGGGATACTCGTAACCACACTGACTAGAGTTCCAGACTCCCTACAAGCATCTACAAATATGACATTTGTCACCCCTTGGCTTGGTAGGCCGTGGACTGTAGCTAGCAGTCAGGGTGCGGGGGTGTCAATCCCGTATAGATCTATACACACAATGTCCGCTCTCCCTACAGGAGATTCTGGTTACCAACTAGACGATGGAGAAGGCCGTGTCCTGAAGATGCATCCTAAATAGTGGGTAGAGACTTCCAAATAGTGGGTAGTGTGTTTCTAATGTAAGTGCTGAACTAGAGGTAGAGACTTCTAAATAGTGGGTAGTGTGTTTCTAATGTAAGTGCTGAACTAGAGGTAGAGACTCTTAACTGAACTGACTAGAGCGTTTCTATATGTCGATACTTATATACATAATATATAACTAATGAATCAAACGACCTTCGGACGGCCATCCAATCCCACCAGACCACATCTCAACGAAGAAAAGGTAATAGGGCGGACGAGCCTTCCTAAGTCTTTCAATCATTACCTATATGTACCAATATAAGAACAGACATACATCTAACTACGACTGAGTGTGTATCAAGTAGAAGTGATTATTGTGAAGTAGGAGTGTCTAACAAGTGAAGTAGGAGCGGTCGCAAGTGAAGTAGGAGTGTCGAACAAGTATAAGCATATCACGAAGTAGAGACGACAATAAGTGAAGTAAGAGCGTCTATCAGGTATAAGCGACAACAAGTATAAGTGAAATAGAGATAATAACAGGTATAAAAGCATCACGAAGTGAAAGCGTTATCGAGTAGGAGTTTAAAATACATGAAAGTGAAGCAGCGGTAACTAACAAGTAAAAATATACAACGTGAATGGAACTTTGATGAAAACCTTGGAAAAACCTTTATACGCAGGAAAACTCGCATTTGGTATTCTTTGGTAAAATAAGTGTGAAAACCTTTAGAAATCTTTGGAATCTTTCATAAACCAGTTTAAAATGAATTTAGGTAAAATAGTTTAAGTAAGAGTTTTGAAACAATTGAAATCCTTTTTGAAAACCATTATAGTGTCCTACTTGGTTAAACAGTGTACAGTGTAATAAAATCTTGTGCATGCCGGTTATCAATCACATGTGATTGATATGATAACTGGCATGCATAACTTGTATTCCCCCCTTATAAAAACATTTAAAAGGTTCATTCAGGGGTATGAACTCACCTGGTGTAAGTAGGTCCGACGAAGGTGCCGGTTGGGTGTTCGGTGTCACGTAAAGACTCGAACACACTCAGTGATATATTTAACATATGATAACATATGTTCACATACAATTAGTATATTTAATACTAATTAAACACATATACGCACTCAAAAGAGCGGAAAAAACTTTGGTTGAGTGTTTGGGGTGTCCCGGGTAGCGTCTAAAGGTGTGTATGGCTTAGGAATGGAGTTTACTCTCCGAGAGTAAACTCCCAAAGATTAGTTTACGGCCCAGGGACATCTCACCATGATTTTATGGCTGTAAACTCATGGTGAGGAGTTCTTGTGTGTTTTAAAGGTTCAATCTTGTTAGTGGGATTTTTTTGTAGGTCCAATTCCAAAAGGCATGAGTGGGTTTAAGGCTTCTAAGGGATCCATCATGGAGTTTACGGCCCATGAACCGTCCCTAAGGGAGTTCACGGCCGTGAACTCCTATATCATGGGTTTAATGAAGTTTCAAGCCCTTATTACACTCCTAGTAATTTATAATGAGGTGTGAGGCCATTTGGGGGAATTAAAACTATCTTTTGGGCATGTTTAGGGGTGTTTACGGCCTTGGTACATGCCTGGGCCATAAACTCCCTTTAATCCCCCAAATCTTTGTGTTTAAATGATATAAACCTGAAAGGATAAGCCTCTAGTTTATGTATTAAGTCCAAGGGTGTTTTAGGAGTGTGTTTGGGGCATTTTAACAAGTTTAAGAGGTGTTTACGGCCTTGGCATATGCCTCGGCTGTAAACTCTCTTTTATGCCCTAAATCCATGTGTTTTATTGTTTAAACACTTCTAGGCTAAACCCCCAATTTATTTCCAAGCTTTTAGGGACAAGTTTGGGTCTTTTTGGCCTCATTTAGGGGGCTTACGGCCTAAGGAGGAGCTTAGGCCGTAAACTCCTTTTCAATAGCTTCTAAGTCCGATTTTTAAGCTATAAACACGAATCATAATGTTTAGAACAAGCTAGGATAAGCGGACTTACGATTTGGAAGCGTTTGGTGGCGGATTCAGGTCGAAAACGAGTCTAGTGAGAGAGTATAGAGAGAGAGGGTGGAAAAGCTCAAAATGGGGTTTACTCCCCCCTTATATATGGGTGGGAGTTGGAGCTCAGTGGAAATCTACCCAATACTGCCGTTAGACAGGGCTTTTGGTCGCACCCGATTTAGTGGTCGTGATAATAAACTAATATTTTCCAATTAAATGGAAATATGTGTTATGTGTTTTTGATTTCCTTTTATCACGACTTAATGGCATATTAAATATAAACCAATGAAATGTTTATTTAATTGACGACCTCTAATTAACGGAACTTTTATAAACTGGAATATTCCGTTAACGATAACAGGGAAATGTAACGGAACAACTTGGGTTGTCACATCATCCCCCCGTTATCGTCCCGAAATTCAGGTCTAGGCAAGGAAGTAGGTATGAATGGCCAAGCAGGCGTAAGAGAGTTCTTCCTATTCTGTTTGTCCTCGCATTCCCAAGTGAACTCTGGTCTGTGTTTGTCATTCCAGCAAACCTTCACCTATGGGATGCGGATTCCGTCTCGTGTAGTTAGTGGGTTCCGACTGGTGTATCTACGAGGTTAGGGTTTTCAATGGTTTCTACAGGGGTGAGTGGGATACGAAGAGTGACGTCAGGTAATCGCATATCAAGTCTAAGAAGTGGATCGATCGAGGTGTGGAGCTTGTGGAATATTCGAAAGTAGTAGTGGTCTGACGTAGGCTGGACCAAATCTCCATAAAGGATCTCGGGTGGTCCTAGGCTCTCGGAAGGGTAGAGCTTTTTAGTACCTAGAACATAGTGTACTTCTATGGCAAGATCATCACTGGCGTGATCGCCATTTCGAAGTTCCTAATGTTCTCACTTGTACTGTGTGTGTAGTCCTTCAGGTTGGTTCTTAGGGAGCTCGAGTGGTCTTTGGTTTCGCGTTTCCTGTCAACTTGCTGATAGAGACTTTCTAGATCGTCGAGTGGGTTGCATGACTATGGTTATCTGTTTGCTATAGAGTGTCTATCTCAAGCTTGTGCAAAATGAACCTGCACTAAAGAATCTCGAGTTACGGAAACCCTGGGGGTCGGGGAGATAGGGTTTCACCAGACGAGTGTTGGACTATCTCGGGAGGTGGTTCTACTATCTCTGTGTGAGATAGTATTCGTGGAACACCTAACAGTCCAATGAATCTCTAAGTCTTTGGTTTATTCTAGTGCGGAAAGTGCGTGCTCTAGCATAACCCCTTGACTAACACCAAGGCTGGTGTTGAGTCTATAATCTCTTCGGGATCTGGGTCATGAGTCTTAATGCAACTACTTTTGCACTTTGATCAAGTGTTCTTGGTTGCGGAGGTTATCCTGTGGTTTTCGGTATTCTAGTGTTCACTTCGGAGAATGTTGTCTATCGTCTATAGGGCGACGACGATTTCCTCCATGCGAGAGGGCGGAGGGTTACAGGCACTATTTGTCTGAAACAAGGTGGACGAAGTGCTTGAGTAGTGCAAGCATCTACTGCCACTACTCTTCCGAAGGTTCTGAGTTTTCTCGGTCTAGGTCAAATCTAGTGAGTATAGGTTCCCATCACTCGGAACTTTAATCTTTTCATCCACTCTTCTTAGAGTTTACTTTATCGCAGCTCTCGGATTTCCGGGATATTCGCCGCGGTGCTTAATTCGGGGGATTAAGCATGAATGGATGGTCGCAGCCAATGGTCTTGACTCTAGCTCTCGTTCCATGGGATAGGACGAAGGGTCTTTCTAGGGAATCTCCTAGGTATGCTTCAGGTGGTTATTGTCTTCCGAAATGCATGCAGTGTCTTTCGCTTCGGTTCTTATCTATCTAAGGAGGGTTGGTCAACAGCGCGCGGTACCCTTCTCCGGGTACTTCAGAAAGTTTGAGGTAAGAGGGTCGACTGACGGATCGCATTAGGTTAGATTATTTGTGTTATGTTTAGGTTCGGAAGAACCTTTATTTGCCGACATGGCTACGGAGAAAGTTCTTTTACACAACACTAAGGATGAACACATGGTTGAACGGAGTCAAACCATAATCGATAGGGTCGTCGAAGTTGGCACACTTCGACATGATAAAAATGAAGATTGATAAAGTCATGCGCCGAACAGGCACACAAGTTCTAGGCGTCTTGGGTTTCGTCCTGCGTATCACTGCCGCGGATACTTGGACCGATCGAATCGACGCGGAACTATAGAGAGTCCTAAGTGTTCTTAATAGAGTACCTTTTTCATGAATGTATTTTCACGAGGCATTTCTATAATCGCCTAACATATACTAGTCATGTATAATTAAGGTGGGGAGGACTGTTGACTGAGCGACTCCGCCCTAAATCCACAACCAAACGAGGAACAGGAAGTGAGGCGGCGTTCACTCACTCTAGGTCTATCCATCTTAACTACACATGGCCATAACGTATATGTCTTGCCATTATAATTTTACCTGATGAATTTTAAATTTTATAACAGTGCTGCGAATTTTGCCATAATGAGGATGTATTTACATTGAATTAGCCTTTTAATGTTTTCTGTTTAGTTATCTGAGATCGTAAGGCGTACCAAAAATCTACCAGGTTCCTTGATGCTTCTCCCTTAGTAGTAGAGTTAGACTCCTCCTGTGTCCTTGTCCTTCCCTTCGGTTGGGCAGTCCTTCTTGAAGTGTCCCACGTCACCACATAGGTGGCAAACTGTACGGGTCACCACATTGGTGGTTGATGTAATGAACTCAACCGGGGTTCTGCAGACGCGAGCAGTATGCCCCAACATGTGGCACCTAGCACAATAGAGCTCCCGGCAGACACCATGATGATGGTAGCTGCACTTGCTGCAACGGGGAAGGTTTCCTAAGTATGGTCTCCTAGGTGTATGGATGGAAGGGTTGGTAGGGAATTTGACCATCTCAGCTCGTTTCCCTCCAGAAGGTCCTTGAGTCGAGGTACTTCCCTCCTCGATCTTGATCTTTCTCTTCTGCAGATTTGAGTGAGGTTCTTGGGTAGGTGGGTATGCAGAGGTTGGTTGTTGTTGTCCATTGCTAGAATCGGAAGTACCGATAAGGCCCTTGCTAACATTGGCGTTGTTAACATTCAGGTGAGCCATGACAGCTGCTACGACTGCTGAGACTGCAGCTTAGAACGTAGCTTCATCAAATAAGAGTGTAGGTTTCTTGCTTGAGGACTGGTTACGCTTCTTCGGTGGCATGGTTTTTCCTACACGGAAAGGAATACAAGGTAATGAGAGACGACGGTTAACCCTGGACATTTCTGTCCTGAACGTATTAGGCATAAATTTTTCCCGTGCCTCGGGTACTGGTTGTCTGAGTGTCAACCTACATCCCTATGATGTAGTCCTGGAAATCAAGGTAGGTGTATGAGTATCGGAAAAAGGCCATAAGATGCGAGTCGTTCCTACTAAGTTACCTTTATACTGGGAAAGGTTTCACTCTCTGACCTGAAAAGATTTGGGAACAGTTCGGAACGAAGACCGCAGAAGGAAAGGCTCATGGAGGCTTATGGCTAAACAACCTCAACAGAGGTGCGGGGATCCGCTCAAATCGTGTAACTGGCAACGGGAAACGACGATTTACCTAACACATAGCATGAGTAGTGTAACCACTAACTCACTAAATTGTATTATTTTAAGGGTTTATTAGTGTGACGAACACGAGGAAAAGACAATTCTCAGATTCCATGTGCTGGCTCCCTCTGTCTGTCTCGTATCTTTGGATGGAATCGATGTTGGTTTCCTTCGGGTAGTTACCTAGGGTTCTCTCCTCGTATGGAGATATTGAATTTCTACTCCGCCTTCCTTCTGATTCCGACTCTGGGTGTCACCACTTCATGATGGATGACTCGGAATCTCCGAAGTTTAGGCGAATTTCTCACCGATGTCCCTAAAAGATATAGGCACTTGGTGAATTCAGTAGTCTCGACCTAGTTCATTCGTTTCCTAGCTGGAAATCTTCTCAATGAACTTCTTCGGGGTTGGAATCAACTCTTCTATCGAGTACTAAAGTGGATAGGGCTTTCTACAGGGTTCGCACGAGAATGGAAATGTCTAAAGAATCCTAAGAGCTTATTAACATTTCACTGGATGATCCATATCGAGTCCTACTACGATTACACAAGGTATACAAATCATATATAGCTTAGATCCGATAGGCCTTCGAATATGTGATACTACTCTATATCCACATCCCAACGAGGAAAAGGAAGTAGGGCGAAACCACACATTCTTAGCCTATAGGATCCTTATTATATATAACCTTGGGAGTATACTCTCTGTAGTTGTAGGTATATCAATAAGGATCTTTTTAGTTCTTCACATAGGGTTATCTATGTATCCTAAAATACCCCTATGGTATTTTAATTTTTTGGTTGTTTTCTTATCTTTGAATATGATTCTGGGATTAATGTGAGTCTTATAGTGTTCCAAAATACTCCTATAGTATTTTAACTTTATGTTTGGCTCTAGCATTCCTAGTTGGTAAGTTTCAGACCTGTTGTAACACCACTATCACTCCCAAGCACACGTTCATCGCATCTCGAATAAATGTAGTTGATCAGGTTACATTTATTCCAGCTTACGATTACATAACTACCCAGGTTTGACTGTAGTGCACAACATCCGAAGAGTTTTATTATTGTTCTTCTTGTGATACTTGTGTTCGAGTGTTTAGATTCTGGATATTCTTATACTTTGGTAAAATATGGTTATATTTTAAAGTATAATTCTTGGTCAGAGTGTTTTATCCCTTTGTGTTTATAGGTTGTATATCTTTTATGAATTGATATACTTAGCTCACTATAAACAATGCTCTGATACCAATCTGTCACACCCGAAAACCGGAACGGCGGAAACGTTCTGGGGTGGATGACGTCATGTCAAGTATCACAACACATGCATTATAGTAATCAAAGTACAACAAAACATTGCATTAATAGTAATAGTTTTACATGGTTACATTACAATACATCAAAGTAATACAAGTAAATATAAGTAAGTACGGCATGACACTAAGCGATCTTCATCAACAGCTCCGGGGATGTACCTGTCTAATACTAACCTGAGAATACAAGTTATTTGAAAAGCGAGTATCAGCATTTTTACAAATGCTGGTGAGTTCATAAGCATTTAGTGGCATTTTTATTCATAAGAATACAAATGCTGTTTACAGTGTATTAGAGTTCTTTCCAGAAAATCCTATATTTTCTTTAATAATAGCAGCCTTCTACCAAGGTTGGACGGAGCTATGTGGTAAAAAGTAGTTTTCCCTTAACCGCTATCATTATCAAAATACTGAATTTGATTATTAAAGAAAGCAAGAGAAATCAGGGAATAACATATGCCTCAGTAGTGAGGACTGCTGACTAAGGCAAAGGAATTATAGACTCCAGGAGAGTATCGAATGAACGACACGCCTGGTTCCGTTTAAAAAATGGAGACACAGACCCAAGAAGGTACCAAATGAAAGGTACAACTGGTAAGGTCTAAAACAGTGAATACAAACCGCAGACAGTATCAAATGAAAGATACATCTTGCAAGGTCAAACAATGAATACAGACCGCAAACAGTACCAAAAGAAAGTTACAACTTGCATGGTCTAAAACAGAGAAACAGACCACAGACAGTATCAAATGAAAGATACATCTTGCAAGGTCAAAACAGTGTGACTCTGAAAATGAGTTACCAGCATACAGTGTAAATTGCTGGTGAAATACCGTTACCTTAAGACCATGAATTATAAGGCAACCTGGGATACTCGTAACCATACTGACTAGAGTTCCAGACGCCCTAAAAGCATCTACAAATATGACATTTGTCACCCCTTGGCTTGGTAGGCCGTGGAATGTAGCTAGCAGTCAGGGTGCGGGGGTGTCAATCCCGTATAGATCTATACACACAATGTCCTCTCTCCCTACAAGAGATCCTGATTACCAACTAGACGACGGAGAAGGCCGTGTCCTGAAGATGCATCCCAAATAGTGGGTAGAGACTTCCAAATAGTGGGTAGTGTGTTTCTAATGTAAGTGCTGAACTAGACGTAGAGACTTCCAAATAGTGGGTAGTGTGTTTCTAATGTAAGTGTTGAACTAGAGGTAGAGACTTCCAAATAGTAGGTAGTGTGTTTCTAATGTAAGTTCTGAACTAGAGGTAGAGACTCTTAATTGAACTGACTAGAGCATTCCGGTATGTCCATACTCATATACAAAATATATAACTAATGAATCAAACGACCTTTGGATGGCCATCCGATCCCACCAGACCACATCTCAACGAAGAAAAGGAAATAGGGCAGACGAGCCTTCCTAAGTCTTTCAATCATTACCTATATGTACCTATATAAGCACATACATACATCTAACTACGACTGAGTGTGTATCAAGTAGAAGTGATTCTTGTGAAGTAGGAGTGTCTAACAAGTGAAGTAGGAGGGGTCGCAAGTGAAGTAGGAGTGTCGAACAAGTATAAGCGTATCACAAAGTAGAGACGACAATAAGTGAAGTAAGAGCGTCTATCAGGTATAAGCGACTACAAGTATAAGTGAAATAAAGACAATAACAGGTATAAACACATCATGAAGTGAAAGCGTTATCGAGTAGGAGTTTAAAATACATGAAAGCAAAGCAGCGGTAACTAACAAGTAAAAATATACAACTTGAATGGAACTTTGATGAAAACCTTGGAAAAACCTTTATATGCAGGAAAACTCGCATTTGGTATTCTTTGGTAAAATAAGTGTGAAAACCTTTAGAAATCTTTGGAATCTTTCATAAACCAGTTTAAAATGAATTTAGGTAAAATAGTTTAAGTAAGAGTTTTGAAACAATTGAAATCCCTTTTGAAAACCATTATAGTGTACAGTGTGGTAAAATCTTGTGCATGCGGGTTATCAATCACATGTGATTGATATGATAACTGGCATGTAAAAACATTTAAAAGGTTCATTCAGGGGTATGAACTCAATTAGTATATTTAATACTAATTAAACATGTATACGCACTCAAAAGAGCAGAAAACACTTTTGTTGAGTGTTTGGGGTGTCCCGGGTAGCGTCTAAAGGTGTGTATGGCTTAGGAATGGAGTTTACTCTCCGAGAGTAAACTCCCAAAGCTTAGTTTATGGCTGAGGGACACCTTACCATGAGTTTACAGCCGTAAACTCATGGTGAGGGGTTCTAGTGTGTTTTAAAGGTTCAATCTTGTTAGTGAGATTTTTTGTAGGTCCAATTCCAAAAGGCATGAGTGGGTTTAAGGCTTCTAAGGGCTCCATCATGAAGTTTACGGCCCATGAACCATCCCTAAGGGAGTTCACGGCCATGAACTCCTTTATCATGGGTTTAAGGAAGTTTCAAGCCCTTATTACACTCCTAGTAATTTATAATGAGGTGTGAGGCCATTTGGGGGAATTAAAACTATCTTTTGGGCATGTTTAGGGGTGTTTACGGCCTTGGTACATGCCTGGTCCGTAAACTCTCTTTTATGCCCTAAATCCATGTGTTTTATTGTTTAAACACTCCTAGGTTAAACCCCCAATTTATTTCCAAGCTTTTAGGGACAAGTTTGGGTCTTTTTGGCCTCATTTAAGGGGTTTACGGCCTAAGGAGGAGCTTAGGCCGTAAACTCCTTTTCAATAGCTTCTAAGTCTGATTTTTAAGCTATAAACATGAATCATAATGTTTAGAACAAGCTAGGATAAGCGGACTTACGATTTGGAAGCGTTTGGTTGCGGATTCGGGTCGAAAACGAGTCTAGTGAGAGAGTATAGAGAGAGAGAGAGGGTGGAAAAGCTCAAAATGGGGTTTACTCCTCCTTATATATTGGTGGGAGTTGGAGGTTAGTGGAAATCTACCCAATACTGTTGTTAGACGGGGCTTTTGGTCGCACCCGATTTAGTGGTCGTGATAATAAACTAATATTTTCCAATTAAATGGAAATATGTGTTATGTGTTTTTGATTTCCTTTTTATCATGACTTAACGGCATATTAAATATAAACCAATGAAATGTTTATTTAATTGACGACCCCTAATTAACGGAACTTTTATAAACTGGAATATTTCGTTAACGGTAACGAGGAAATGTAACGGAACAACTTGGGTTGTCACAATAAGCCACCCTGCCAACCCTGGCAATAATCCTGATCGGCCCAATGTAACAGGGACCTAATTTTCCCCTCTTCCTGAAGCGAATCACACCCTTCCAGGGTGAGACTTTTAGAAGAACCATGTCACCCACCTGAAATTCCAGCTCAGATCGGCGTCGGTCGGCATAATTTTTCTGCCGGCTCTGATCGGTCTGCAGTCACTGTCTAATTTGCTTTATCATTTCGGTAGTTTGCAGAACTACCTCTGTCCGACCCATCACTCTGTACCCAACCTCGCCCCAGCAGACTGGGGTCCTACACTTTCGCCCATACAATAGCTCGAAAGGCGTGGTACCAATACTGGAATGATAGCTATTTTTGTAGGTGAACTCTGCAAGCGGTAGGTGGGAATCCCAACTCGCACCGAAATCAATAACACACGCCCTCAGCATATCCTCTAAGGTCTGAATGGTCCGCTCACTCTACCCATCAGTCTGCAGATGGAACGCCGTACTAAAATGCAATCGTGTACCCAGTTCCTCATGGAACTTCTACCAAAAACGGGAAGTGAACCTGACATCTCGATCGGAAACGATAGAAACCGGAACCCCATGGCGAGAGACAACCTCTCTGACATACAGGTCAGCCAACTTCTCTACCAACGAACTCTCCCGTATGGCTTCGAAATGGGCACTCTTGGTCAATCGATCTACGATGACCCATATAGCATTGAACCCCCTTGCCATCTTCGGCAACTTCATGATGAAATCCATTGCGATCCGTTCCCATTTCCATATAGGAGTCTCCAGAGGTTGTAACTTACCATGCGGCCTTTGATGCTCAGCCCTTACCATCCTACAGTTCAAGTACCTCTCAACAAACCAAGCGATATCTCGCTTCATACCAGGCCACCAATAACTCGAACTCAAATCACAGTATATCGTGGTGGCTCCTAGGTGAATCGAAAAACAAGACTTATGAGCCTCCTCCATCACTGTTTGACAGACCCCTCCGGACATCGGAACCCAAACCCGACCGTAACGGGTCAACAATCTACGGCTATCCTGAACAAACCAGGCGCTTTCGCCTTTAATCCTCTCCAACTTCCAGTTCTCTGGCCTCATGCCCTCAATCTGAGCATCCCTGATCAAACCCACTAGTGGGGAATCCATTGTTATCCTCATACTCCTAGCTAGGGTCGAGGACCCAGCTGACTTGTGGCTCAGAGCATCCACAACCACATTCGCTTTACCAGGAAGGTAAGGATCTCACAATCATACTCCTTGACTACATCCAGCAACCTGCGTTGCCTCATGTTCAGGTTCGGCTGATCCATGATGTGTCTCAAACTCTTGTGATCCGTGTATATAGTACAACGGACCCCGTATAGATAGTGCCTCCAAATATTGAGAGCGAAAACCACTGCTCCCAACTCAAGATCGTGCGTAGGGTATCTCGTCTCATGCGGCTTCAGCTGCCGCGATGCGTAGGCTATCACTTGTCCCCTCTGCATGAGGACTGCCCCCAAGCCTGTGATGGACGCATCACAAAATACCACAAAATCCTCCACTCCCTCGGGGAGTGTCAACATCGACGCCTCGTATAAACACTGTCGGAGGGTCTCAAATGCCCTCTGCTACTCAGCACCCACCAGAAATCCACCCCCTTCCTTGTTGGACGAGTGAGGGGTACGAAAATCTTGGAGAAATCATGAATGAATCTCCGATAATACCCTGCTAAACCCAAGAAACTCCTGATGTCTGAGGGAGATTTCAGAGTCTCCCACTGCATTACCACCTCCACCTTGGTCGGATCGACCAAAATCCCCTCCTGGTTAACGAGATGTCTGAGGAACTGGACCTCTCATAACCAAAACTCGCATTTCGAGAACTTTGCATACAATCGTTCTCGCCTCAGAACCCCCAGCAGCTCCCTAAGATGCTCCTCATGCTGCTCTCGAGTCTTGGAATACACCAAGATATCATCTATGAACACGATAACCGAGCGATCGAGCATCGGTCTGCAGAATCGGTTCATCAGATCCATGAACACCGCTGGCGCGTTGGTGAGACCAAATGGCATCACCAAAAACTAATAATGACCATAACTAGTTCGAAACACAGTCTTCTCCACGTCCTCCTCCCTCACCCTAACCTGGTGATATCCTGATCTCAAATCAATCTTGGAAAACCAAGATGCACCCTGCAGCTGATCAAAAAGATCATCTATCCTCGGGAGTAGATAACGGTTCTTCACCGTTAACTTGTTCAACCCCCTATAGTCAATGCACATCCTGTGCGAACCGTCATTCTTCCTGACGAAAAGGATCGGTGCTCCCCATGGTGAACTACTCGGACGAATAAACTGCTTGCCTAGCAACACCTGGAACTGAGATGATAGCTTCTGCATCTCAGGTGGTGCCAGTCGGTACGACGACTTGGCGATAGGGGCCGCACCTTGCACTAAATCGATCCTGAACTCAACCTGCCTCTCCGAAGCACTCCGGGTAACTCCTCCGAAAACACATCAGCAAATTCCCTCACCACCGGGACCTCCGAAACTGAGAGCTGCTCTCCAACTCGCATATCTACCACATACGCCAAATAACCGGCACACCCGTGCTGAATATACCGTCGAGCCCTGGCTGCCAAACAAAACCCCGATCCCAACCTCGTGTCCTCATCATATACTACAAGTTCTCCCCCACTTGGGGTTCGAACCACCACCCGTTGTCCCTCATAGTCAATTATGGCGCCAAAACGGCTAAGCCAATCCATCTCTACAATCATGCATACATCCCCCATGGGGATAGGAATCAAATCTTTCAGGAAGGGCACCCCAAAAATCTCTAACTCGCATCCCCGGTAGACCGAAGAAGTAGAAACCCCATGCTCGTTGGTGATCAAAACTCGCAACGGGCACTCAAGATCATCTGTCGACACACTGAACCCTCTAGAGAAGGACCGAGATACAAACTACCGACTTGTCCCGAGTCAAATAAAACCAAAGCGGGCAAAGAATTTACTAAAAACGTACCAAATCACAAGCACAATCAATAAGCATAACACATAGACAATAACTGAGACAAAGAATAGAAACGTACTAGTAACCACATCTTGTGCTGACTTGGCCTCCTCGGCCGTGAGCTGGAAGGCGCAACCCTGAGCCTTCGGAGGATCCACCTTGACTGGCATCCCATCTCCAATCCTCGCAGCAGCTGGCGCGGAACCCTACGCCGGCTTGGCGGTAGGCTGCGGACAGTTGGTCTTCACATGACCAACCTGATGACAATGGTAACAAATCCTCATATCTATGGGAGGGGAAGACTGAAGACGGTCCCTGGCATAATGCCCCTACTTGCCACATTTGTGGCACCCACCTCTTGCTCTATAAGCTCCCGAATGAACCCTGCCACACTTTCCACAAGTGTGGCTCTACTGACCCCCAGACCATGTATCAGCGGTCTTAGACTGCTTAGGCGCCGGCTGAGACTGTGCCGGTGCCTGATGCTGCTCCTGCAGCTGCAGCTCTATCTCTAACTCACGCCGCCTCGCGGCTTCCTGATGGTCTAGGAGGGTATCACACCGTTGTATAGACACGAACTGTCGAATATCAGTCATGAGCATACTCAGATAACAAGTCATCTGAGACTGCTCTGAAGCGAACTTCGGGCAAAACATAGCCCTCTTCGTGAACATACGGGTGATCTCCATCACAGACTCCCCACCATCTCTCAATGTCAAAAACTCCTGAGCAAGCCGCTCCCATTCCACGCGCGGAACGTAGCGGGTGCGAAACATATCCCGGAACTGCTCCCAAGTAATAGCAGCCCGCTGATCATCAGAATATGAACCTGTTTTCAATCTCCACCAGTCCTTTGCCCTAATCCTAAGCAGGTTTAGAGCACACCTGACCTTCTGGTCAACAGGACATGAGCACGTGAAGAAACAGCCCTCCACTTCAGACAACCACCACATACCCCTGATCGAATCTTGGGTACTATCAAACGTCGGGGGCTTCGTATTATCGAAGTCCCGGTATTGGAAAGCCATGTCGGCTCCTCCTCCAACCCCTGCCGTAGTTACAACCGAAGTGGCTGCAGCGGCAGCTGTCTATGCTAGAGCTGCATATCGCTCATCAAAATACTTAACCATCGCGGTCTTAATCGACCCAAACATCTCTGGCAGCTGCGCTCGGAACGCAACAGCAATCTCTTCATGCATGATCTCCCAGATCCTGGCATCCAACTCCTCTGTCCCTATCTGAACCACGGGCTCGGGTGCTACCGGCACCTCGAACCCTCTGTCTCCCGACACCGATCCTGATCCTGATCCTGATCCAAATCCTGAAACAACACGTCTCGTCACCACCATACTGAAATATATATACAAGTCATCAGATAACTAACATAATGTCTGGAGACCAAAACCCAAAAACCCTAGGGGTTGTGATTTCCTTGCTACGCGTATGGGTCCTGTGCTTTTAGTAGTACGGGCCCATACTACCTTCCACACCTACCCATATTTGTCTCAAGCATCACCACAACGGCTTAACAATATCATCAACACAGGAAATGCGCTCAACCCTCATTCTAGGGGAATACCAAATACCTCACATCTAGACTCACCACTTATCTGATGGGTTTTGAGCATTCTAACACTTCCTAAGTGTACATGCAACCCTAATAACCTTGGATCTATGTTTGTCTAATAATCATGCAAAGTTGTTTTTCGAAGGTTATGAACCTATCTAGCATACATGGGATACAATTTTCTTTGTATAAAAGATAGAACTACATACCTTGTTGTTGAAAGTGTTCCTTGAAACCTTGTGAGCCTAGCACCTCAAGTGTGATACCTCAAATGCTTCACACAACACCAAATGCAAAGTATAAACTTGAGAGAATACACTAACACACTCAAAATCGGCCAATCCCTCTTGTTTCTCTAGTGTAGCACTAGTGTAGCCAATTTTGGGGAGAGACATGGTCCTTATATAGTGTGTTGCATTAGGTAAAACCCTAATGTAACATGACTCTTCATTTCTCAATCCATGGGTTAAATCCATGGAGCATCCTATGGGTGGAACCCAACTTGATAATCCATGGAGCCTTTTAGCCCACTATATAAGATATGGAAGATTTACATAATCTACCCATATATTTAATTAGTTATTCTTTTCATCACTTAATTAATTCTAAATTAATTCTAGATCAAAACTAATTAAATAATATTATTAATATATTAGAACTTATAATATATTAATAAACCATATGTGTTATTTCTCTCATTTAGTTTATCCAATTGCATGGTGCCATGCAACCCAAACAGACCATGCCGGGTCGGGTCAAGTATTTACTAGAAATAGTTATGGACTTAGACACCTTATCCAACAGTCTCCAACTTGGATAAGTCTAATAACTATAACTGCAATACTTCAGGAACCGGTCGGCAATCGTAGCTCTTTCAAGGTCTCTCGGAACTGAGAAGATGTTGATACGCCATTTAAGATAAGTGATTATATAACCCTTTATTCTAGATATCAGCCGGACAAATACATGGAACAATGTCTTACTTATTGTCCAGCAGTTTGTTTCCCGATTTCCGATTTGTTTGACAAAGAGCTTAATTGAACACAACAACTTAGTTCTGACCGGGCCCGGTACATAGGTCAAAACAAAATCATCGAGGGGCCCAGATATCAGCTTCTAATCCAAGAAGGAACAGATAAACTTCGACTCATATGCTTGTTCTACCACTCATTGAATTACACACAAAAGCACGTTTTATAACATCGAGTTACCAATGCGTTTTCTTACAATCAATGCATAACCAACTCGTAAGTAACAAATCATATCTCTAGGTTTGAAGACTTATATGATATTACCGTCTCACGATCACTCGAGATAAAATTCCATGAAGTGATTCCAGTGAGCGTGGGTTGATTCCAATACTCAGAACTTATGAGCACTCATGATTGTTGTAGCCATGTCCAACACCTTAGACCTCTGCAACTAATCATGGTCTTGATTCATACCTACTTCCAACATATGACCGACTGTGGAGGTTCGAATAATATGATATACCAAACATACTTATTTTGGAAGTCAAAACATGCAAAAGAAATATAGTAAACGATTGACAAAAGATAGTAACACTTTACTCATAAATAAACACAACTTTTATTCATCATCAAATGTCAATCACACTTTACAAATTTCATAATTTATCTAACTACTAAAACTTATATCATCCTTTAGCCCTATGCTTGGAGCATGTTGGAGATGCTTAACCCTACTCAGTCCCTTCGTGAGGGGATCTGCTAGGTTCTCATCCGATGATACCCTCTTTGCGATGAGGATTCCTTCTTCTATGTGATGTCTGATGAAATGATATTTTCTGTCGATGTGTCTGGATCTTCCGTGATCCCTTGGTTCCTTGGCTAAGGCAACAGCACTTTCACTATCACAGAAAATTTCCATGGGCTCCTTTATAGCTGGTACAACTCCAAGGTCTCCAATGAAGTTCTTTAGTCATATAGCCTCCTTTGTTGCCTCGCTTGCTGCTATATACTCTGATTCACAAGTAGAATCAGCCACTGTCTCTTGCTTGGAACTCTTCCAAGTGATTGCTCCTCCGTTTAGGGTAAAGACCCAACCCGACTGAGAGCGGAAATTATCCCTATCAGTTTGGAATCTAGCATCACTATACCCTACAACTCTCAAGTCATCACTCCCACCGAGGGTAAGGACCCAGTCCTTAGTCCTTCGTAGGTACTTGAGGATATTCTTTACCGCAGTCCAGTGTGCCTTGCCAGGATTCCCCTGATATCTGCTAACCATGCTCAAGGCAAAGGCTACATCAGGTCGAGTACACGTCATAGCATACATGATCGAGCCTACTGCTGAAGTATAAGGTACTTGACTCATTTCTGCTATCTCAGCCTCGATACTTGGGCTTTGTGTCTTACTCAATCTGGCGTTACTCTAGATGGGTAACTCTCCTTTCTTGGAGTTCTGCATGCTGAATCTCGTCAACACCTTGTCCAAGTATGTACTTTGACTAAGTCCAATTAGTCTTTTACTCCGGTTTCTCAAAATCCTTATCCCTAGAATATAGGCAGCTTCTCCTAGGTCCTTCATAGAGAAACACTTCCCAAGCCAGGACTTAACTTCCTGCAGAGTTGGGATGTCATTTCCTATGAGTTGTATGTCACCCACATACAATACCAAAAAGCTAACTATACTCCCAATAGCCTTGACATACACACAAGATTCATCTTCACTCCTAGAAAAGACAAATTCCTTGACCTTTTCATCAAAGCAAAGATTCCATCTGCGAGGTGCTTGCTTTAATCCATAAATGGATTTCTCAAGCTTACACACTCTATTAGGGTACTCGTTATTGACAAAACCTTCAGGTTGACTCATGTAAGTATCTTCAGTCAACTTTCCATTAAGGAAAGCGGTTTTGACATCCATTTGCCAAATTTCATAGTCATGAAATGCAGTTATGGCTAACATAACCCTAATAGACTTAATATTGGCTACTGGAGAAAAGGTCTCATCATAATCCACTCCAGGAATTTGAGAGAAGCCCTTTGCAACCAGTCGAGCCTTATAAGTGTGTACATTAACATCCATGTTGGTCTTCTTCTTGAAGACCCATTTGCACCCTACAGTCTTACGACCTGGTACATTCTCAACCAAGTTCCAAACTTGATTGTCATACATGGATTGTATCTCGCTATCCATAGCCTCTTTCCATTTAGCAGACTCAGGGCCTGCCATGGCTTCCGTGTAGCTGTTAGGTTCATCAAGACCTACTAGTGTCTCATCACTAATAAGTGTCTCACCTTCCGCAGTAATATGGAAACCATAGTAATGCTCAGGTGCATTCCTAACTCTAGTGGAACGCCTCAAAAATACAGACTCGTTAATTGGCTCAACAGGAGTTTCCTCCTCAAGTTGAGGGCTAGGGTTTGAAGTTCCTTCACTGCTTGACTCTTGAAGTTCTTCAAGGTCAATTTTCCTCCCACTGTCTCCTTGGCTTATAAATTCTCTCTCTCGAAAGACTCCTCTTCTTGCTACAAAGACCACATTATCACTAGGTCTGTAGCAGAGTTAACCAAAGGATCTTTGTGGGTAGCTGATGAAAATACACCTCTCGCTTCGGGGTTCTAGCTTATCATGAGACTCGCGCCTCACAAAAGCCTCGCAACCCCAAATCTTGATATGGTCTAGCTTGTGTACTTTACCAGTCCACATCTCATGAGGAGTTTTGGCAACTTTCTTTGTAGGGACTAGATTAAGAATATGGGTGGCAGTCTCTAAGGCATACCCTCAGAATGAGATTGGTAGCGTAGCTCGACTCATCATGGAACAAACCATATCCAACAAGGTTCGATTACGCCTCTCAGCCACACCATTCAACTGTGGTGTCCTGGGGGGTGTCAATTGTGAGACAATCCTACATTCCCTAAGATAGCCGAGGAACTCTGAACTAAGATACTCACCACCTCAATCGGATCGAAGCATCTCAATGCTCCTGCCCAATTGATTCTCGACTTCCTGTTTAAATTCCTTAAACCTTTCGAAAGTCTCTGACTTATGCTTGATTAAGTAGACATATCCATATCTACTATAATCATCAGTAAAAGTCAAATAATAACGATTAGCATCCCTTGTGGCATGTTTGAAAGGTCCACACATATCCGTGTGTACAAGGTCCAACAAACCTTTACCCCTATCACAAGAACCTGTGAAGGGTGACTTTGTCATTTTTCCAAGTAAGCATGATTCGCAACTATCATCCGACTTTAGGTCAAATGACTCCAAGACTCCATCCTTTTGGAGTTGGCCTATGCGTTTCTTGCTTATATGTCCAAGACGAAAATGCCATAATGATGCTTTATCCAAGTTATTATTATTAACAGAATCAATACACAACACATTATTTCCTAAGTTATCAACCACAGACACTGTTTCATACACGCCATCACAAGGTACTGCTTTAAAATAAAGAACATTATTAAAGAAAGCATTAATCGAACCAACTTCATTATCAAATGAAAAGGTGAAACCTTGTTTATACAATGCATGAAAGGAGATAATATTTCTTGCCATTTCTGGCGAATAACAACATTTATTCAAATCTAAATTTAACCCACTACTTAGCGACAAAGTATAATCTCCAATCTTGGTGACAGGTGTAACTTTCCTATTCCTCATGATTAAGTTTATCCTTCCTTGCTCCACATTCTCACTTCTTCTTAGTCCTTGCAAGTCACAACAAATATGAATACCACAACCGGTATCAAGGACCCAAGAGTTAGAATTGGGTGAGTTATTAGAAATGATAGTGTAAATACCTGCATGGTTGGGTTTAACTTTCCCATCCTTCACATCTTGCTGGTACTTTGGGCAGTTCCGCTTCCAATGTGCCTTTTCATGGCAATAGAAGCATTAAGCCTCTTTTGGGTCAGAAGAAGGAGTGATGAAACCTTTCTTGGTTCTACTTGAAAAAGAGCCATCAAGGGTCCTGACCTTGGTACCCTTCGAAGAACTCTTTCTCTTCTTCCCTCGTCCTTTCCCGATTGCCAAGACAGGGGCGGAGTTGGTAGGAGTAGGAGTAGTAACAACCGCCTTACCCTTAAGACCACTTTCCGCGGTCTTTAAGAGTCCTTGAAGTTTGCTGAGAGTGACCTCTTCCTTGTTCACGTGGTATGTCATGCGGAATTGATCATAACATGAAGGTAAGGAGTGCAAAATGATATCTATTGCAAGCTCCTCAGGGAAGTTCACATTTAGCTTCAGCAAACGGTCCACAAATCTTTGCATTTTCTGCATATGGCCCGTGATGGGTTCACCATCCTTCATGCAAGTTGTTATCATGGAGGAGATGATTTCATACCTCTCTTGATGAGCACTTTGATGGTATCTTTCCATCAAGTCTTGGTGCATCTCATAGGGGTAGAAATCTTCAGAGGATTTTGGAGATCCGCAGTCATAGTGGCCATCATGATGCATGCCACTTTGGTGGCATCCCTTTCATGTGCCCTAAACTCAGCGATCTCTTGAGGAGTAGCAACTGTCTCATCAATCTCCTTAAGCTCTTTATCAAGGACATATTCCTTGTCCTCGTAGCGAGTAATCATCCTGATGTTTCCGATCCATTCATTAAAGTTGGATCCATCAAAAGTGACTTTCCCACACAAGTTCATAAGAGAAAAGGAGCCACTAGGATTAGATCCCGAAGCAACGTTGTTTGCAAACATCTGATAAAAGAAGAAAGAAGGATTAGTTTAGATATAAAGATAGTACTTAATAAAACACCCAAATGTAGTATTAAGGCTAGGACCCAATCACAATATATTATACTTAGAAGAGGTATGCCGTAATCTAAGTAATAACATATTTGAAAGGTAGGTGAATGACGATTCACCAATTTCCACCAAAGCCGAAATATTAAAAATATTTAATTTGGTTCTTAGAAACTCCTAGATTCTTTTGAGATTCAATGAACTTTCCAAATGCATGTTTCAATCTCGAGTGTGCCCTCTAATTTTTGTGACTAGGATGCCGAGGATCACAAAACGAGGTGTGAAGTAACCATGCAAATTACTTGGTACCCTTAATAAATTACCCCTCAATCGATGTGCCGGTTAACCACACACGCTCCATCGATGCTATGATAAATATTAAGTCACCCTTTACCTACCTTGTTAAGTCCAAGTTAGTGTGTTGGTTAACCACACACGCTCCACTAACGACTTAGACAAAGCGTAAAGTGTAATTTCATGGATTAGCACCTTATTCACACTTTCCTAAAGTAACTAAGATTGGGAATTTAATAAAACATTTAGTTACTTTATTATATTCATCATACTTTTAATGAGAATTTATAAGTCCTTGTCTTACCCGTTCGGCTAACGACCCTCCACCAGTCAAGCAAGCGGTGGGTGAGAGTGGACACCCATTAAGTTGTCATTTTATAGGCAACAACCTTATACCCACCTTATAGACCGGCTTCGTGAATGAGGCGTACTAGCAGTAAGTCGACTTTGTTCTTATACATATATATATATATATATATATATATATATATATATATAATTATTAAATCATAATACTATAAGTATAATGGTTGAATTTTAACTTTTAAAATTCTAAGGGTAGGAACTAAAATTGTTAATATGACTTTACTTGTTCCAAAACTTGAGGGCAAGTTTTGTAAACTTTCAAAACTTTTCATTTCTTGTAACTTATGAGTTAAATAGAGTAATAAAATGAAGACTCTTCATTTTTCTAACTCTTGTGTTCTTTTAATGGTTTTAATTCAAGTATGACTCTTGGTTTTCCATAATTTGAGGACAAGTTATGGACTCCATTAAAACACATTATGATCAAGAATTAATCTACCACATAGGTTACAAATAATTCATATGATGATCTAAACATCATAAGATCAAGAACATGAATATGAACACTTTCATGAATCAAAAATTACACTTAAAACTTTGTAATTTTGATAACTAGTTGTTGTAAATGGATTAGCAAAGACATTACACCATCTAAAACAAGTTTTCAAGTACCAAAACAGTTTAGGATAATGTTTCTAGTCCATTTCCAGCAACTAAAGTCGAAAGTCTGCACTCTGTGGCTCTTACTCGCCGAGTGCATGAACCTACTCGGCGAGTAGGTTGAAGATACACATGAACTCGGTGAGTCCCCCCATGGACTCAGCGAGTTCATCAGGCAGACAGCAAGTTTTTCGACTTTTTTCCAATATATTGCATCAAGTATCAAACAAACAAGCCTAGGCTCTGATACCACTGATGGGTTTTGAGCATTCTAACACTTCCTAAGTGTACATGCAACCCTAATAACCTTGGATCTATGTTTGTCTAATAATCATGCAAAGTTGTTTTTCGAAGGTTATGAACCTATCTAGCATACATGGGGTACAATTTTCTTTGTATAAAAGATAGAACTACATACCTTGTTGTTGAAAGTGTTCCTTGAAACCTTGTGAGCCTAGCACCTCAAGTGTGATGCCTCAAATGCTTCACACAACACCAAATGCAAAGTATAAACTTGAGACAATACTCTAACACACTCAAAGTCGGCCAAGCCCTCTTGTTTCTCTAGTGAGAACTAGTGTAGCCAATTTTGGGGAGAGACATGGTCCTTATATAGTGTCTTGCATTAGGTAAAACCCTAATGTAACATGACTCTTCATTTCTCAATCCATGGGTTAACTCCATGGAGCATCCATGGAGCATCCTATGGGTGGAACCCAACTTGATAATCCATGGAGCCTTTTAGCCCACTATATAAGATATGGAAGATTTACATAATCTACCCATATATTTAATTAGTTATTCTTTTCATCACTTAATTAATTCTAAATTAATTCTAGATCAAAACTAATTAAATAATATTATTAATATATTAGAACTTATAATATATTAATAAACCATATGTGTTATTTCTCTCATTTAGTTTATCCAATTGCATGGTGCCATGCAACCCAAATGGACCATGCCGTGTCGGGTCAAGTATTTACAAGAAATAGTTATGGACTTAGACACCTTATCCAACATTATAACGACTCACACATCCATGAGACTTCCATCATCCTCTATAGCGCTAATGCATGCTAGCTGCACATAACGCTGGACCCAATAGACTTTCGAATATCCGATCCTGAAGGCCGAATCAACATTCTTAGGCTATAAGGTCTTTATTATGCATAGTTGTGATGCATACACTAAACATCTACAATTATGATGTCAATTCCACGTACAAGAAACCCTCGGCTAATAGGCATCATGTAATCAGGCAAATCTATCATGTGATTCCTGAAGATCCCTAGCCTAGCACTAGCATGCTGTTCTAACATATCAGAATATCAAACAACTGCATGGTATTTTCGGGTTTACTTACAGGCTCCTGCTGATTATACCCTCTGCATCCTCCATCATTTCTTTTGAAAACCATTTTAAAACTTATTTTTGAAAATCTCCTTGATTTGAGACTGGATTCACACGAATGTTCCTCCAATTCACTCAAACCAAGGCTCTAATACCAACTTGTAACGAAGCAGGACCGCCTCAACCCAACCACAAACAAATAACCATGTGCACATACTATCCTATATTGGCATATACAAACATCAACCATATCTGTCTTGTTGATCATCAATCATAGAAATCTCCTGTAAATAGAGTACCGCCTAGCAGGTGACTAACATACCAATCCCTATGGATCATAAGAGCATAACATACTGTCTACCCCGATTCCGATCTAACGGATCATAACCACATGTAGCATACCATAACAATAACAACTAAAGGGCCGGCATTGGTGCCGTAGACCCTATCGATATAGTGAGGATAACTCACCTTGCAAATGTCGACTCGGAAGATACACTCCAACCCTCGGATCACCCGACACCGGCTCCAGCACCTAAGATCATAGTGCAATATACTCATAAGTCCTTAACCTTATAAGGTACCCCATAACCCACTACTCAACCCCTGGTCAAGGTCAAAGTCCTCAGTCAAGGTCAATTGTCCATGTTGACCTTAACTCACCGAGTACCGTTAGGTACTCGCCGAGTTCTCTGAAGTACATTCCAACTCGCCGAGTCATGGGAGAGACTTGTCGAGTTCCTTTGATGCTCGATCAAACTTAAGGTCACCCGTCGAGTTCCCTCCTTGCAACTCGACGGATACATACTCATACATATCCAAGAGAAAACTCATCCGACTCGCCAAGTTGTTCTTCAACTCGTCGAGTATTATAGCGATCTTCATCGGACTCGCCGAGTTGTTCATCAACTCGTCGAGTTCATGATCATCTTCATGTGACTCGCCGAGCAACTTTGCGACTCCCCGAGTCCATTCAATCCTCTTTCCATACAGACTTGTTTTGAGCCATGCAGCTGCTCCAAATCATAGATCCAAGCTTCTAGGGCATGCTTATCACGTAAAGTTGCAAACTTTACGTGCATGCATGGCCTTAAAGGCTCCAAATGTATATTCTAAGGTCTTAATGGAACTTCATGCTCAAGAGGGACCTTAATCACCACCAAGACTGTGACATTATGCTTCGAGAATCCAAAGAGGGTCCAGATATGAAGTTACAACTTCAGATCTAACCCATAGTTCATCATACCAACTTGAAAATCCATAAAAAGCCATAGAACTCAAAAAAAAGGGGAAAAGGGAAGTAAGGATGGCACTTTGATACCACCAAAGGATGCTAGCTGAGGTAAATCATGCATCCTACTCCTTCCTTGCTTCATTTTCCTTTACACTCTTAGCTTTCTTCCTCTAAGGTCCTCTTTTCCAAGCTTCTACACCACACCAAGGCACACACACGAATTAGGGTTTTAAGGGGGCTCTCAAAGACTGTAAAGAGCCCAAAGGAGGCTACGGCTCCTTTAAATAGAGGTGCAAACCCCAGGATTCAGGGTTTCGACTGCCAGCTCCTACTCGTCGAGTCCCAACATGGACTCGTTAAGTAGGTCACTTAACATGCGATCCTATCCTGCTGCCACTCAACGAGTAGGTCAACCAACTCGTCAAGTAGTGCTTAACCCAATAAATCTTATTTAAAAAATACCTGAGAATCGAAGAGTTACAGTTCCTTGAGTTCGACACTCGTTCTTACCATTGCTATATTATTGCACGATTAGGTACACTACCTAGTGTGTTTAATAGTCTAGTGAAGGAAATAGCTTTTATAAATTAAAACTTGGATAAAAATATATACACATTTTACACACATCAATTCACTATCATGAATTTTGAGGATTATTTAACTTGGGATTTAGATGGATCATGCTTAGGGCTGCAAACGAGTCAAACTCCTTGCGAACTACTCGGGATCGACTTGGTGAAAGCTCGAGTCGAGATCGGTTTTTAACGAGCCCGAGTCGAGCTTGAGCCTAATTTTAGGCTTGTTTATTAAAAGAGCTCGAGCTCGAGCCTACATATCAAAGATCGATTATGCTCGTGAGCCTAAACGAGCCTATATATAAATATAATATATATTTTTTATTTTTATGTTTTATATATTAAAATACAAAGTTGGAAAATTAGGGAATTAGGTTTTTGGTCTTTCGGGAAAGTTTCATTCACGTTTTCTCGTTTTTCATATCAAATATTGGATCCGCTACTTCTCAAGTCTCTCCACTCTCCGGTCTCCCCCGTTTCTATGATTTGCTGATCCGACTACTCCAATCGGCGGCGACCACTCACCACGACAACCAGTCGCCATCGAAGTCTGCCCTTCAATCGAGCATCGTCGTCCTGTCGTCCGACATTGAGAACCGTCTCATAATTCACCATAGCAGTATATATATATATATATATATATATATATATATATATATATATATATATATATATATATATATATATATATATATGCTTATCTCCTTCTGAAATAGGTTTAGCTCTTACGATTTATGAAGCTACACAACCGAATTGTAGGTTTGTTCATTATTAAATTGTTATCAGTGTTTTTAATTTCGATATCTACATTTATTTCATTTACATCTCAGATCGGTGAATTTTGCATATTTGTCTCAGATCAGTTTTTGTTATTAGTTCTTTCTTAAACTGTCATCAGTTTTAGTAATTTTGAGATCTTAATTAAGCTGAATTTTGCATATTAAAACCCTAAATCAATTACGTGACTTCATAATAGTTAGACCCTTGTTATTTTTAATTTTATTTTTCTTTGGATTAATATTGATTAATTTCATTTTTATTAGGTTTGTTTTGCTTCTGATTAATTTTATTAGGTTTGTTTTGCTTCTTATTCATTCTATTGTCTACGGAAAACAATTTGATCTAGTAGTTGGAGAGTTTCATCCAATGCAAGGGATTAAGAATAAGGAGCAATTTGTGCCTATAAATCTAGATGTTGATGAACAACCAACTCCTCAGAATCATATTCCAAGTGACAATGACAATATTGGACAGCAAAATGCAAAAATCCAAGGGGGAAAGAGGAAATAGTAATGAAACGAAAATGATAAAAAAACATCAAAGGCATCGGAGTGCCATCAAAAGATGATTTCATTAGGACTATGGTGACTAACATGAAAGAGAAGTTTGACAAGTATTGGGGGGGGGGAGTGCCATCTTGTTATGGCTATAGCTTCAATGTTAGATCCAAGATTCAAAATGAAGTTAGTAGAATTTAGTTTCCCAACTATGTACTCCAATACTGAAAAGAACATCGAAGAAGTGAAGAAAGCACTTTATAAAATGCATGAGGATTATTTGGAAATACATGATGCATCAGTCCGAGAAGCTACAACGCTTGCAAGTGGATGTGGAGGAGATGATTTTTCAAAAAGAACACCACTTGGGTCAGGATGGGAGGCTTTTGGGGAGTTTATAAAAGATACAGACTTGGAGAGACCAGAAAAGTCATAATTAGATATGTATTTGGAAGAAGGTATTTATAGGGACCAAGGGTAAAAACAAATGGATTCATTTAATTCTTTCGAATGGTGGAATGTTCGTAAACTGAAGTATCGTGTATTATCAAAGATGGCTATGAATGTCCTTGCGATCTCGATCTTCATTGGCACCAGACACTGTTCAAAAGTTGATTTGTGGAGGAGATTGGATTAGACATTGTCATGGAATCAAGAAAAAACTGAAGGTACATTTGATAAACTTAAAACATATGAACTAACAAATGATTATTTAAATTTATTAATATTTGATTGTGTTGGGTTCTGTTTACAGAAGGAGCTTATGTCCATTGAGATTTTATTATCTACAGGGACAAGTAATACTTAAAGGTGTAAGCCATTTTAATTAATCTACTTGTAATCTGGTTGGTTTAATTACATTATATTGCACATCTCATAAAATGTTTTAATTTGCAGAGTTTGTTGAATTGAATTTCCTTCAAGGAAGATATACTTTTGAATATTGATAATAGTTTATGTTAAAATTTAATCGTTTTTATATAGTATTTTTATAATTTGAACTTCCATGATAGGAAGACTTTCTTTTGGATGAATTAATTACATTTTAAGTTTTGGAGTTTAAAACTTATGTAATTTGAAGAATTTATTTGTGCATATTGATTGGAATTTAAGTAGGCTGCACCTTGTTGAAAATTAAGTAAATTCATGTTTTATTATTATTATTATTATTATTATTATTATTATTATTATTATTATTATTATTATTATTATTATTATTATTATTATTATTATTTTGGTAATTCATTTTGTAAACGAGCTTTTAACGAGCTCGAGCCAAGCTTAAGCCCGTTTAGGCTCAATTAGACAAAACGAGCCGAGCTCGAGCTTGAGCCATACAAATTTTAAGTGAGCCGAGCTCGAGCTTGGTCAGGCTCGGGCTCAGCTCTGCTCATTTGCACCCCATGCTGTCTTTGGTCTCTACGGTTCATTACTTTTTGGATGGTAGTTATGTGATACCGGATATATTTACAAAATTGACCAAATTTGTACTAATTAAAGTTGACGTTTTGTTTGGTAGACTGCCTTTGAATCTCTTAGCAATGAGAGATAACTTAGACAATCATGGTGTGAATTCACATTCTCTTTCGCGTATGTTTTACAATCTGGAAAGCAAATCGGTCAAGGGCATATTTTATCCTTGTTCTACGACTCAAAGTCTATGGTCCAAGATTCAGCTTTATTGGTGAATTACAGAGTTTGTTCCTTCGGATTTGCGTGTTGTTATATGGTTGTTTGATTTTGTCGGGCATCCAAGTTTACGCAAGCAATGGTTTAACATGATTGTTTTAATTGTTGGCCGACTAATTTGGAATTTGGATGTATCGAAATGGTTGAGTTTTTAGAGAAAGTCAACTAAGTGTTGATTTCTAGAAGTCCTGCTGATTTCTGAGTACATGTCAAAGTTAGTGGGGGCATAAGTGTTATGCTAATAAGGATGTAATTATTATGCTAGTGGGAGCATAATCAATTATGGTGATGTTGCAAGTTAGCAATCTTAATTATAGAAAACAAGATTTTCAATTCGCAAAGTCGCAGAGTTGGAAATTTTTTTTGCTATAATTAAGGGAGAGGCAATTGTACTTCTTCTCAAATCTAAAAGCTTAGATCGTGAGATTTTAATCAAATTTAGTCATATATATATATATATATATATATATATATATATATATATATATATATATATATATATATATATATATATATATATATATATATATATATATATATATGAATGTTATGTTGGAATGGTTCAACATAAGGAAATTCTATATATAGAAATGTTAATTGCGTTCTCAAAATTCGATTATGATTACGACATCTCATTTAATAACTCAAATTGTGAGAACATGGAAAATAGAAATATTGTAGCAAAAGACTAATCAAGTATCATGTCTTTATGTTAGACATTATGAACCGTGTCCCATATGCTTCGGGTATAGGACCGATTGCATATGATATAATATTCTTGTGTTCTAAATTTTCCTAATGCCTAGGGCATTAAGAGGGAAAAGGACTAGAACCGGATATGACTAAAGTGGTTAAACAACTATTAAGGACAATCTAAGGTTCGCCAAGGATTGGTCGCTTAAGGACATTTGGAAGTATAATAATGGATGGACAATATTGACATTATTATGAATAGACAGAAGTCTATTAATAATGAATTGTCGTACGGAAAATATGGAATGTTTCCATATTGGGAGTTGAAGAATAGATGAGAAAGTTAGAAACTTTTTATGCAAGAAGGATGTTCAAAGGAATGTACTTTGAATTTTAGACTTCATTTCCATAGAATTGTCCTGTAACAATCTCCAAAGGAATATTTTGTAATATCATTGGTCAAGTCTCTGTGACTTTTGGTACCTAGACATTACAAAAGAATCATTGCATGATAGTTTAGAATCTAACACTTTCTAGCAGTGACAAGAATTTGGAATTCTTACACTTGCAATAAGGATTTGGAATTGTGAAGTGATCATCATTGAAATGTTTTCCAATTGATCTATTTCACAATGTAAGGACCATAGACAAACATAGTGTGCATGCTTGGAGCATGGCATAACTATAGTTTAGAAAAACATAGTGTGCATGCTTGGAGCATAGCATAACTATTGTTTCAATTCAAGTATTAAGTTGAGTACTCGAAACATTATACAATGAATAATGAGTAATCAATATGACTCAAAAGTTTTTGGGTCATATAGGATTAGTATTATTCTTGTGTTTCACTGTGAATAATCTGAAAGACTTTCTTGCATGATTCACTCTCATGAATTTGAAGGATTCTTTATCTTGGGATTTAGATGGATCATGTTGTTTTTGGTCTCTACGGTTCATTACTTTTTGGATAGTAGTTATGTGATACCAGATATATTTACAAAATTGACCAAATTTGTACTAATTAAAGTTGACGTTTTGTCTCGGAGAGTGGCTTTGAATTCACATTCTCTTTTGTGGTGTGAATTCACATTCTCTTTTGTGTATGTTCTACAATCTGGAAAGCAAATCGCTCAAGGGCATATTTTATCCTTGTTCTACGACTCAAAGGCTATGGTTGAAGATTCAGCATTATTGGTGAATTACAGAGTTCGTTCCTTCTGATTTGTGTTTTGTTATATGGTTGTTGGATTTTGTCGGGCATCCAAGTTTACGCAAGCAATGGTTTGACATGATTGTTTTAATTGTTGGGGGACTAATTTGTATGCATCGAAATGGTTGAGTTTTTAGAGAATATGGGATGGGCTTGGAATCTATGTTTGATCTTGTTATGACAATTTCTCTTTTATACTTTCACGTCATTGTAGTAAGTTTATTGGTTTTTTTTTAGAACGAGCAAACTAACTAAGCTATTCCTAAATAACATCACTCCTTACCGCTAGGCTATTGGCCCTTTGCCCTTTGGTAGTAAGTTTATTGGTTAACCGGCTAAAACGACCAACTTAAGCTCTTGTATCGCGGCTAACTCCTTGCATGTTTTTCTTAATAAAAAGTTTTGATTGTTCGGAAAAAACTAATTATTATACAATATTGATAAAATTAGCTATCAACTATGTTTCATAAACCTTTTATTTTATATTACGAAAATTCTACTTTATATTACCAAAATTAATTCTCAGTATTCTATACTAATTAGGGATGAAACGTGGCCAGCTAGTATATGTTCTTCAATGTGGATGAGACTAACTAATTAAAAAAATGAAAAAAATAAAAAACAAACCACGTGAATCAACATGCTCAATAAAGTGTCTCTCTCTCTCTCTCTCTCTCTCTCTCTCTCTCTCTCTCTCTCTCTCTCTCTCTCTCTCTCTCTCTCTCTCTCCTCTCTCTCTCTCTCTCTCTCTCTCTCTCTCTCTCTCTCTCTCTCTCTCTATATATATATATATATATATATATATATATATATATATATATATATATATATATATATATTGACAGCTATATAATTTTATTTCTAGAAGGCAATTATATTCAACTTTAAAAGTATTCTATATCACATGATTTTACATTCAATTTTATGTTATTAATTAAATTAGCATTATATATTTAATAATCTATTTGAATATAACATTAGTTTTTTTATCTAATATGATATGACACTTTAACAAATATACGTGGTTATAACAGTGAAAAAATATAATTACTTGATTGTGGTGACTTGATAACACATGTGAAAATCTAATATGATGGATAATCTATTGAGTCACGTTCAAATCGTGGCACTACTTAGCCTTTATGAACATGAAGGTTTATCTGCATTGACCCCAAAGCACCATACATGGCCTCATTTTCGCAGCAAGAGATTAATGGGTGCATAAAAACGAGCCTGAAAACCCTTGTTAGAGAAGTTTCATTTCCAAAAAAAAATGAAAAAATATGTATTTTGTATTCAAGTCATGCAACATCTTCCATTTAGAATAGAAGTGTAAGGATAAATTAAGGATAGGGTGGTTGTTTTATCAATGGTAAAAATATGATACATAGGCGTAGGATTTTGTCCTATTTTTTATATGACCAAGATATGGTGATAGATTTGTCTATGAAAAAAAAATCACATTTCTTTCTAACAGCCAATGCAATTCCCACAATGCAACGGTCACATTTTGGGTGGTAGAAATTCACCGGTGGCATTATGCCGCAGGTAAAAACAGTGTTACGAGTCGGTGTTCACCGACGATAAAAGAAGCCGCGTGCGATTGCTGCCGGCAAACCCACTACCAAACCGTTTAAGCCTAATAAGATGAAAAAAAACATCCTCATGGCATCATGGCGTAGTGGTGATTATTTTGTATAAAACAACGGAGTAGATTTGGGTTCAAATCCCAAAATTTTCACTTTGTCGTGGCCTCCGGTTTAATAAAAAATGAAATAAAAGTTGCTTACTATGAATATGAACAAATCAATAAGTCGTATGTCTTTATTTCTTTTAACCTTTTGAGTAATATAAATATTTGTTACAAATTAAATTCATCAAGTCAGTTAATATCTCCCATTTAAAAATCTTCCACCTCTACAAAATGTATTAGTAGTAGATTGTCAATTAAAAATAAATGAAATCAGAATTCTTAATGCATCAATGACAAAAAGAACGCATATAAATGGGACTTGAATATGATCAGCAAACACAAACTAATCTCTAGCCTTCCGTCTCCCTCTCTTTCTTTAATGGCCTTTTCGGAAGAACTTGGAGTTGTCAACGAAGCTTTCTCAGGTTTCTCCCTTTTTATTCATTTTCATCATTTAGTATCATCCTTTTGGACATTTCAATTCATGGATAATCAAGAATCTTTTTCCTGTAATAATAACAAAGTTATGTTAATTTGTAGGTCTTGGAATTGATGAGAAGTCGCTTATATCCATTCTGGGGAAGTGGGATGCAAATCAGCTAAAATCTTTCAGGTTAGGAACTTCTCGTTTCTTTGGTGAGGATGAAAGGTCATTTGAAAAACTGGTTGAGCATCAAATCAATCAACTCAAGAACGACTTTTTACGCTTTAAAGTAAGTATATTGATGTTACGTATCTTCTCATCATCAAACAATTAACTCGTTTTTTCTGATTTTTGTGGTTGCTTATTGAAGTTGAATTCATATGTAAAAGACACCAACAATTCGCTTACTTATGATTGTGAGCGTAGTAATTTACAAGTATATATCTTTTTAATTGTTACTAGAGTGCATTGGTACTGTGGACGATGCACCCATGGGAAAGGGATGCACGTTTGATTAAAGATGCATTGTTAGATGGCCCCAAATCCAACAACGTTATCGTAGAAATTGCATGCACACGATCTTCAGAAGAGCTACTCGGTGCAAGAAGGGCTTATCACTCCCTCTATGAACGTTCTGTTGAAGAAGATGTTGCTTCTTATATCACCACCACTGAACGCAAGGTCATTATAAATATTTATGGTATTCTTATAATAGGAAAACTAATATAGTAGACAATCATGTATAGTTGTTTTCTTCCATTTCTTTCTTCTCCTTTTAGCAAAACTAAAGTGAATCCTGATTTTCTCTGTGGTGTATATTAACAAACAGCTGTTCGTAGCATTGGTAAGTGCATATCGTTACGAAGGCACAAAGGTGAATGAAGAAGTCGCAAAATCTGAGGCGAAAATAGTCTTTGAAGCTTTGAAAAATGCCGATAAGAAAAACCCTCTCTTGGATGATGACGTAGTGACAATACTAGCAATTAGAAGCAAGCTCCACATCATGTCATTGTTCCAGCATTACAAAAAAATCAGTGCCAACTCTATTGACGTGGTCAGTTTCCAAACTAAAGCCTGTGTGATAATATTAATTAGTATTAATTTGTTCCTGTTACCACTAATGGCATAATATTTTTTGACATAAGATCCACAACCTAACAACCATGGAATGATATATAGATTCTGTTTTCCATCTTGTCGAATTGTTTTGACCCAGAATCCTGTATAAATATATCCATTTCCTTTGAAGATATCTAACAATCCTACCACCATTCTGCAGGATCTTGGGACAAACGAGAGCTTGAAAGACACAGTGCAATGCATATGTGCACCACCTACTTACTTTTGCAAGGTTTGAGTTTACTTGATTCACTTCCGAGAGTTTGATCGTTATATATAAATTATGAATAAAAATCAGAAGGGTGATCATCACATAGAGTGGGTTTAGCCTTCGGAAATGATCTTTATTTGTAGTCCTGTGTTTAACTTCTTATAAATGGCCATCATAGGTTATGGAAGCGGCTATGGTGAAAGAAGCTGATGAGAACACAAGGGAAGGTCTTACAAGGGTGATTGTTACCCGAGCTGACGTTGATATGAAGAATATCAAAGAGGAATATCAACACAAGTATGCGATCACATTGTCAGAAAGAATTAAGGTTGCAGCTAATGGAAACTATAAAGATTTTCTACTTACACTAATCTCAAGAGAAGAGACAAAGTAAGGTTTGATAATGAAGAGGACCAAGCAAACGTATATCGCTAAAAAGTTATGCTTTGACAGATTTAATCTGTTGGTTTTAAATTCATTTAATGTCAATTTTCCAATCACAATTTCCGAGTTGTCTTGTTCTTTTACTGCATGAGTTTGTACCCTTGAAAAACGATACAAGCAACAGCCAAAGCTTGTGTTTATGCTTGCCTTGGTATACTTCTGTTTAAGAATGCATGTTCGCCGCAGATTAATAATAAAGTTCTATAATTTTTTTCTTCTTAAAGCAAAGATCTTGAACGATCTTTTACCTTCTCTTTGTATTATCAAAGTAAATGAAAGAGAAAATGACACGCTTTCTTATTCCATTAAGCATCAAATTAATCTATATATACACCATCTAATGCTATTATACACCATCTAACAATATTAGTTAATTTAATTGAATCTTAACTAAACTAACTAACCATGATTCCAACTAACTTTGGTTAACAAAATATGTATTATGTAACTCCAATATCCCCCCTCGAGATAAGCTTTGAAAAATGGTTTTTAAAGCCATCATTGACATAATTGGTAAAATCATGTGCCGCCGCAATGGTTTCGTGAAAATATCTACTAGTTGGTTTGTTGTACGGATAAGCATAAGTTTTATGGTGTTATTCAAGATTCTATCACGAATGAAGTGACAATCGAGTTGATGCTAATTTGACAACAGATTCATTGTCACAAAAAAACCAAAGTGGGATCTATCCAGTGGATGCCAAAATTGCTCAGTAGATGATGAAGCCATATGATTTCAGTAGTAGCAGTTGCTCATATTCTGCCTCAATTGATGAACGAGAAACAATGTTTTGTTTCTTAGATTTCCACGAGATTAAGGAGTCTCCATGAAAAGGCAAAAACCGGTGACAGATCGAACAATATCTGGACATCAAGCCCGGTCAAAATTAGTAAAGGCTCGAATTTTTAAAGATGGAATTGATGATAAAAATAATCCTTGACTAGGATTAAGCTTGAGATACTTCAACAAATGATTAGCCACTTGAAGATGAGGTAGTTTGGGAGCAGTGACAAATTGACTCAATCGATTTAAAACATAAGTAATATTAGGACAACTGATGTTGAGATTACTCAATCGATTTAAAACATAAGTAATATTAGGACAACTGATGTTGAGATACATCAATCGACCAATGAGTCTTCAATAAGCAAGATTGGTTAAAGGAGCTCCTTCAAAATTAGATGCTTTACACGATGGATCCATTAGATGCTGAGTTGGCTTGGCAGCCAAAAAACAAGTATCTTCAAGCAAATTTAAAACATATTGTCTTATATAAATAACAATACCGTCTGGAGATTTTGCAATTTGCAATCCAAAAAAATGTTGTAATTTTCCCAAGTCCTTCAATTTAAAATATGCACTTAATTGCTCCTTAATAAGATTGATCTGATGAAGCGAAGCCCCAGTCAAAACAATGTCGTTTATATAAACTAATAAAGCCACATAATTGGAACATTCTCTTTAAAAAATAAGGAATAATATGCTTTGGAGTGAGTAAAACCTTGAAAAATAAGAAAAGAAGAAAATTTTGAATGGCAGTGTCTTGATGCTTGTCGTAATCCATACATTGATTACTCGAATTTGCAAACCAAGGATTTATCTTGTGAATCTGAACCAAAATAAACATACCCTTGAGGTAATTTCATGTAGACTTCCTCTTCTAAATCACCATTCAAAAACACATTGTTGACAACAAGTTGTATAATTGACAACAAGTTGTATCAGAGGCCAATTTCACTATGCAGATAATGCAAGTAGCAATTTAACAGCCACCAACTTTGCTACAATGGAATACGAGTCAAGAAAGTCAATGTTGTTAGAACATGAAAAGTGATCCTTATGAAATCCAAGATGCAACTATCTGATATCAAAATTGATTCCAAAGTGAAGACCTGTCGGAGATCTACCTTTGTTTTGTAGTATTTTGAATTTGTAACGCATTAATTGTATCAAGTACTATTATGTAATGGTCTCATTGTTTTTTAGTATAGTATAAGAGACAATATCAACAACGGATGTGTCAGTTGAGTCAGTTAATCTTCAGTTGTTTCTCAGTCCATGCGCACTTTACCTGATTTGTCTTTTATTCACTCCTTGACTATTTAAGGAGGGGTGTTCCATGTATCAAGATAGAGAAGTGTGTACCTTTTTCACTCCATTAAATCAAAGAAACATTCAGCCAATTATTCTCTCTTACATTCTTCTGTTATTTTTTCTTTTCATTGTTCATATGTATTATTAGTCAATATTAGGTAGTTAGTTGAGTTTATTTAATCCAAGATACGATTGGTTTACCAGACTTGACTAGAATCATATTACAAGCAATCATTGATATTAAGTTAATTCAAGGTTTGAGCTTTCAAACCTTGTCTGCAAAAATCCATGCAATCACAATTGATATCAGAGCCTAGGTGGTTCCACTTTGAATCCATAAAAATATATTATAGTTGATTGAAGATTAACTTGGTATCTCAACCATTTTTGTGTACAGGATAAAAGTTCTTCTATATACAACTTTAGATCTAATATCTTAACTTCAATGGCTGCTTCTAATTAATCTCAACAAATGTATTCAATGCAAATAGCAAATAGCGTGGATTGCCCATCATGTGCCCCATTTCTATTTGTTGAAGAGTATGATCAATAGAAAGTTAGAATGGGGATATTTTTTCTTGTAAAGAAAAAAGTAAAGAAATATGGAGATCAGTGAAAGAAGGTCCTCGTGTTGCTGTTAGACAAGTTGTTAGAGATGTTGTTTCCACTCTCATGCATCAAGCAGAGACTCGACCAGGACCACTAACTGCAAATGACATTGAGAAAATGCGTGTAGATTAAATCACTTTTTCTGAAATGGTGTTTGGTGTACCACCATCTCTCTTTGAGCACATTAAGTTGTTCAAATCTACTAAAGAGATTTGGGATACACTTCAAGACTTGTTTGAAGGATCAGAGAACATGAAGGATAAGCGTTTGACCTCGGTAGTAAACGAATTTGACACTTTCACTACAACTCCTGGTGAATTTTTTTCCTCTGCATCAAATCGCTATATGATCATGGTGAACAACATGACTACGCATGGTGTATTTCGAACACCCTGAGTATAATCTCAAGTTCATCAACAGCCTCGGAAAAGGATGAAGAAATGTTAAGTCATGTGTTCAGAGTAATGGATTACTAAAGAAACTGAAGCTCTACCAACTATTTAGCAAACTACAAGGTCATGAATCCAACGTTGCTCAAATATTAAGAAAAATCTCAGGAGGCACTCTTGCTTTAGTCAGTTCAGTCAATCAACCACTTCCAAACCCATTAGTTCTTGATCCTTTCAGAGCCATCCCACTTGTTCCACATATTCAACTAACTAGACCTACTCCACTTGTTGTACTTGTTCCTCAAGTTACGAACTACCCATATGAATAAAACTTTGATCCAAAAGTTGTTGATTCCGAACTTTGTTTCTAGCAAGAGTTTCCACTTTTGTCCATGAAGTATAGACGACCCTGGAATCACAATCAAAAAGCATCTCAAAACCGCTTTCAAGCTCCACACCAAATCAATCCTCAACTATATCCTAAACCAAATAAAACTCCACCAGCTTATTGACCCAATATTCCCAAATCGCTCCTCGAAACCTCAGGAAGTTCCGAACTCGGCTAAACCGAAGAGTGTCTCTTACAAATGTGGTGTCAGAAACCACTATGCAAAGGATTGTTTGGATGATGATCCTTAACAACCAAAGGTGAAGGATTGTGTCTACTATGCTATTTGAGCACAAGAACTTGCTGAAACCGACAAGCATTTGTCACTACGGTTTCAAGAAATGTTGATAGATATTGGTCATCTGGTGACGAGGGTGAAGAAAAATATAGGAGAAACTTGTGTCTAAATGCCAGACAGACAATTGAGTGTGATGGAGGTTACTGGTCTTTCGTTTCAAAAGATGATGATGAAGATGTTGAGCTATATTAGTACTACAGGGCAACCAACGATCCATATGGCCATAGCATCATCTAGCAGGTAAAATCCATGATTACTAATAATAATTTTGATTTATTTGTTTCTGTATATAACTAAAATTCAATAAGCATGATAGTTATCCATAAAGCATATGAGTCTACCATAAAGGTTAGTTAGAAGTTGGATAGTAAGTTGACCAGACTTAGAATATGATTTGAAGACCGCAAGCTTAAGACTGAATCATTAAAGAGAGAACTTAAATGACAAATGTGAAATTTCAATTAGTGAAATAAATGTTTCGGTTGTTGATAACAAGCGTCTTAATACTAAAATCGTTAGTTTGCATAATTTAGTTGATGTTCTTCAATCTAATGAAGGAATGACTCATAATTTTCGTCATCCCTGGTCCAAAGCACCTGGTCTTAGAAGCAAGTTTCTGAAACCTACTGGTTGTCCTCTTAAGGAACTTTAAATTTTAAAATTATGGGAGATCTTCCAAACCACATTTATTTGGGTAACCCTATCTCGCCATTGTTATCCATTCATGAGACCCTGGACATATATCAATCATTAATTCCATTGTTCAAACCAATCATTGTTACCTATCCTGATTCCATGCAATATTTGTATCTGATATCCCTGATTATGAATATGTCTTCAGAAATTCCACGTGTCATAGATGGTACTAGAGTTTATATTCTGAACTCTGGTCCTCCAAACAATTGTGTCATTAAGGAAATTATTCTTAAGACAAATGGACATGATTTGGACAAAATTAATTATCCTACAAATTCATTTTGGGCGTCTTTTGATAGTGATAAAGATGAAAAAATTAGGTGTGGTGACGACGCTTCATCGGAATCCTGTGTTTCTAACTCCAAAGTTGTTTCTAAGTTGACCTTAGTTCCTATTAAGCCTCATTTCAACAATCCACATATTGGACAGTCTTCGAAGTCATCATCTGGCTCTCGAAAGAAACCTTGGTTAAACAAGAAGGATATTGTTCATCCAAAGATCGAAGATAGGAAATCTCTAGAAAAAGAAACTAGATCTAGGCAATTCTCTAGGTTCCTTGAGAAATCCGAGAAAAATGTATCTCAAATAGTTAGTCTAGTGACTAGGAGTCAAAGTACCTTCATGCCTATTAAGATTCTTAAGAGACCATCTATTTCCTGTTAGCTTGGATACTTGTGACAAGTCTTTCAAAACATGTTTGAAAACTATTACTGTTGATCCCTCACCTAATAAAAATCACACTCCTCGGAAAGTATCCTCTTCTACATTTATTGCTACCTTGGATGGCATGATTTTCAAACCAAAACAATCTCCAAAATCAAATGTGATTACGAATGATTTGAATAAAGAAAAAGATACTCGGAACACTATTTTTCAGAAACCTTGAAAAGGATCAAATCAAAAGTTTGTTTGGAAAGTAAAAAGGTATGAACATTCAACTGAACCATCTCGGAACACAGTTCTTCTTGAACCACCTCAGAAAACTATGCCTCCAAGAAAAGCAGTGTCAAAACAACCAATGGTTGAGTATGACTTTTGGATTAATGAAAACTCTAACATTCTTCATATTCCCAACAAAATCTTGGAAAAATCTTTCTGAAACACAAGCTACTCAGAAATCACTATCTAAGTCCAAAACCCATGTTAAAGCCCTTAATTCTAACTCAGGGCCTAAAAACTGCAAAATTCACTGATTTTACAGGCTTTTTATGTTTTGGAACAAGATACAATGTGGTACATTTATAATGCTAGTTCCATACACATGACTAGGCAGACAGACTTTCTGTGTGATCTGAAGCTTGCTCTGAACGTTGGTTATGTTACTTATGGCGACAATTCAAATTCCCAAATTCAAGGCTACGGTGTCTTAACCAATGACAATTTCTCTATCTCAAATGTGGCTTACATAGCTGATCTCAAGCTTAATCTGATTAGTGTAGCACAACTCACTGATGCAAATCGGAGGGTTGAATTATGTAAGAAGCATAGTTATGTTATAACATAAGACCGAAAAGAATGCCTTATTAAATCCGATCTGATCAAAAATATGTATCCTCTAGATATAAATATGATCACTGGGAAGCCTCGGTTTTCTCTTCTATCAAAATATATTCCTGATGTAAGCTTGTGTTGGCATATGAGGCTTGCTTATATCAGTTTTTGATACATGAATGATCTTGTTTCTGGTGAAATGGTACAAGGTTTTCCATTCCTCAAGTTTCAAAATGATCATCTCTGCTTAGCATATGAATGTGGGAATCAATCAAAGAAAGTTCATCTGGTTCAAATTGAAAAATCCATTTCGAAACCACTCATACTTCTTCATATTGATCTCTGTGGGCCATCTGCCGTTGAAGGCTAATATCACAAAAAGACCATTCTTGTGATTGTTGATGACTACACTAGATTTACTTGGGTGTTCCTCTTGAGAATGAAATCGGAAACTGCCTCCGAGCTTATTAATTTCATGAAAGGAATTGAATACTAACCAAGTTACTCATCCAAAGAATTTGTAATGACAATGGATCCAAGTTCATGAATGCGAATCTTGAAAATTTTCTTACTGACAAAGGCATTGAACATAACTTTTCTGCTCCCTACATCCCACAGCAAAATAGTGTCATTGAAAGAAGAAACCAAACTCTCGTTGAAGCTACTCGGTCAATGTTAAACTTTGCAAATCTTCCTCTCTTTTTTTTATGTCGAAGCAATCTCCATAACTTGCTTTACTCAAAATCGGAGTATCAGGAAACATCGTCTCAACATGACACCATATGAAGCAATATGTAACACCCAGAATCAGAAAGACCAAGAAAGAAAATAAAACCCTAAGTCAAATGGGTCAACTTGTCGAGTCCAAGGAGGAACTCGACGAGTCGGAGCGGGAACCGGGGCATCGGGTAAGTGACCAACTCGGCGAGTTGGCCTCATGGACTCAGCGAGTACGGTCTGAAGAGGGAAACCCTAAATCTGGGGCTTTGGGCACTATTTATGCATCTTATTCTCTCCATTAGGGTTCCTTTATAGCCCCTCTCACCCAGAACACCAAACCCTAGCCACCATATCCGTTTTTGGAGCAAGATCTAACCTTGGAGAAGTAATTTGCAAGATTTGAAGAAGAAGAAGAAGAAGGAGAAGGAGTTGGGAGGTCCCAGGGAGAAGCTTTTTGGTCCAGGATTAGCTTCTCAACCTCATCATTTTATGGTAATAAATCTCTTACCTTGGGTATTGTACTTCTAGATTTAGTTTTCCCCCAAATGGATGGTTTTGAGCTCAAAAACCATAAATTCGTAATGATGAAGCAATTGTATCGGTTCATATTGTAGATCTAGACATCCTTGAGTTCCAGGAGCTCAAGAAAGACATCTTTTGGGAAGCCATGACCTTGTTCTATCCAAATAGCCTCCTTAATAGTTAAATTTTAGTGTTTTGGCTTCATTGCATCATAGACACACGTAAAGTTAGCAACTTTACGTGTTCTGATAGTCTTAGAAAACCAGATCTATTGTTTAGAGCAAAGGAGAAGCTCTGTGACTCGAAATTATGGAAATGCACGTATGGACTCGACGAGTCTGGGAGATGACTCGATGAGTCGGGCTAGATATCAGACTTGAATCGCGTAGTAACTCGACGACTCACATGGGTAGACTCGACGAGTTGGATGAAGATAGGCAGGAACTCGACGAGTTGGAAGAACAACTCGGCGAGTCTGTTGAAGATTTCCTTGGACTCGGCGAGTCTGTTCTTGGACTCAACGAGTCATGTCGTGAAACCCCTAAACCCTTCGAGTTAAGACTCGAATCAGTGAGTTGAGTAGAGACTCGGTGAGTTGGACAAGACTGGACTCGGAAATCGGTAGACTCGGCGAGTCGAGAAGGAAACGGTTTTTGAGCTTATGAACTCGGCGAGTCAGTAGGCTGACTTGGCGAGTAGGGTCAACATGGAAGGCTGACTTTGACCAGGACTTTGACTTTGACTTAGTTTGACTGTTGAAGGGTAGTTTGGGACTAAGTGTTATATTTGGTATTAGTAGATCGGGGAGTCATTGAAGTAGCAGTTCGGGAGTTTTCAGATAGCAGTTAGAAGGGTATCAGCCAGAACTCCAGCAGTGCAGGTGAGTTTCCTTCCAATAGGAACGGGTCTACGGCCACAGTGTCGGCCCGTTTAGTTAGCAGTAGTTCTGGGCATCGGTCTGATGTAGTAGTTCAGTATGCTTAGTGTCTCTGTGATTCAAGCATGTTTATGTGTTATGTGTCCTGGACTTCAGTCCAATGCAGTATGTAGTATATGTGTTTATGCTAGTTGATATGTGTTTATGCTATGCTATGTTCAGTCAGTTCCGGACTTTGGTCCAATGCAGGAGACAAGGTCCCAGTCAATCCGGGCTTCGGCCCGATGCAGTTTCCGGACATCGGTCTGATGCAGGGGGCATGACCCCAGTCAGTCCTGGCTTCGGCCCGATGCAGTTTCCGGACTTCGGTCCGATGCAGGGGCAAGGCCCCAGTCAGTCTGGGCTTCGGCCCGATGCGGTTTCCTGACTTCGGTCTGATGCAAGGGGCAAGGCCCCAGTCAGTCCGAGCTTCAGCCAGATGCAGTTTCCAGACTTCGGTCCGATGCAGGGGGCAAGGCCCCAGTTAGTCCGGGCTTTGACCCGATGCAGTTTCTGGACTTTGGTCTGATGCAGTGGGAAAGGCCCAGTATGTGATTTATATGTATTGTATGGTATGTGGTAGATTGGGGGAGCTCACTAAGCTTCGTGCTTATAGTTTTCAGTTTTGGTTTCAGGTACTCAGTTTTCAAAAGAGGAGGTTAGGAAGATTGTTGTGCACACACCATAGCTAGTCAGCCTGGGATGTTTTACTCTGATAACACGAATATGTTTTAAACTAATACTCCAGATTTACGTTAAGAGTTATGTTTTGGTTTGAAAATCATGGTTTAACTAATGTTATTTAAATGAAATTTTTAGACTGTATTTTTGGGATGTTACAAGTTGGTATCAGAGCCTTGGTTTGAGGGATTCGGATACACTTCGGGTGTGTCTGAACTCAAACCAAGGAAACTGGAAAAAGTTTTTCAAAAGAAAAAGATTTTCGAAAAGAATTTTGAGAAAAGAAAAGAGTTTTAGAAAAAGCGAAAAGAATTTTTTTTAGAAAGAAAAGAACTTTGAAAAGAGAAAAAGGGTGTGGTGCATGCAATCAGCCGAGCTCAAGTAAGTATTCCCAAATTACCCATACAAGTTGTGTTATCAGTTTCAGTTTCAGTTTCAGATCAGTTCAGTTTCAGTTTCAGTAGAACAGCATGCTAGTATAGGACTAAGGATCTAGGAGGATACCTTATGTACCTGCTTTATGTGTTTCAGCTTGATAAGAATTGCATGCTAGTATTGAGTAGACAGTAGTAGGATAGCTTGTGTAGGTTATGCCTGATAGTATGGGCTTAGCATTGTATGCTAGTACAGTTTCTTGTTATGAGAATAGTCTTGCATGAGTATGTTTTCTTTGTCCGAATGTTGCTTTCTTTGTGCTTTGTGGGACTCTGAGTGATGGGAGTTAGCCATTAGGTGAATACGTCACGTCACATGTGGTCAGGGTTGAATAATCTCAGAGTGTCGGATTTGACCCTATTCTGCAACTCTCGTCTGAGTCTAATCGTTGTAGGGACGAGTCTTTTACTTGAAGGATTATCTGAGCCTCATTGCATGTGATGGTATTCAGGTGGTGGCTAATTGGCATTACAAGGAGGCCTTCGGCAGCTGAGGACTGGTTTGGGTGGAGTCTGAGGTTCTCTAGGGCAAGCCTAGGAAGGTAGTAACAGAGATCAGTAGCAGGAGAGTGACTTGGTGGAGTTGAAGTAACTCTTGAGGAAAGTACGGATAGATGTGGAAGGTAGTATGGGCCCGTACTACTGAAAGTAGAGGATCCGTACTCGAATCAAGAGGGGCCAAGACAAGACCAGGGAACTTGTAGAGTGTGTGAGAGATCCCTCAGCGGCAGAGTGTATATTGATCAGGAAGTGTTATATTTTCAGCATGGTGACAATGCGCGAGTTACCAGTTAGCAGTTCTGGTACCGGGGAGGGATCTGGCTCGGGCTCTGGAATCGGGTAGCTTGGGTTGCCTTCACCATAGCAACTTGACAGGATGATTTATAATGAGAGAAGGAATATTATTATTATATTATAAGAATAATATAAGGAATCATAATATTATTATTTGATTAATATAAGTCATAAATTAATTAGGAATTAATTTGGTGACTTAAAGAGATTAATTAAATAAAGGGGTATAAACTGTCATATGTTTGATAGTTGCACTTTGGGCTATATATCCTTTATGGATAAGGGGTGGACGATTTCTAGGGCTAAGGATAGCCATAAAATCATCCAAGGATTATCATGGAAAGGATTTGGATTGCTTAGGGCTTAAGTTATCCAATTAGGGTTTAAGGGTGAAACCCTAGGAGCCTTACAAGTATAAATACACCCCAAGGGCTAAGGGATTTCGGCACTTGTGCTTAGAGAAGAAACCCTGGCCAAATTTCTCTTCCCTCCTCTCTCTCAAATCATCCTCCTTGCTAGTTGGTGTTTGTAAGCCATTAGAGGAGTGACAATTGTGACTCTAAAGCCTCAAGGACAACAAGATCAAGCAAGTGATTCAAGGTAAACTTCTAATCTCTGATTTCATATTATATTTATTGTATATTAGCCATTAGAAGTCTTGGATTCAATGTATGTTCAATTAGAGAAACCTAGATCCAAGCATTAGGGTTGCATGTGCACATAGGAATGTTCATATGGCCAAAACCCATTAGTATGGGCCCGTACTACTGAAAGCAGAGGATACGTACTCGAATCAAGAGGGGCCAAGACAAGACCAGGTAACTTGTAGAGTGTGTGAGAGATCCCTCAGCAGCGGAGTGTATATTGATCAGGAAGTGTTATATTTTCAGCATGGTGACATTGCGCGAGTTAGCAGTTAGCAGTTCCGGTACCGCGGAGGGATCTGGCTCGGGCTCTGGAGCCGGGCAACTTGATGATCAGATGAGGGATTTCATTTCCGCAGAGATATTGCGCAACATCATTGATCAGACTCCAGTGCTTTTCGGTTCGGTTAGTGAGGCCATCGTGGAGCTTATGGAAAGTTATCTTGAGGCCATTAGGGCCGGGATAGTTTCAGGATAGATTGGGGCTCGTCTAGAGCCCGATTCTTATGAAGTTCAGGGATCCTTTAGGGAGGGAGGTTCCATTTCTAGATTTTTCCATCAGGGGACAGGAGTGAGTGGGGCACCCTGCCTCCAAGAGAGACATCTGCATGATTGGATAGTTGAGGAGGTTTTGCGAGCTAATCGCGAGAAGCTGCCTGACATGGTCGTGAGGATCACTGATAGGTTGACCGCAAAGCTTCAGGATCAGGCAGTGGTTGTTCAGCTGATGGATGGGGTCGACGAGGTAACGTAATAGCGAGAGACGGGCAGGGAGTCGGAAAGGAGGAGGAAAACAGATGAGACACAGGTAGCCACAGGTTCGGGCAAGAGGCCCAAGGGGTCGAATTTGAGATCAAGGGACTATCAGAGTCGCAGTCGATGTGGGAAGTGTGGTAGGACGCACAAGGGTGCGTGCAGGCATAGAAGTGGTGGCAATGCTGGATGTTTCAAGTGCGGCCGAATTGACCATTTTAGCAGAGATTGTACTGTTACCATCCCCCAAGAACTTGATCCGATATGTTTCCATTGTAGTCAGAGGGGCCACAAGAAGGCCCATTGTCCGAGTCTGTATACAGCAGGGCAGGTGCCAACTCATGCCCATGGGACTTTGAGGGCCACCAGCAGACATCAAGGTCGGGCAAGGGCGCCCACGGCTCAGAGCAGAGTATTCTGGTAGATCTCAACAAGGATTCGAGCAGCGCTGGATGTTGGGGGTACGTATGTTTTACCTTCATGTCAATTATTATTCATGATATTATTTTTATATTGATGCATCGATATTAATCAGCATATGTGTTGGGATATTATATTACTTGCTTGTGACTGAGTTTTATGCCATCTGCATACTTTGGAATTAGAATGGTAAATTAGAGGTCGTCCCCTTTAGATCAGGCTACTTCAGATGCGGTGACTGTAGCATGTATGTGTAATATTCTGTAGTCCCTCACTACTTTCGGAAGGTGTGATGTGCACAAAAGTACCCACTAATTTTAATATTTATAACCTAACAAACTTAGACTATCTATGCACTTATAGGCACTGTACATAGTCAGATTACAGTATAGCTTAATTAAGTCGGGTGTCGATCACAGGGAATGGTGGATTAATTTAATATATTCGATTATAGGTTACAGGTCACACGAAAATAATAAAGAAAATAGTTTAATAAATCTCAAACTAACAATTAACAACTCTCGATAAACTAACAGGAAAACAAATCTCTTCAGGTACTTTGGTTTAGATAAATTGCACCTTAAAAACATAGACAATTGCATACACAAATTCATTTATTCATGTTCACCGATTCCTAAAATGATTAGATTCGCGTTCACTATAACTAATCCTTTAGTAAACAAGTCAATTTAAACAGTGATCAGTTGATTAAACTAACATGCTTCCTAGTGTTCAGTTCGTATCAAGCAAGACTTGTAAATATAGTTAATCGAATTACTAATTCAATTTAACCTCTTGTTGATGGTCACCAAACAAGGCTCACACATTAACTTACTTATTCTCAAGTTAATCCTAGTTTCACATTCGTTATTCCTAGACTTATAATCTCGATGGTCATCAAAAATCATAAGAGACAAGCAATCAAGCAGGTGTTCACACAAATCAATTCACTTAACAGTTAACAGCAAATAATCATCATTAATACGTAAGGATCTTTTAACAAGCTTCGCAAGATAAATTAAACACAAATAAACAGATCAATATAGCAATTAGTCTAATAATCAAAGCTTCATTCAAACATAAACACAAATTAAAAGGTTTTTACACCCAAATCAGAAAATAAATACAGAATAGTAACACAATGGAATGCTAAACATGGTCATGTTAGCAACCCATATGATTACCGACACGTATCCGCTCTCCAACCCTTCCGATCTCCGCTCCCGTTAGCTTAACGGCCTTCCGACCGCCTTCTACACCCTCAAAACGGCTTAACAGAAGTTTAATATCGACTAAATTAAGTTGGAAGTCGAATCCCCCTTCCTGGTTAGCTGAAAATCAACTTTTATAACCTTTGTAGCCGACTTACGTACGCTAGGCGTAAGTCGGATTACGCTGGGCGTACTAAGGATTTCTATGCGATTGAACTTATCCGAGGCCATCCATTACGCGGGGCGTAACCTAGAATTACATTGGGCGTAATATGATTTTGGTCACTACGCATAGCGTACAGGTGTATTACGCGAGGCGTAATTGGTCTAATCCAACATTTTTAATTTCTTTTAGCTTCTAAGCCTGGTTTCCGCTTCAATATTTTCTTTTGTGCTTTATCGACAACGAATAGCTGCAAAACATAATTCAAAGCATTATGAGTGCTTTTTAGTTCTAAAAGAGAATAAATAAGGCCAAAATATTAAGATAAAGTGCATAAAAATATATATAAAAATACACATATCAAAATACCCCACACTTAGCCTTTGCTTGCCCCCAAGCAAATTTACTTTTATTTTACCAATATCGCATTAAACAATCCATTTAAAACTCAGCCATTATGTCAAGACCGCAACGCATGCATTTGTGTCTAAAATTTTCCTAAAGTACCCCCCCATACTTTAAATACTCACAATCTTCATAAACACTTGCCCACTTTTTCCGAACAATGCTTATTTTATGCAACCCTCCGAATCCATCTGCAGAAGACCTCCTTATCCTCAAGGTATTTTTAATTGAGCAACCTAAGCATACATAATCTAGAATTACAATATTTTGATACCACTATGGAGCTCTTTTGGAATTCTTCAATTCTTTGACAATTGATCTTTGATTTCTTTGAATTCGCCACCTTTGTTGTTTGATTTCTGGTATCTTCAACTTTATGAAATTTCTTGGAATTTTGATCTTTTGATCTTCACTTTATTTGCTCCAAAATTCTTCAAACTTTTTCTCGTAATTCTCTCTCTCTTTTTTTTTACATGTACCTCACTTTTTTCACTCAAAACCTACATGCTTAAGCAGAGGCGCTCAACCTCAACCTTTATTGGTTAATGATAATAATTTTCCTTGATACATTTCAGGTTTAGGCTGCTAAACATATTGCATCCCTCAAACCAAGCGGGGTTGTGTTTTTGTTCCATGATTTCACTAAAATAAGGGAAGCCACAAATGCACTATAACGTATATTGGCTCAACTAAACATTTGAGTTCTCATCGGATCATTTCATACAATATTAGCAAAATTTAAATTATCACTAGATTTTTCTTAAATTAAACTATTATTTCAAGTTTTTAAAATTTTTAAATTTCCTAAGTCTAGCAATTTCCTAACTATTATTTTATTTTTTATTTTTTTTTTAATTTACTTTTAACGACCCCCTACCCCACAATTATTTCATACAATGCCCTCATTGTATGCTAAAACGAATTAAGAACATAAAAAAGGAGAAAAAGGAACAGACTCCCCTGGGTAGTTGTGGAGAGATTTTATGGGGCTGCTACAAGTTGCTTCAAATATTGCTGAAAGACTGGAACTGGAACTGCTGCTTCTGAACTTGCCGAAAAATAAAATCAAGACGGCCGAATTCAAAAATGTGGTGCAAAAGATTGCAAACAAATGCAATGTATAGTAACCATGACGTGGGAAAGTGTCGACCACATTGTCTCGTCAAGAATGATATCCTCTTCTCTTGATGAAAAATCCCCTACAACATAGGAAAGTGTCAACCATGTCATGGCAGCCGGGATGATACTTCTTCCTCGTGTCGAAATAGAACTCTATGGTGTGGGAACAGCTCATCCATATCATAAGAGTCAAAATGTCGTAAAAATGCCAATCTTCTAAACAATCTCTCACGAAATCAATATGCACCCCACACTTATGACAAATTATGGGTCTTGACTATAATCTTCGAACTCTCACACGACTCTCTCTAGCAACAGTCGGACCTAGCTGCTGAACTTACTGCCAGCTTTCTCACGGTTCTTGTGATGCGTGAGAGTCATGGAAATCAACCGGTGTAGCAATCTGTAGGTGGTAGACCGTATCATCCTACCCCGTGTAGTAGATGGCGTATAAACTCCTCCCGTAATCTCGGCCCAAAAAGTGTTCTCGTTATAGTCGTCAGGCCGCTCCGTAAGACAATCAGCAAGGAATGCCGGGAAATGGACACTCCTCGTCTCATCCGCTGTGTAAATACCCACTCGAGTCGCAAGCTCTATGACACTGCATTCCCGGCTCACTCCCCCCAGTCTGAAGCCAAAAGTTTTCCTGTCATCGGGTGCCTTCCTAGGATCATAGGAAACTGTAGCGAAGAACTCCAGCAAAAATTCCCGATAAACAGGCTCCTGGATCCCGAACAATCGTCCCCATCCCTGACACACGAACAAATCCACACCACTCGCGTCCGAGTGCGTGTATTGCAAAAATTCCTGGATCAGTGCAGCTAGTCCAGTCCGGGTCGCCAAGTCCCAATCAAATGAGGGTGCTATGTCGATCTCCTTGGTGAGCAGCAAACTCAAACTGTTGACATATTGTGCCCGGGTTGTATCGTTCAGCGTTTGCGGAAATTGTAAGAAACGATGATCGGTCACATCCTCGGCTGGGTTAGTCCGTTGAGTTCTTCGGGCCATAATCTGCACAAATAAACACAAAACCAAACAAAATATAGCAGCATTAACAAATTTTTAAACCAAAAAATTAGAGCTGGACACGGTCTGTACGCTGGGCGTACGTCCAGGTTCACGAGTCTGTGTCCTGGTTCCTTTGCTTGTGCTAAAGTCATAACCCAACTGTAAGCAATAAACACAGCAGGGAAAACACATGGCATATCGAAATTTTGAGCTTGCGTGGTCCAAAGGCAGTAGAAAAAAAAATCGGGAACTCCTTTAAAAACCAATCCCCTGTAATCTCCTTGTCTATTCCAAATTAGCAAACTCTTAATAGGGAATCTTTACAGGGCAGTCAATAATCGAAGTTTACAGGACGTACACTTGGCGTACGTCCCCGAGCTTCAATCGATGGGTGTGGGACGGGATTAAGGACAAATTAAGTTCTAGGGTTTAGTTAATTGATAGAAATCGGTCTATTCAAGTGGTAATCATAACATATATTTGCGAAATCGGCCCTAATTCAAGAACCCTATAAACCCTAGATTTCGAATAAAGGTTAAATGCAGCTAATGCCACTAATTTAAACACAAATTAACGTGATATGGCTTCCGAATAACATACCTTAGTGTCGAATTCTACAAGAAAAGAAGAAGAATCGGAGATATTTTGGAGAAATCGTCGTCACAGTACGCGGCGAAGGAAGGAATGGTTGAAAGAATAACAAAGAAGTCAAAGGGTCAAAAGATATACCTGGTCGCTGATTTACGCTGGGCGTAAAACAATGTTATGCTGGGTGTAACCCCAACTCCATGAGAAGGCCATCTGCGATTCGGGGTTAATTACGCTTGGCGTAACTAAATTACGCTGGGCGTAATTTTAAATGAAAAAAATTCCTTTTCTTTTAATTAAACTTTCTTTCCGTTTCTTTTAACTATTTAATTAAGGGACTTTACAACTTAATTATTTTTCTTTTTTTTAATTGTTTCAACAGCTGATGACTTCCCGAAGAGTGACATAAAAAAACTGAGACATCATAATCACTTATCTTGGTCAAGATCAAACAACAACGGTTGATCAAAAACCTTTGCATGCAAGAATTGGTTTGCGAAAACACCCACTTTTGGGACCCGTTAGAATATTTCCTTTGTTTTCTTTACACCTTTAACTAAAAGCGGAACAAGAAGTGACCTAACTAGTCAAGAACAGCAAGAGCTCGGTCTTCCACTTAACCACCACAATACGCCTTGCTATACTACGCCTTATGGATTGAGTTGGACAAATCAACAAAGTAGTAGGCTAAGCAGGTCAAGAATTCCCTAATCGCTTTCATCCTCGAAACCCATGCAAAAAGTAAAGTCAAGCAATGTGTACAATCCCAAATTCCTGCAAATAACAACAAGAACCTTCCCGCCAAGTGAAATGATATCAACGAAAATCAAACTAAAAATAAAAACTAACTAAAAACAAATAACGAATAATCAAATAAACTAAATTAATGACAAGTCGTTCCCCGGCAACGGCGCCAAAAAAACTTGATGTGCACAAAAGTACCCACTAATTTTAATATTTATAACCTAACAAACTTAGACTATCTATGCACTTATAGGCAGTGTACCAAGTCAGATTACAGTATAGCTTAGGTAATTCGGGTGTCGATCACAGGGAACGGTGGATTAATTTAATATATTTGATTATAGGTTACAGGTCACACGAAAATAATAAAGAAAATAGTTTAATAAATCTCAAACTAACAATTAACAACTCTCGATAAACTAACAGGAAAACAAATCTCTTCAGGTACTTTGGTTTAGATAAATTACACCTTAAAAACATAGACAATTGCATACACAAATTCATTTATTCATGTTCACCGATTCCTAAAATGATTAGATTCGCGTTCACTATAATTAATCCTTTATCAAACAAGTCAATTTAAACAGTGATCAGTTGATTAAACTAACATGTTTCCTAGTGTTCAGTTCGTATCAAGCAAGACTTGTAAATATGGTTAATAGAATTACTAATTCAATTTAACCTCTTGTTGATGGTCATCAAACAAGGCTCACACATTAACTTAATTATTCTCATGTTAATCCTAGTTTCACATTCATTATTCCTAGACTTATAATCTCGATGGTCATCAAAAATCATAAGAGACAAGCAATCAAGCAGGTGTTCACACAACTCAATTCACTTAACAATTAATAGCAAATAATCATCATTAATACGTAAGGATATTTTAACAAGATTGGTAAGATAAATTAAACACAAATAAACAATTAAATATAGCAATTAGTCTAATAATCAAAGCTTCATTCAAACATAAACACAAAGTAAAAGATTTTTACACCCAAATCAGAAAATAAATACAGAATAGTAACACAATGGAATGCTAAACATGGTCACGTTATCAACCCATATGATTATCGACACGTATCCGCTCTCCAACCCTTCCGATCTCCGCTCCCGTTAGCTTAACGGCCTTCCGGCCGCCTTCTAGACCCTCAAAACGGCTTAACAGAAGTTTAATATCGACTAAATTAAGTTGGAAGTCGAATCCCCCTTCCTGGTTAGCTGAAAATCGACTTTTATAACCTTTGTAGCCGACTTACGTACGTTGGGCGTAAGTCGGATTACGCTGGGCGTACTAAGGATTTCTACACGATTGAACTTATCTGAGGCTAGCCATTACGTGGGGCGTAACCTAGAATTACGTTAGGCGTATTATGATTTTGGTCGCTATGCTTAGCGTACAGGTGTATTGTGCGGGGCGTAATTGGTCTAATCCAGCATTTTTAATTTCTTTTAGCTTCTAAGCCCAGTTTCCGCTTCAGTATTTTCTTTTGTGCTTTATCGACAACGAATAGCTGCAAAACATAATTCAAAGCATTATGAGTGCTTTTTAGTTCTAAAAGAGAATAAATAAGGCCAAAATATTAAGATAAAGTGCATAAAAATATATATAAAAATACACATATCAAGGTGTCATTCGGGTATTGATCAGTTATATCATCGGTAGGGACGATTTAAAGCTTCTAGTGAAGTAGCTAGCGGACAGTAGGGAAGTGAGTTGGGGATGTATACCCTAAACGCAAGTTCTCGGGATGTAGTCACTAAAGCAAATTCAGTAAAGGATTAAAGAGTGCTCGGTTAGTTAACAGGAATGGTTCGGATCTGGTAACGGTTAGTTGGAGCGCCAACAGAGGTAAACGAGGGCGAGCAGCGGATCTCCCCTTTTCGTGGAAGGAAGGTTGGGGAATCCTTTCGCCCAGTGAGTAGTAAGGAGTTAGTCGGAACCGAGTGGGGGAGAACCCTCCGAGTATACAAGGGTAAGAGTACGCAGATCCAAAATGAGTACGCAACCTCCGAGAAGAAAAGATAGTTGCACAGCGATTGATGAATTGAGGAGTTCAGGGTTGGGAGTTTGAGGAACTTCCCAACAAGTTAGTTCATTTGATCGAGATGGTTAGTAGTTGGTTGGGAATTCAGGTTGGAGGGCCGCCTGTAGGATTCTAGTGAGTCGGAATGAAGATTTTGAGAAAAGTTAGCGAGAGATGCTTTCGTGTTCGTAGCCAGTGGCAGAGACAGCATACAGAGGATGGTAGAGCGGCGGGAGAGCCGCAACATTTTCCAGCAGCAGTCAGATAGTAGCAGAGTGTTGTAAGACTGCGGGGGTAGCCGTAGCATTTACTAGAAGTCAGATAGTAGCACAGTGTTGTAAGTCTGCGAGGGTAGCCGTAGCATTCACTAGCAGTCAGATAGTAGCAGAGAGTTGTAAGTCTGTGGGGGTAGCCGTAGCATTCACTAGCAGTCAGATAGTAGTAGAGTGTTGTAAGTCTGTGGGGGTATCCGTAGCATTCATTAGTAGTCAGATAGTAGTAGAGTGTTGTAAGTCTGCGGGGGTAGCCGTAGCATTCACTAGCAGCCAGATAATATTAGAGAGTGTAGGTCTGCGAGTTTAGCTGTAGCATTTATCAGGTGGTAGGCAGCATGAGCGCATTGTTTGGACGCGGGGGAAACAGTAGTACCCACCAGTTCGGGTGCAGCAGTGAGGATATAGGAATCCACGGGTTAGATTTCGGATTTCCTAAATGGTTCAGTTATGGTTAAGCCAAAGATTCAACAATTGGATCATCACCCCAGTTATGAGATCAGGGAAGCAGTGGACCGCTTGGGTTCGTGTATGTTAAGGGCTACCATTCGTCTGGGAGCCATCATTTTTAGTCTTGGATTTGATGATGTCAGGATGTGACGTTTGGACCTGATCGGTGGATTGGGAGGTTGTTAGAGCCACAGTGACAGTATAACTAGTGGAAACTAGTTCCAGAGAAAGATTTCGTTTAGAAGTCGTGGGAGCGACTAAGTGAGGAGTCCTTGGACTCCATAGTTGAGTTAGAACTCGGTGTTGCAGATAACCGACATATGATTGGAGACCATGAAGGTCTTGAGATATTTTGGGAAGCAGCCATGTAGCAGTTCAGTGTTTCAGGCAGTTCAATGTTTCAGGCAATTTAGTGTTTCAGGCAGTTCAGTGTTTCATACAATTCAGTGTTTCAGGCAGTTCAGTGTTGCAGGCAGATCAATGTTTCGGATAGTTGCAGTGTGACGGTCAGTATTAATCTTGTGTTGGGTTGCAAAGTGCAGGAAGATTAGTTGGACCAGGGTGGTCTAACTGCATCCAGTAGGGGATGAGGGGCAACAGAATTTTCAGTCAGTGGTAGTAACGATGAGGGAAGTATGGTAAAGGAAGAAAGTTGATCGAGGGTGCTACGCCTCTTACAGCATGATTGGATAATCTCAAGGGGGAGGTTTTGACCTTGTTGCGCAGCTCTCGTATGAGTCTTAACCATTGCAGGGATGAACCTTTTACTCGAAGGATTATCTGATCTATTTGTCGTGACAGGTGCTCAGCACCAAGTTATAGCAGTAAGAAGCATTCAGTATGTTCCGGAAATAGTGACCAGCACTGGGGAAGGGCTAGAGTGATGGACATCGTGAAGGGTACGGTCGTTCACAGTGATAGGGAGGTAGTTGGTTACGAAATGTTGACTTGGGAAGGCCAGAGAAAAGGGGTGGACCGGAGACTAGTATCCGAAAGGATTAAGGGTCATCAGGATGACCGAACGAGAGGCCAACGAAGGTAGGCAGTTGGGGTTGGATTAGTAAGCAGAGTATTGGAGACAGATTGTAGGGCGGTTGGCAGTAGAGAAACTTCGAGGACGAAGTTTAGTTTAAGTGGGGGAGAGTTGTAACACCCAAAATCAGAAAGACCAAGAAAGAAAAGAAAACCCTACGTCAAATGGGTCAACTCGTCGAGTCCAAGGATGAACTCGACGAGTCAGAGCGGGAACCAGGGGATCGGGTAAGTGACCAACTCGGCGAGTCGGCCTCATGGACTTGGCAAGTCCGATCTGAAGAGGGAAACCCTAAATCTGGGGCTTTGGGCACTATTTATGCATCTTATTCTCTCTATTAGGGTTCCTTTACAACCCCTCTCACCCAAAACAACAAACCCTAGCCACCATATCCCTTTTTGGAGCAAGATCTAACCTTGGAGAAGTTATTTGCAAGATTTGAAGAATAAGAAGAAGGAGAAGGAGTTGGGAGGTCCCAGGGAGAAGCTTGTTGGTCCAGGATTAGCTTCTCAACCTCATCATTTTCAGGTAATAAATCTCTCACCTTGGGTATTGTACTTCTAGATCTAGTTTGCCCCCAAATGGATGGTTTTGAGCTCAAAAACCATAAATTCATAATGATGAAGCAGTTATATCGGTTCATATTGTACATCTAGACATCCTTGAGTTCCAGGAGCTCAAGAGAGACATCTTTTGGGAAGCCATGACCTTGTTCTAGCCAAATAGCCTTCTTAATAGTTAAATTTTAGTGTTTTGGCTTCATTGCATCAAAGACACACGTAAAGTTAGCAACTTTACGTGTTCAGATAGTCTTAGAAAACCAGATCTATTGTTTAGAGCAAAGGAGAAGCTCTGTGACTCGAAATTATGGAAATGCACATATGGACTCGGCAAGTCTGCGAGACTTGAGTCGCGTAGTAACTCGGCGAGTCACATGGGTAGACTCGGCGAGTTGGATGAAGATAGGCAGGAACTCGACGAGTTGGAAGAACAACTCGGCGAGTCTGTTGAAGATTGCCTTGGACTCGGCGAGTCTGTTCTTGGACTCGGCGAGTCAATTCGCGAAACCCCCAAACCCTTCGAGTCAAGACTCGAATCAAGGAGTTGAGTGGAGACTCAGTGAGTTGGACAGGACTAGACTCGGAAATTAGTAGACTCGGCGAGTCATGGGCTGGCTCGGCGAGTCGAGAAGGAAACGGTTTTTGAGCTTATGAACTCGGCGAGTCAGTAGGCTGACTTGGCGAGTAGGGTCAACCTGGAAGGTTGACTTTGACCAGGACTTTGACTTTGACTAGAGTTGACTTAGTTTGACTGTTGAAGGGCAGTTTGGGACTAAGTGTTATATTTGGTATTAGTAGATCGGGGAGTCATTGGAGTAGCAATTCAGGAGTTGTTAAATACCAGTTAGAAGGGTATCAGCCATAACTCCAGCAGTTCAGGTGAGTTTCCTTCCAGTAGGAACGGGTCTACAGCGATAATACCGGCTCGTTTAGTTAGCAGTAGTTTCGGGCTTTAGTATGATGCAGTAGTTCAGTATGCTTGGTGTCTCTGTGATTCAAGCATGTTTATGTGTTATGTGTTCCGGACATCAGTCCGATGCAGTATGCAGTATATGTGTTTATGCTATGCTATGTTCCGTCAGTTCCGGCCTTCGGTCCGATGCAGGGAACAAGGTCCCAGTCAGTCCGGGCTTCGGCCCGATGCAGTTTCCGGACATCGGTCCGATGCAGTGGGCATGACCCCAGTCAGTCCTGGCTTCGGCCCGATGCAGTTTCCGGACTTCGGTCCGATGCAGGGGGCAAGGCCCCAGTCAGTCCGGGCTTCGGCCTGATGCAGTTTCCGGACTTTGGTCTGATGCAGGGGGCAAGGCCCCAGTCAGTCCGGGCTTCGGCCCGATGCAGTTTCCAGACTTTGGTCTGATGTAGGGGGCAAGGCCCCAGTTAGTCCGGGCTTCGGCCCGATGCAGTTTTCGGACTTCAGTCTGATGCATGGGGCAAGGCCCCAGTTAGTCTGGGCTTCGACCCAATGTAGTTTCCGGACTTTGGTCTGATGCAGTGGGCAAGGCCCAGTATGTGATTTATGTGTTATTGTGTGGTATGTGGTAGATTGGGGGAGCTCACTAAGCTTCGTGCTTACAGTTTTCAATTTTGGTTTCAGGTACTTAGTTTTCAAAAGAGGAGCTGGGGAAGACTGCAGTGCACACACCATAGCTAGTCAACCTGAGATGTTTACTCTGATAACATGAATATGTTTTGAACTAATACTCCATATTTACGTTAAGAATTATGTTATGGTTTGACAACCATGGTTTAAGTAATGTTATTTAAACGAAATTCTTAGACTGTATTTTTGGGATGTTACACAATAAATGGTCGAAAGCCAATTATATCGTTTCTACATGTTTTTGGTTGTCGATGTTTTATCAGGAACAACTGAGATCAACTCACTAACTTTCAACCGAAATCCGATGAAGCTATATTTCTCGGATACTCTGATAAATCAAAAGCTTACCAAGTTCTTAGTTGTCAAACTCATGTAATTACAGAAAGCTTTGATATCACTTTTGATGATAATTTTGTTAGGAACTCAGGACCTACTCAAGTTACAACACACATCATGGAGTCTAACGCTCCACCTCCTAGGTCTCCAAATCCTCAAGTTATCTATCAGGTTGATTTCGAAAGCTTGTTTGGACCAATAGAAACCACTCTTGATTCGGAATCTAGATCAAGACCATCCTTAGTTACCACTCCTGTTTCTCAAAATATATCTGGTTCGACCCCAACCTTTCCACCATTTAATTCTGAAATATTCACATCTCGGTTTGAGGGGGAGAATAACTTTGCCTCAGTGCCTCAAAGGCAAGAAATTAATCCAATCATCGAATCAAATGTCAATGGATTACAAGATGTAGTAGATCAATTTGCTGAAATACTAAACAATAATGAAGATGATGTCAACTTCTTTTCCTTTTCGAATGATGATGAAACTGACATATCCGAAACAAACTTGAGGACGCTGGAGTTATCATCCGAAACAATGCAATATTGGTAGCCAAAGGATTTACTCAAATAGAAGGTATTGACTACGACACGACTTTTCCTCCTGTTATCCGACTTGAAGCAATCCGAACCTTTCTAGATTACTTTCCTCACAAAGGCTTTAAAGTTTACCAAATGGACGTCAAAAGTGCCTTTCTCAACGGTGATCTCAATAGTGAAGTTTGTCTTCAACAACCTCTTGGGTTTATGAACCTTTCAAATCGATGTCGACGACATCATCTTTGGTTCAGTTGATCCAACGATGGTTGTTGACTTCGCTAAGTTGATGGTGTTGGATTAGATGTCTAAGCCCATAACTATTATTGGTATGTACATGACCCGAGAGTAGCATGGTCGATTTGGGTTGCATATCATCAGGATAATTTGTTAGGATGGACTTTTGAGAGAAGGTTATTTATGGTTTATTAATATATTATAAGTTATAATATATTAATATGAAATCATATGTTTTAATTAGTATCGATCAAGAATTAATTTGTAATTAATTTAGTGATCAAAAGAGACTAATTAAATCTATGGGGACTAATTATGATAATTAGTTATATTTATATATGTTGGGCTTATGACCCATGTTGGACCAAGTTTATGTATGGATACATAAAGAGTTGGGCCACATGAACCATGGATCATAAAACCTATGGGTATGGATTATGGGTTATACCCATGACCCTTGGAATCCTACATATAAATAGGTTACTCCATAGCCAAAATCACCTCTTCTTTTCTTAGAGAAATATGGAGGTGTTTTGGTGCATGGAATTCTCTCTCAAAAGCCACCTTTGTCCTAGGTGTGTTGTGATTCTATTTGAGGCATTTCATACTATTGGTGCTAAGCTCTTAAGGCCAAATACATCAAGACTTCAAGCCATATAAAAGGTATGTTTCCCTAACTAGTATATTATATGGTTTATGTCAAATGCATGCTAGTTATAGGTTAATGCCTTGGAAACCATTTGCATGTATAATTAGTGAAAACATAGATCCAATGTATTTAGGGTTGTATGTGCACCATAGGATGTTGTATTATACCAAAAACCAAAAGTGGTATCAGAGCCATGGGTTGTTTTCTACTATATTTGATGCAAATCTATTTTTTTTCAAGTTGATGAAAAAAAAAAAGAAAAAAACATGAAGTTTGTCAAATTTTATGATAATTACTTGATTTTATGAAAAACTAATTATTTGTAAAATTTGAGTCACTTTACTACAAGAGTTGAATTAGGTCAATTTATTAAAAGATAGAATGATATGATTATTTTATTTGTTTTAAAAGTTTGATCTAAGTGGTTTTAAGGAGTTACAAATTTTGTCATAAAATTTTGGAACTCAAAAGTTTTTTTTAACTTATGATCTTAAGAGTTTTGAAACTTCCATAAGTTATGGATGTGAAATGTCTCATTTATTAACTCTTTAGGTTATGAAGTCCAAGAGTCTTCAAAGGATAATTGTCAAAGTTTCAAGATTTGTATTAGTTTATATGATTATTTAAATTCTTGAAAATTGTTGATGTGAATTATCTTTACTTATGAGTTTAATCTAGATCATAGAAAAATTATTTGATTATTGTGTTAATTGGAATATTTGATCTTAATGGTTTTTACGAACTCCATAACTTGTCCTCAAGTTATGGAAAGTGAAGATTTTTTCTTTTTAAAGTGTCATTAAGTCTCATAGGTTATGAAAATAGAAGAGTCTCTATTTTTAATGTCATCATTAAATGATTTAATGTCTTCCATAACTTGTCCTCAAGTTATGGAACTTGAATTTTTTTTCATTAAACCTTAATTAAACTCATAAGTTATGAAAAAGCCAAGAGTTTTGAAAGGTTTCAAAACTTGTCCTCAAGTTTTGGAATTTGTAAAGTTACCCCCCATGTATACTTTAATTCCAAACTAGACCTTAGAATTTTAAAAGTTAAAATTCAACCCTTATACTTTATAATATTATAAGTTAATAATATTATATATATATATATATATATATATATATATATATATATATATATATATATATATATATATATATATATATATATATATGTATAAGAGTAAAGTCAGTCTTACCGTTAGTAGACCTCATTCACGAAGCCGGTCTATAAGGGGGTATAAGGTTACTGCCTATAAAATGGCAGTTTAATGGGTGTCCACTCTCACTCACCGCTTCCTTGACCGGTGGAGGGTCGTTAGCCGAACGGGTAGGACAAGGACTATAATTATCCCTTCATTAAAAGTATTAATGATAAATACTAAGTAATTAAACCTTTTATAAATACTCAATCTTAGTTACTTAGGAAAATGTGAATAAGGTGCTAATTCATGAAATTACACTTTGCGCTTTGTTTAAGTCGGTTAGTGGAGCGTGTGTGGTTAACCGGCACATTAACTCATATTTAACAAGGTAGGAAAAGGGTAACTTAATGTTTATCATAGTATCGATGGAGCGTGTGTGGTTAGTCGGCACATCGATTGAGGGGTAAACACTTAAGGGTGCCAAGTAATTTGCATGGTTACTTCACACCTTGTTTTGTGATCCTCGGCATCCCAATCACAAAACCTGAAGGGCACACTCGAGATTGAAACATGCCATTGAAAATTTCAATGAATCTCAAAAGATCTAGGAGTTTCAAATCCAATTAAAACCTAATAAATTATTTCGTTTTTCATGGTGGAAATTGGTGAATCGTCATTCACCTACCTTCAAATATTCTATAGCTTGGATTACGGCATCCCTCTTCCAAGTTATAAAATAGTTTGTTGGGTCCTAGCCTTAATATTTCATATTGGGTGTTATATTAAGGAATTTAAATCAACTATCTTGAATATCTCCCAAAAGATGTCTAGTTCAGACATCTATGATCTTCCCAAATATCTTGAAACTTCACCTCCTCCACCTCCTCCAATTATTCTCCCTAACCCACAAGTTCAAGGTCACTCAAGCCCTATTGGCAAGGCAAGTTCTAGGTGTTATCACATCTTGGAGATGAAGTCACATACTGACAAGCCGGGAGAGTTGGGTGTCAAAGTCTTAAGAAAGTTAGTGGTTCAATCACTTTCTAAGTCACATAGTGAGTTCCTTGGGACTCCTATGAAACAGACTATGACAAGACCCTTAATGATCTTATCTATTTGCTTGGTGCTGCTAAATCAGAAATGATTTAGTGTACTAGTAAAGCAAATTTGATTAGGAGATCAACTTCCCAAAACTTTATGGACATGGACAATAGTGACACAGGAAATCCAGAAAAGCATTCTCTTCCCAATGGAAAGGGATCGGCCATAGGCAACTCGGTTGACCAAATGGTAAAGAGAAAGGCTACGTCTGAGATAGTCCCATGTACTATTACCTAAAGGTCCATATGCTCCTATTGCTAAAAGGAAAGGGCATTGGTTGCGAAGCTGTCAATTTTACTTGAAAGATCATAAGGCTAGTAAAGTCAATAAGTTTGACTCTATTTCAGGTAAGGTCCACTATCTAACTCGGTTAAGTTTCTATTATGAGATTTATATTACAAGATGTGACTGGGTCACATGTTGATGTTTAAGAATCAAAGGAAAAGTGAAGGAAACTTAAAGAAAGAGTATGTTGAATCTGATCGCGAAGATGGATTTCTATCGCTTGATTGAATATTGGATTCTTGAGCTACTCTTAGGAGTTATGATAGATTGCTAGGAAACAAGTAATAACATTGTTTTCATTTCAAGTTACATTGTAAGGAAAAAGTTTTTTCCGCATTTTAAAATAAATAAAAGTTTGTTTTACTTTATTTTTATCTCCTTACAATGGCATTCATGAAAACTTGATGTTTGTATGTTTATAGCAATATTGGAAATATGAATTTGATTCGTTCATTTGTGGTAGTGTCTAAATTTACCAAATAAGGAAGGATTCTCGTCACCCAAGTTTCAATTGGACCCAAACATGGAATCATGCAAGTTGTATAGTATGATGAATGAGAACTTTCGAGCATTGGAAAAATTAAGACTAACTAGTTGTTCACATGGATGTGTGAGTCAAGAGAAGGACTAAGGGATCAAGTACACTTTCTTGTGTAGTTGTCAAAGTCCACCACAAAATATGGATAAGACTATTCATCAAGATTTACTAAGTTTTAGTAAATATGATTATACTTACAAGCTTAAGTAGAATTCTGAAACATTGGAAAATTTTCAATGTATGACAGAACGAATAAGAATCAAATTAGGCAGAAGGATAAAAGTTTCTCAAATTTGAAAAGATGGGAGAGTACTTTAGTATCATGTTTTAAGGTCATCTTAATGATTTTGAGACCTTATCACAATTCATCGTCTAATTACATTCTGATATTTAAGAAGAGGAGTTATGAATTGTTGAAGTGGTTAAATCAAGAAGATGATTCATACTTCATTCCAAAACAATTCACAGAGTTATACTCTAAGATTGTAACTTGAGTGACATGTCTTAAAGAAGGTTTAAAACACTTGTCAAATGTAAGAGTAAAAGTTTTCTACTCTTGTACATTTGAAATTGGTAAGTTGTGATGTTTTGGATAAAACAAAGACCAACTAAGGCTAATTGTGTTAAGTGTCTATCTTGATTAGAATCCACACTATCTCTTGAATATTTGGCAAGAAAGTCATATAGGTCAAGGAGATAGTGGGAGTCTAAAAGATCCTGAAAAAGTTTTCAAGAAGTAATCAAGAATAAAACATGTATTTCATCGCTAGCACACAAGTAGAGGTTTATAACCTATCGTGCCGACATTTCTGTGCCCATTCCAGTTAAGTTGGCTATACATTTGAGTTCTACATGTTCTCAATTGTTTGCATAACTACTTGGAAGCAATGGCAGGCCCTTGAGTTTCCAGGTGGCAAGAAGTTAAGATTGCACAAGTTCAATCCATATGAGTTTGGATTTGTCATTATCCTTGTCTTGTGACTATGGTTTTGAAAATTCACATGGATAAGAACACATACACCATTAAATCTAAGTGTCATAAGGTTTCTCTTCGATTCACGAAAATGATGGTAAGGAAACTCTTTCACTAAGTAGATTTTGAGTAGATAGCAATTGTGGGAATGACAAAAGGTCTAAACATTATGATTATGACATCCCTCTTCATAATTGTTTAGACACACATGTGAGCTATCTAAGAGTGGTTTATGATATTGATAAAGTCTTATCAAGGCAATCTAGTATCAGAAATCTGAACTTTGGTAAGAATGTCATTAAAGTATTGATTTCTAGAAGTTCAGTTGATTTCTGGGTACATGTCAAAGCTAGTGGGAGCATAAGTGTTATGCTAATAATCATCATGTTAGTGGGAGCATGATAATTATGATAAGTATTGCAAGTTAGCAATGTTAATTATAGAAAACAAAAGTTTCAATTCGTGAGGTTGCAGGGGTTGAAAATTTTGTTTTGTTATAATTAAGGAAGAGGAAATTATACTTCATCTCAAATCTAAAAGCTTAGATTGAGGTCTTAATCGTATTTAGTCAAGAATATATATGAATTTCATGTTGGGATGGCTCAACATAAGGAAATTCTATATATGGGTTCATTATTTGCGTTCTAAAATTTGATTATGATTACGACATCCCTTTTCATAATCTGAATTATGACAACTTGGCAAATAAAAATGGAAATATTATAGCAAAAGACTAGTTTAGTCTTTTTGTGAGACATCATGAATCGTGTCCCATATGCTTCGGATATAGGATCGATTACATGTGCTATATTCACTCTTTCTCAGTTTTTCCAAATGCCTGGGGCATGAAGAAGGGAAAAAGGACTAGAAATTGATATGACTAAAATGTGCATAATCATTACAAGAGGATCAATGCATATACGTTTAGAATCTAACAGATTTCAGTAAATGGCATGAATTTGGAATTCTTGCATTTGTAGTAAGATTTGGGACTGTGAAATGAGAATCATTGGAGTTATGTTCAATTGATCTATTTCAGAAAGTAAAGATCATAGACATACATAGTATGCATACTTGGTGTGTGGCATGACTAGTGTTTAGAAAAACATAGTGTACATGCTTGGAGCATGGGACAACTATTGTTTTAATTCAAGAATAAAGTTGATATCTGAAACAGTATACGATGAATAATGTGTAATCATATGGTGATAAATAAAAGGTGTTTTATTTATATTCATAAGTTCTGAGACCATATTGGATTCGATTATTATTGTGTTTCACATTGCAAGTTTTGACTTCCAGAATAACTAGGTCATTGTTCTAATTGACTAAATTATTCAAACCATCCACAATCGGTCATACGTTGGAAGTATATATGAATCAAGAATGTCATGGGTTGGGTTTGTAGAGGTCTAAGATGTTGGACAAGGTGGTGCTACAACACTCATGAGTGCTCATAAGTATCGAGTATTGGATTCAACCCGCGCTCATTGGAATCACTTCATGGATTTTATCACGAGTGATCATGAGACGATAATATCTTATATTCTTCAAACCTAGAGATATGAGTTGTTACTATGAGTTGGTTATACATTGATTGCATGAAAACGCATTGGTAACTCGATGTTATAAAACATGCCTTTGCGTATGATTCAACAAGTAGTAGAACAAGCCATATGAGTCAAAGTTTATCCATTCCTTTTACCTTCGGGATAAAAGCGATATCTGCGGGCCCCTCAATGATTTGATGATGACAAATGGAAGTGCTCGGCCGGGCCAGGACTGATTTGATTTGTTCAATTAGTCAGTCGTCATAAATCGGAAATCAGGAAACAACAAATGAACAGAGAGAATGATTATAATCCATGTCTCAGTCCATATGATATCTAGAATGGAGGAATATATGATCCCTTATCTAATGGACGCGTCATTGATTTGTTCAGAGTTCGACAACGGCTTTAAGAGCTACGATTGCTAGTCGGGTTATGAAGTCGTACTTGCAATAATAGTTTTAGACTTATCCAAGTGGGAGACTGTTGGATTAGATGTCTAAGCCCATAACTATTATTGGTATGTACATGACCCGAGAGTAGCATGGTCCATTTGGGTTGCATATCATCAGGATAATTTGTTAGGATGGACTTTTGAGAGAAGGTTATTTATGGTTTATTAATATATTATAAGTTATAATATATTAATATGAAATCATATGTTTTAATTAGTATCGATCAAGAATTAATTTGGAATTAATTTAGTGATCAAAAGAGACTAATTAAATCTATGGGGACTAATTATGATAATTAGTTATATTTATATGTGTTGGGCTTATGACCCATGTTGGACCAAGTTTATGTATGGATACATAAAGAGTTGGGCCACATGAACCATGGATCATAAAACCTATGGGTATGGATTATGGGTTATACCCATGACCCTTGGAATCCTACATATAAATAGGTTACGCCATAGCCAAAATCACCACTTCTTTTCTTAGAGGAATATGGAGGTGTTTTGGTGCATGGAATTCTCTCTCAAAAGCCACCTTTGTCCTAGGTGTGTTGTGATTCCATTTGAAGCATTTCATACTATTGGTGCTAAGCTCTTAAGGCCAAATACATCAAGACTTCAAGCCACATAAAAGGTATGTTTCCCTAACTAGTATATTATATGGTTTATGTCAAATGCATGCTAGTTATAGGTTTAATGCCTTGGAAACCATTTGCATGTATAATTAGTGAAAACATAGATCCATGGTATTTAGGGTTGTATGTGCACCATAGGATGTTGTATTATACCAAAACCCAACAGATGGTTAGTCAACTCCAAATGAGTATGAATCAAGAATTAAGTTTCTTCCTTGGACTGCAAGTTAAACAGACCAACAGAGGAATCTTTATACATCAAGAGAAATTACATTTCCGAGCTTCTAAAGAAATATTCAATGAACACATGTGCCTCTATAACGGTTCCAATGGGTTTCTGACACAAGATCTTATCGGACCCATCTAGTGTTGTTGTTGATCAAAAGAAGTATAGGGGAATGATTGGATCACTACTCTATCTCACTACAAGTCGTCCCGACATCATGTTCTCCACATATTTATGTGCTAGATTCCAGGTCAATCCGAAGATGTCTCATCTCTTGGCTGTAAAGCAAATCTTTAGATATCTCAAAGGAACAAAGAGCCTCAGAATTTGGTACCCTACCAATGAAAGTCTCCTATTGCAAGCTTATTCTGACTCAAACTGTGATAGATTTCATCAATAGAAAAAACACATCTCGTGGTTGTCAATTTTTGGGTGGAAGATTTGTAACACTCGGTACATATTTTTATTACAAGTTTTTGCATATTTACACTGGGAATCGACGAGTTGGAGGTCCAAATCATCGAGTAGGTGTGAATGATTGGACGCGGGTGGAAAAGTCTACTCGCTGAGTCGGAAGCCCGACTCGACAAGTAGACATGTTTGGATGAAACCCTAAATTGATGGTTTCACCCTATTTAAACAACTTATAGGGCCTCCACTCCAGCCTCCATCACCTTCAGACTCTTTTCACGAAACCTAATCGAATATTGAGTGTTCTTGAGCCTTTTATGCCATTTGTGTGTCTTTAAAGCTTGAGAAGAAGGAGGAGGCTTGGGAGATCAAGAGAAAGCAAGTAGATCCATAAGTTTTGGCACATTTCCTGCTCATTTGAGGTATAAAGATGATACCTTGACTATCCATTTCTTAGATCTCCATTTAGTGCTATTTTCTACCTTTTCTAGGTCTTAGTGAAGCCATATTCGACATTGTGAGCATCCATGGAGTTACACTTCATATCTTGAACCTTTAAGGGTTCCCATGGCATAAAGGTGCCAACTTCATTGCCATGGGAGTCCTATGCACAATGTAGACTTCATTTTAGGTCCTTATAAGCTATTTAACCCATGCATGCACATAAAGTTTGTAACTTTACGTGCTATATCGATCTTAGAAGGTCGGATCTATGTTCTAGATGCATTAAGCTCGACTGAAATCAAATAGGTAGACTTGGACTTTGGCGGACCCGGCGAGTCGCTCATAGGACTCGGCGAGTCTGGTCATGGTTCCCCAACCTTTACTATTTCTAATCGATCTGGTTGAGTCTAGAAGAGGACTCAACAAGATGGACGTGAATATGGACTTGAAGATCAAAGAACTCGACGAGTTCAAGGAAATGTCCCAACTCATATGAAGACGAACTCGACGAGTTCCAGGAAGAACTCGTCGAGTCAAGGACTAAACGCTTCAACTTGTATAAAGAAGGACTCGACGAGTTCATGGACGAGCTCGGCGAGTCAGAAGCAAAAACGTCCCGATTTTGTATGAAGGAGAAATCGACGAGTTCTTGAAAGACTTGACGAGTAGGAGCAAAGTTTCAGGATTTTGGTGGATTATGGAACTCGATGAGTTGGTGGTCCAACTCGGAGAGTTGAGTCAACCAGATGTTAACTTTGACCAAAATTTGACTTTGACTAGGGTGTTGACCTTGACGTTGGCTTTGACCTAGGTTGACCCTTGAAAGGGTTAAGAGTAAGGAAGGTTGTTATGTGTAGGAGTTTGAGAGGAGTTTATCTCAACATCGAGGACAATTCAGACACTTCACGACATTGAGGTGAGTTACCTTCCAGTTGAAGTGGGTCTACGGCCACAATGTCGGCCCACTAGTAGGTGTTATTTGATTAGATGATTGTCTTTGTGATAATTATCTATGTTTGCTACTGCTTGATATGTTTATGTGCTGGCATGATATGATGTTATGTGATAGTGGTAGTAGGGGGAATAGTCCCTGTGTCACAGTCGTAAGGACCTAAGTGCAGGTCGGGCACCCCAAGAATTGTCTGGCAGTATGTTTACGCTATTTTATTATACGGTAGTAGTAGTAGGGGTAGTCCCCGTATCCAGTTCAGATAAACCGGAGGGTAGGTCAAGCACCCCAGAATGGCTAGACATGGGTAGGTCAGGCACCCCAGAACTGCCTGGTAGTATGTTGTTGTATGGTATGATGTATTATGGGGGAACTCACTAAGCTTTGTTCTTATAGTTTCAGTTTTGTTTTCAGGTACCTCTTCTTCGAAAAGGAAGGAGCAGACACGGTAGCAGCGCATCGCACACACACAGGATTTCTGCATTATGAGATTCTTGGGATTGTACTCTGACATTGTTACTATTTTATGATATGGTTTTGAGACATGTGACTATGATTTTATGAAATGATATGATTCGATGAGGTTTTTTAGTGAACAATTTTATAAGTTACTTAGTTAAAAACAAAAATTTTGGTCTTGAAAATTGGGATGTTACAAGATTGATTAGCTGATCATCCAAGAAACAAAATGGTATCGCTCTTTCTACGGCCGAAGCGAAATACATTATTGCTTCAAGCTGCACCTATCAAGTTTAATGGATGAAATCTCATCTTTTGGACTATGATTATCGATTTCAACAAATTCAAATCTATTGTGACTCACAAAGTGCTATTGCGATCTCATACAATCCAATTCAGCACTCCATGACCAAACACATAGATCTTCGGTACCATTATATTAAAGATCGTGTTCTTAAAGGTAACACTGAGCTCATTTTTATTCCATCTAAAAATAAAATTGCTAATATAGTTACTAAGCCATTAGACGAAACCAAATTCAATGGTTTTCTAAACAAAATAGGAATCATGATTCATGTCCCTCAATTCGTCCAAGAATTTTTCACTCTTTGATGTAATCATCAGAATGTCAAATAATTTCGAACCAAATATTTCTCAACTCGGAATTGTTTCTTCTCGGAAAATAAAGGATTATTATATGTCTTTTTGTCTAACTTTTTCTTCTAATCCTACATTTTTTAGCACGCCACCTCATGAAAGTCATGTCTGAAGTAATCTAGTACAAAAATGTTACGCCTCAGAATATATCACATTCTGAGATCCTAACGATGAATAGACCTTGGAATTCCACTCCGAATTGGTAATGTGATCTCAAACTTATCTCATTCTGATATTTTCTCCTTCATCTCTCGGAAGTTCTCAAATCTAAACTTTTCAAAATTTGACCTCTGAGATCTTCATCCATTGAAATCTCTGATACTCATTTGGAGATTATGTCATCTCTGAACCTATATCAAGAATGAATGCAGCTTTGAAAAATTCTTCCAAAGTATCTAATGTCATTTCTATCTCAGAACATGATCACTTTGAGATTCCCTCATAAATAAACAATAAATGATTTATAAGATCATCATTTAAAGAATTAATTCTGAAACATTTTCTCTTGATAAATCAAAGGTAACTTCTTTATGATTATCCTCTTAATATCCAATAAACATGCTTTTGGCACGTATTCCAATAAAGTGTTGAGTGTTTTCGAATCGAATCATCGGTTACCCAAATTGAACAAACAAACGTCTCATCTTGTGGTTACCAACTATCACATACGAAGGTTTTTTAGACATGTGCATCAAATTTAATCTGTTTCCTTTTCGGTTGTCATCATTCTTAACCTTTGACCCGCCCCGGAAACATTCAAATATAAAAGGATTTTGAATCCTAACTATTCCCATTTTTCTCAATTTTAGGTATCAGCTTCTTAGAACCTTTCAACCATACTCGTCTTGTTCTTCAGACTTCATCAATGGTGTTAACAATTCCAAACATGCAAATAAGAAGAAATCATCAAATGGGTCTTCTTCGTCATCTTCAACTAAACTCAGCCTTAGGGACACCACCCAACTCTTTTCCCTCGATCCCATGGACTATGATGAGTTTGTTAGAATCATGATTAAGTTCATCTCCAGACATCCCATCTCAATTCCTCTCACTAAAATACCAAACCCTAACTTCCTTCTTAGGCTATTGAACAAAGCCTTTGAAAGAGTCAAGATCGAAGAGGTTGAAGTAAAAATCATAGATGATCGAATTGTACCAATTCATAAAGTAACTTTCCTTTGTGCTATTGTATTTGTAGAAAACCCTCAAGGTCTTCAAGTGAAGGAACCCACTTCGGATGAATTCCAATCGTTCCTAACTCAAATCTAGTACAATGGTGAATTCAAAGCCAAAGAGTTTTAGAAGTTAGCGGTTCCTAGCTTATGAACCATCTTGATGCACTTCATTCTCAAAGGATTCATGGTGGAACTAACACGATGAGCAAAGATTGGCTTTACGTGATCTACAATAACTTCACCGGCCGAAAATAAACTAGCTGTTGAGCACTATTCCTTCCGACTCTCTTATATAAAATACATTATCAAGACTTTGGTTTTATTTAACCCAATGCAACCTGCCCCAGTCTCATATGAGATTTCCTTGGAAGAGAATAGACTAGCTGTCTCGGAAGATCATAAGAAACACATCGCTCAAAATTGAAAGGCATCCCCTCTAAAACCAAAAGCCAAAAAGAGAACCAAAGTCGGTGAATCCTCTCAAAAGCATTCACAGATCGGATCTCGACCTAACTCTAGGTCACTGCCTACCCCACCTAACCAATCTTCCGAAATACCCTTTAGAGTTTCAAAAACACAATCTGCACACACATACACAGATTCTGCTTATAATTCACCCCCACCCTCCCAAAAGGGTGGTGCTAGTATTGAACAAAGTCCCTTGGATCCCTTTAGGACACACTCAGGTGTCAATTTGAGTGATCCCATTTCTTCTACACAAGCATAGTCACTGGCCCCTATCACTGATTCCATGCTTTTCGAGATGGGAGTAGTCCATCCTACCTTGAAATCCATAACCGGTTTGATACGTTGCTCAAGTAAAGGATGATTGGATATTTTAGACAAGGATTGATTTGATTTTATTGATAGTTCTCCCTCGAGGCATCCGGAGCTAACACAGGATCAATTTTAATACACTCTCATCTTGATGTGTCAACATGCACTCCAAAATCACACTCCCTTCACTTATCCCTCAAATGCGGAAACTAATGAAAAACTCCTTGTATGTATCATTGCCTTGAAGACCAAAACAAGTGAAGAAGTTCCCAATATAACCTTTGTGTTCGATGATCCTCCCTTGAAGATTTACTCTACCAAAGATGTCCATGTCTCCATATTAATCTTTGAGACACCCAAGCCAGATGATGAAGAAGATATCTCTAATAAAATCATGTTTGGAGATGATAATAAAACCATTTGGGCAATCACAGTTCCTTCTACTTTTAACATGCTACAAAAGCCTTCCTCATCCAAGGCTCACTTCGACTTTGGTCTATCATCATCCTCGAATGAAATGGAAGGAGAAGATAATCAAGGAGAAAACAACACCACCTCTCCTCGTCTTGAAACAACCATAGATGGTGATCAAGAAAATCTAACTCAAGGTGACCAACACAATGACGACAAGGGTCCTGAAGACGGATAATGATGAAGATGGTGATAAAAGGTCTGAAAGCTCCACCTCAGACACCGGATCCTCTGAAGAGAACATTATTGATCCGTTTTCACTCTTGGATCCGAGACAACATTGCCACTAAAAATTCTAAAGTCGAGAAGGTCACTTAAAAGGTCGCATCACTTGACTCAAAACTCGATTTGGTGATCAAATATCTTTCTGAGATCAAGGTTGCGGCCCCTTTGGAACATGATCATCCAAACCAACTAGATGAACTTATTTCTCTCCGCCTGAAGAGCACCTTAGAAGAAGTCGAGAAAAGATACAAAGACAACCTTGATCATCACATCTCCGCCACTTCTACCATACTCAAGATCCATGATAACATGATATCTGCCACCAACGAACTAATCAAGACAATTCATGTTCATCATGAAAATCAAATTCAAAGATTGAAGAAGGAAATTCTACATGCGGATGCCATGGATATGGTTATGCAAGAAGTTCTTATGAAAGTTGTCCAATCAGCTCAACAATTTGTGGATACTCCAAACCATATATTTGATGAAATTCTCATTATCCTAGATGAAACCTTCAACCATCTTAAAGCCCAAGATCTGACTACAAATGCCTATGATTTTCTTTCCAATAAAATCAACAAGACATTCCAATGGGTGTTCGATTGGTAGGATGATTTGAATTCAGACACTTTGCTTGCATCAGAGGCAATGCCTTCCCATGCTAGGGGGGGGGGGAAGATAGTTCTATGGAAGTCCATCTCTGAATATGAACTCCGATATGAAACTAATGAGGAAGAGATAATTGAAGTAGATGCATTCAATGAAGAAGACAAATTTGATGAAAATAATATTGTGAGTAATGCTATTCTTGGACTTTAAGCCATTAAGGAACAACCTACCATCATGAAAGAAGAAATGTTCCTCAGTCTTCTGGCCATCAACTCTAGCAAAAACATTTAAAAGGATTTGCGACATGACATATGCAAAAACAAAGTTGACTATTTATGCTTTCTGACCCACTCAGCGAATGCCTCCTCTTATCCAGACTCTGAGGATTGTTCCAATTGATGAAGGTTCTCCCACCAGAAAACCTGGTCATCTTCCTAAACAGACTTTGGTTCCTCCTCAATCTGAGCTAATCATCACTCAATCCAGCCATCAAATCATCTCCTCCATCTATACCCAAGAAGATCCAACTAATGAAAAAGGAAAATGTATCTCTTCCAAATCACAAAAACCAGTGAACTCATTGAAAAAGTCTGAGGAGTGGTCCAAAGAATAGACGTTACAAGCTCTTAAAAAATGCATTTGGATTCAACCATTGAGAGATAATCCCAATCTGATGATGGGCATTTCTCCTTTCGTCCAAGAAGGAATCTTACATGACATTAATTTTGTGCCCTTCATGAGTTTTTATCTTCCAACAAATGATTCAGATCAACTTGGCTTACCAATCTCTCCTCGTGGACGCTTCTATATCAAGTTCGCACCATTGCATCCATCTGATGATCCTCTAATCATCATCTGAACTGAGCTTCCTAAAGCTCAAATCTTACCCAACGTCCCTAATGAAGAATATGAACTTGGATTTTTCTATCTGAAGAAAAAGACAAAGCAAAAGGAATTTTTCTAAGTTATTGAAAAACATCTTGTTCCAGCCAAGATTATGTTGGATAAGGTTATAGGAATAGTGTCTAAGGCTGCAACTATATTAGGCTAGTATTTGACCGATTATGCATGGTCCTTTTGGGTTGCCTTCACCATAGCAACTTGACATGATTATTTATTATGAGAGAATAAATACTATTGATATATTATGAGAATAATATAATGAATAACAATATTGTTATTTGATTAATATAATTCATGAATTAATTAGTATTAATTTGGTGACTTAAAGAGATTAATTAAATAAGAGGATATAAACTGTTAATTGTTTGATAGTTACACTTTGGGCTGTAAATCCTTCTTGGATGGAGGTTGGACGAATTCTAGGGCTTGGGATAGCCTCAAATTCGTCCAAGGCTTATCTTTGGAAAGGATTTGGATTGCTTTAAGGAAAGATTATCCAACTAGGGTTTAAGGGTGAAACCCTAGGAGCCTTACAAGTATAAATAGACCCCTAGGGCAAGGGAAATCGGCACCTCTGCTAAAGCAAAGAAACCCTGGCCGATTTCTAATCCCTCTCCTCTCTCTCAAATCATCCTCTTTGCTATTTGGTGTTTGTAAGCCATTAGAGGAGTGACAATTGTGACTCTAGAGCTCCAAGACAACAAGATCAAACAAGAGATTCAAAGGTAAACTTCTAGATCTGATTTTGTATAGTTCTTATACCTAATTAGTCATTAGAAGTCTTGGATTCAAAGCATGTTTAATTAGAGAAACCTAGATCCAAGCATTAGGGTTTGCATGTGCACATAGGAATGTTCATATGGCCAAAACCCATCAGTGGTATCAGAGCCTAGATTGGTTTCTATTAAATTGTTTCTTGTTTGTTTGAATCTTACCTGCAAAATTTGAAATTTGTGTTTCTGAGTCATGGACTCGGCGAGTCCCATAGTGGACTCGGCGAGTTGGCCTGACTCGGTGAGTCCAGTTGGGCACTCGGCGAGTCCGAGCGTCAGGAAGGGCCATATTCGGGATTTTTTGATATTTATCTTATGGAAACTTGCCTTTATCATATTAGATCAACCCTAATCCGATTTTTTGATATATATGACTATAATCTTGATCTAATTAAATATATTTATCAATCAATAAAATATTTAATTTCCTTATGTGATAATTAATTAATTATTTTGATCAAATTGGTAAATTATTATGCAAGAAATCTTAAATAAATCAAATATGGATAATTATGGAATTAATTGTTAATTAAAGATTATTTTTTATTTGATCCTCCATGTTTTAAATGTTTACAACTTGTCCTCAAGTTTTGAAATTTATGTTTTGTGATTAAAAGTTCTAATTTAGACAATTTAAATTTCAAACCCTAGAATTTTACAAGTTTAAATTACAACCCTATACTAATATAATATTACAGGATTTATATATATATATATATATATATATATATATATATATATATATATGTATGTATGTATAACTAAAATGTTAGTCTTACCGTTAGTAGGCCTCATCCACGAAGCCGATCTATAAGGTAGGTATAAGGTTGCGGCCTATAAAATGGCGCTTAATGGGTGTACACTCACACCCACCGCTTGCTAGATCGGTGGAGGGTCATTAGCCGAACGGGTAGGATAGTGCAACCTCATCCTCTCATTAAAAGTATAATATGAAATACAAAGTAACTACATGTTTTTCAAAAATTTCCCAATCTTAGTTACTTTAGGAAAAGTGAATTGATGCAATCCCATGAAATTACACTTTGCACCTTGCTAAGAAGTTAGTGGAGCGTGTGTGGTTTACCGGCACACTAATTGGTTCTAAGCGAAGGTGGCAAAGGGTGATTCATTGTTTATCATAGTTCGATAAAGCGTGTGTGGTTTACCGGCACATCGAATGGGTGATCGTTACAATGAAGGCACCATGTGAATTTGCATGGTAATTCACACCCGCTTTGTGATCCTCGGTATCCCAGTCACAAACAAGAGGGGCATATCGAGATTTAAACATGCCATTGAAATGTTTCAATGAATCTCATCTAAACCTAGGAATTCTCAAATTCATTTAGAACTTAAAGTTAGGTTTTCATGGTGGAGAATTAGTGAATTGTCATTCACTTACCTTCAAATTGTTTACATGTTAAATTACGGCATCCCTTTTCTAATATGTAAATATTGTTGTTGGATCCTAGCCCTAATTTTTCTTATTGTGTGGTAATTAGGGATTCATATTCTAATCTAGCTTTTTCCTTTCTAATTGTAGATGTAGAACGCAAACAACGCTGCTGCTAGTTCATTCACATTAATGAGCCTTTGTCAAAAGGTCACCTTTGATGGAACGAACTTTAGCGAATGGATAAGATACATTCGCACTATTGCTTGCTATGAGGATAAGGAGTATGTCCTCGATGAGAAGCTCGAGAAAATCAACCCTGAAATCGCTACTCCGGCTGAAATGACTGCTTTTGAAACTCACGAGCGTGATGCAACGAAGGTTCATTGCATCATGATAGCCACTATGAACTCTGAATTCCAAAATTCCTATGAGGACATGTACCCGTACGAGATGCACCAAGACTTATTGGAGAGATACCACCAAAACACGAGACAAGACCATTATGATATTTTCACTAACATGATTTCCGCTAAGATGGGTCATGGAGAGTCTCTTACCGTGCACCTGCAAAAGATGCAAAGGTATGTCGACCGTCTTCGCAAGTTGAATGTTGACTTTGGGGAAGACTTGGCGATCGACATGGTGCTTCACTCTTTACCTCCAGGCTTCAATCAATTTAGGATGACCTACCACATGAATAAAGAGGAAGTCACCCTAAGCAAACTCCAAGGTTTCTTAAGGGTTGCTGAGAGCAACTTCAAGGACAAGTCTGTTGCACCAACTCCCAATCCACCCGTTGCTCCTGTTTTGGCTATTGGACAAGGAAAGGGAAAGAAGAGGAAGGCTTCTTCTAAGAACTATCGCAAGGTTAAAGCCCGAGATGGTGCCTCTTCTAGTGGGACCAAAGTTGATCTTGCTAAGCACTGCCCTAACCCAAAGGAGGTAGAGTGCCACCACTGCCACAAAATAGGACATTGGAAGAGAAGCTGCCCAGAGTACCTGCAAGCCATCAAGGAAGGAAAGATCTAGCCGTCTTTCGCAGGTATATACACAATTAAATCTAACGATTCATCTCATGCTATTTCTTGGGTTCTTGATACCGGTTGTGGTTACCACATTTGTTCTAATGTGCAGGGACTAAGAAGAAATAGGGATGTGGAGGCTGGAAGAATTAATCTAATCATGGGGAACAGAAGATCGTCGCCTGTGACCAAGATTGCAGTGTATTCTTTAGTGCTTAGGAATGGTTTAAGTTTAGATTTGAACAATTGTTGCTATTCGCCAGAAATGGCTAGAAACATCATTTCATTTCGTGCTTTGTTTAGACAAGGTTTTAGATTTTCTTTTAATAATGAGAATGGTTCTATTTTGGCTTATCTAAATGGTGTCATTTATTTTGAAGCAATACCGTGTAATGGAATTTATGAAACTGTTATGATTGTTGATAACTTAGGAAATGATGTTTTGAACATAGATTCTTCCAATAGTATGGATAGAGCATCCTTGTGGCATTGTCGTCTTGGACATGTCAACAAGAAACGCATAGCCCAACTCCAAAAGGATGGAGTGTTGGAGTCATTCGACCTTAGGGAAGATGACACATGCGAATCTTGTTTACTTGGAAAGATGACCAAGTCACCCTTCACAAGTACGTGTGAAAGGGGCGATGGTCTATTGGACCTAATACATACCGACGTATGTGGACCGTTTAGATCAACCACGAAGGATGGGAACCGCTTCTACGTGACTTTTACAGATGACTATAGTAGATATGGGTATATATATTTAATAAAGCAAAAGTCAGAAACTTTTGAAAAGTTCAAAGAGTTCAAGAATGAAGTGGAGAATCAATTGGGTAGGAAAATCAAGATGCTTCGATCCGATCGAGGAGGAGAGTACCTAAGTCTTGAATTCCACGTTTATCTCAAGGAGTGTGGAATAGTTTCACAATTGACGCCACCTAGGACACCATAATTGAATGGTGTGGCAGAAAGGCGTAATCGAACCTTGTTGGACATGGTTCGCTCTATGATGAGTCGTGCTTCACTACCAATCTCTTTGTGGGGGTATGCCTTAGAGACTGTCGCCCATATCCTTAACCGAGTCCCTACTAAGAAGGTTGCCAAAACACCTCACGAGATGTGGACAGGGAAAGCTCCCTCATTAGCACATATCAAGGTTTGGGGTTGCGAGGCTTTCGTAAGACGAGATACTCACAACAAGCTCGAACCTCGTAGTGAGCGATGTATTTTCATCGGCTACCCGCAGAAATCCTTTGGATATCTCTTCTATAGACCCAAGGACAATGTTGTCTTTGTTGCGAGGAGAGGAGTTTTCCGAGAGAGAGAACTCATAGGCCAACGAGACAGTGGGAGGCAAATCGAACTTGAAGAGATTCAAGAGTCGATAGATGAAGGAACCTCTACCACTGGCACTCAACCCGAGGAGGAAACTCCGGTTGAACCAATTGACGAGTCCTTACCTCTTAGACGTTCTGAAATAGTTAGATTTCAACCCCAGTTTTATGGTTATCATATCACTACCGAAGGGGACACGTATATTAGTGATGGTACACTAATAAACCTTGATGAACCTAATAGCTATAAGGAAGCCATGGCAAGCCCGGAGCCTGCAAAATGGAAAGAGGCAATGCATAGCGAGATCCAATCCATGTATGATAACCAAGTTTGGAATTTGGTTGATAATGTACCCGGACGTAAGACCGTTGGGGGCAAATGGATCTTCAAGAAGAAGACCGATGTGGATGGAAACGTACACACATATAAAGCGCAATTGGTCGCGAAGGGCTTTACTCAAACTCCCGAAGTTGACTATGACGAGACCTTCTCACCAGTTGCGAAGATAAAATCTATTAGAGTGATGCTAGCGATTGCCGCATTTCATGATTATGAGATTTGGCAAATGGATGTCAAGACCGCTTTCCTTAACGGAAAGTTGGCTGAGGATGTTTACATGGCTCAGCCAGAGGGGTTTGTGGATCCGAAACATCCGAATAGAGTGTGTAAGCTTGAGAAGTCTATTTAGGGACTTAAGCAAGCATCTCGCAGATGGAATCTTTGTTTTGATGAGAAAGTCAAAGAGTTTGGATTTGTACGAAGCGAAGATGAATCGTGTGTATATGTTAAAGCCAGGGGGAGCATAGTTAGCTTTCTTGTTTTGTATGTCAATGACATACTACTCATAGGAAACAACATCCCGACTCTGCAGGAGGTTAAGTCCTGGCTCGGGAAGTGCTTCGCTATGAAGGACCTCGGAGAGGCTTCCTATATTTTGGGAATAAGGATAGTAAGAGAAAGAAGTAAGAGACTAATAGGACTTAGTTAGAACACTTACATAGAGAAGGTACTAAAACATTTTAGTATGAAAAACTCGAAGAAGGGAGAATTACCGATACAAAGTAATGCCAAGTTGAGTAAGACTCAAAGTCCGAGTACCGAAGCTGAAATAGCAAAAATGAGCCGAGTACCATACACTTCCGCATTTGACTCAATCATGTATGCTATGAGTTGTACTCGCCGTGATGTAGCCTTTGCTTTGAGCATGGTTAGCAGATATCAAGGGAATCTTGGCAGAGCTCATTGGGTTGCAGTTAAGAATATCCTTAAGTACCTTCGGAGGACGAAGGAATGGTTCTTAGTCCTCGGAGGGAGTGATGACTTGAAGGTGCCAGGGTATAGTGACGCCAGCTTTCAGACCGACAGGGACAACTACCGTTCGCAGTCGGGCTGGGTCTTTACCCTGAATGGAGGAGCAGTGACTTGGAAAAGTTCCAAGCAGGAAATCGTAGCTGATTCAACGTGCGAATCAGAGTACATTGCAGCGAGCGAAGCGTCGAAGGAGGCAATATGGTTAAAGAACTTCATCGGTGATCTTGGAGTTGTACCTGCCATAAAGGAGCCCATGGAGATTTTCTGTGATAATGAAGGAGCGGTTGGCTTGACCAAGGAACCAAGGGATCATGGTAGATCTCAGCATATCGACAGAAAATATAAATTTATTAGACATCGTGTAGAAGAAGGACAACTCGTAGTGAAAAGGATATCATCGGAAGATAACCCAGTAGATCCGCTTACGAAGGGACTGAGTAGGGTTAAGCACTTGCAGCATGCTAGGAGTATTGGGCTGAAGGATGATATTAGCATAGATTAGATAGTAGTAGAAACGTGTAATAGATAAATGTAATTAACATTTGATGATTAAATAAAAGGAGTATTATTTATGAGTAATGTTATTGTCTTATGTTAATTGTTTAACTATTGTTTCATTTTGCATGTTTTGACTTCCAGAATAATTGAATTTATTAAGAATAATGGAATTATTCAAATTGTCCACAATCGTTCATATGTTGGAAGTAGATATGAATGAAGATTGTCGTGAATTGGTGCGTAGATTGTCTAAATGGTATTAGACATAGCAAAGAATTGCTTATGAACTAGTTTTGAGCATTGGAACAAACCCGCTCTCGCTGGAATCACCTTATGGAATATGACATATAAAAGGGTGATCGCAAGACGATAATATCATATAGTTTTAAAACCTAGATATATGGTTTGTTATTTGTTAATTGATTGTACATTGATAATGCGAAAACGCATTGGTAACTCGATGTTATAAAACGCATTGTTGTGTATAGTTGATTAATGAATAAGTAAATGCATATAAGTCAAAGTTTATCTGTAACTTTTATCCTAAGAGGTTAAAAGCGATATCTCGGCCGCTCGATGATTTGATTTGACTTATGTGTCGGGCCCGATCAGAACTGAATTGATGTGTTCGATTAAGTTCTATGTCGAATAATCGGAGATTGAGAAACCAAAATGCTAGACTAAACATTCCTTAGAATTGTCTGCATGATATCTAACAGACGACTGTACGATCCCTTATCTAAAGGACAAGATTGATTAGATCAGAGTTTGACAACGTCTTTGAGAGCTACGATTGCGAATCGAATTGTACTTGTGCATATAGTTACTAGACTTATCCAAGTGGGAGACTGTTGGAATAGTGTCTAAGGCTGCAACTATATTAGGCAAGTATTTGACCGATTATGCATGGTCCTTTAGGGTTGCCTTCACCATAGCAACTTGACAGGATGATTTATTATGGGAGAATAAATATTATTGATATATTATGAGAATAATACAATGAATAATAATATTGTTATTTGATTAATATAAGTCATGAATTAATTAGTATTAATTTGGTGACTTAAAGAGATTAATTAAATAAGAGGATATAAACTGTCAATTGTTTGATAGTTAAACTTTGGGCTGTAAATCCTTCTTGGATAGAGGTTGGATGAATTCTAGGGCTTGGGATAGCCTCAAATTCGTCCAAGGCTTATCTTTGGAAAGGATTTGGATTGCTTTAAGGAAAGATTATCCAAGTAGGGTTTAAGGGTGAAACTCTAGGAGCCTTACAAGTATAAATAGACCCCTAGGGCAAGGGAAATCGGCACCTCTGCTAAAGCAAAGAAACCCTGGCCGATTTCTAATCCCTCTCCTCTCTCTCAAATCATCCTCCTTGCTAGTTGGTGTTTGTAAGCCATTAGAGGAGTGACAATTGTGACTCTAGAGCTCCAAGACAACAAGATCAAACAAGAGATTCAAAGGTAAACTTCTAGATCTGATTTTGTATACTTCTTATACCTAATTAGTCATTAGAAGTCTTGGATTAAAAGCATGTTTAATTAGAGAAACCTAGATCCAAGCATTAGGGTTTGCATGTGCACATAGGAATGTTCGTATGGCCAAAACCCATCAAAGGTGTCTAAGTCCATAACTATATTTAGTATGTACTTGACCCGACTTGGCATGGTCCATTTGGGTTGCATTGGCATCTCAACTGTTGGATAGAGAAAATAAGAAAAGGACACTTATGATTTGTTAATATATTACAAGTTCTAATATATCAATATGAAATCATATTATTTAATTAGTATTGATCAAAAATTAATTTGGAATTAATTTTGTGATAAAAAAGAGCCTAATTAAATATATGGGGATTGATTTGTAAATCATTCATTCTTATATAGTGGGCTTATGGTTCATGATTCACTAGATTGGGCTAGGACCTATTGGGTACTCCATGGATGCTCCATGGAGGTTATTGTTGGATTAGTATCTAAGCCCATAACCATATTTGGTAAGTACTTGACCCGGTTGTGCATGGTCCTTTTGGGTTGCCTTCACCAAAGCAATTTGACTGGAGAAATAACATAGAAAGAGGTTATTGTGATTTATTAATATATGATAAGAATAATATATTAAAGGAGATATCGTATTTGTTTAATTAATATTGGTCAATAATTAATTAAGAATTAATTTTGTGATCAAATGTAATTAATTAAACTAGAGGGGCTAGATTGTAATTGTGTGATAGTTGCAAATTAGGGCAATGGATGCCCTATGGAAAGGGTGGACGAATTCAAGGTGATAGAGCCTTAGAATTCGTCCATGATAAGGATTCAAGGCTTATCTTATGGGTTGCTTGGTGGGCAAGCATCCAAATGAGGATAAGGACTGAAACCCTAATCTCTACCCTATATAAAGACCCCTTAGGCCTTAGGAAATCGGCCACTTGATCCCAAGAAAACCTAGAGCCGGTTTTTCCCTCTCCCCCCCCCCCTCCCTCTCTCTCTTGCCTCTCCAATTTCTTGTGGTGTTTGTTAGCCATTATAGGTACTACACTTGTGTTACTTGCTTTCAAGACTAAGAGATTGAATATTTTTGTTGTTATTACAATATAACAACTAGAGGTATGTAATCCCTCCTACTACATAGATTTCTAAATACCTAGGTGTATGATAGGGTTCTTCTTGTGTTCGTAAAGTTGTGTATCTAATAGAGAAAACATAGATCGAAATCTAGGGTTGCATGCACACATAGGATTGTTGGTATAAAACCCATCAGTGGTATCAGAGCTTATGGTTAAATTGTTTTCAATTAGAATTATACAATTGTATGACTTTGACACTTTAGGGTTTATGGCCAATAAACCCTAGGAGGCAAGATTTCGAAATTAGGGTTCTTGAAACCCTGTTTTCGAAAATTGATAGGGTTTTAAAACCCTTTCCTTAGTGCCCAAGATTTCGAAATCTAGGGTTTTCAAACCCTATGATTTTCGAAATATGCCTCCTCCCCAAGATAAGATCCTAAATTTTAGGGATTTGGATAATCCCATATCTTGTAATTTTCTTTTAATGGTTAAATATGGTAATTAAAGATTTTGAATTATCCCATCCCTTGATTTTCGAAATCAAGAGGGATTTAAGGGATCAGGATAAAACTAATTGTTTAATTTATGATAATCCTTTATGATTTAGTAATTCAAATTAATTGTTTGATTTAGATAATTATTAAATCAAGAGTTTTGATATTTAAAATTTTAATTTAAAAGTTATAAATTTCGAAAATTTTAAATTGAATTTAAAACCCTAGTATTTTAAAATGTTTAAAATACACCCTATACTATTTTATTATTATAAGATTAATATATATATATATATATATATATATATATATATATATATATATATATATATATATATATATATATATATATATATATATATATATATAACTAAAATGCTAGTCTTACCGTTAGGGGGGTATAAGGTTATGGCCTATAAAATAGTCATTTAATGGGTATCCACTCTTACCCACCGCTTCCTTGATTGGTGGAGGGTCGTTAGCCAAACGGGTAGGATAGGGCAATCCTCTCTTCATTAATAAGTATAATGAATCTATATAAAGTAACTAAACGTTTTTTACAAAAATTCTGAATCCTAATTACTTTAGGCAAAAGTAAATTGATGCAATCCCATGAAATTACACTTTGCACCCTTGCTAAGAAGTTAGTAGAGCATGTGTGGTTAACCGCCACATTAATTGGTTCTAAGCAAAGGTTGCAAAGGGTGACTCATTGTTTGTCATAGTTCGATGGAGCATGTGTGGTTAACCGGCACATCGAATAGCTGACTGTAACAATGAGGGAACCATGTACATTTTCATGGTTATTCACACCCGCTTTGTGATCCTCGGCATCCTAGTCACAAATGAGAGGGGCATATCGTGATGTAAACATGCCATTGAAAAGTTCAATGAATCTCAAAAGGAATCTAGGAATTCTCAATACATTTAAAACCCAAGCCTTTTATGTTTTTCATGGTGAAGAATTACTGAATCGTCATTCACTTACCTCCAAATTATTTGCATGTTGGATTACGGCATCCCTTTTCTAATGTGTAAATAATGTTGTTGGATCCTAGCCCTAATTTCTCATTTTGGGTGTTTAATTAGGGATTCATTTCTAATCAAACTTTGTTCCTTTCTATTTGTAGATGTCTAACGCAAACGCCAACAACGCTGTTGCTAGTTCATTCTCGCTAATGAGCCTATGTCAAAAGGTGACATTTCACAGATCAAATTTCAACGACTTGATAAGATACATTCTCATGATTGCTCGCTACGAGGACAAAGAATATGTCCTCGACGAGAAGCTTGAAAATATCAATTCGGAAATCGCTACTCCCGAAGAAATGGTCGTCTTTGAGACCCATGAACGTGATGCAACGAAAGTTCATTGCATTATGCTAGCCACAATGAATCTTGAACTCCAAAAGTCCTATGAGGACATGTATCCATACAGAATGCACCAAGATTTGCTGGAGAGGTACCACCAAAGCGCAAGGCAAGAGCGCTATGAGATCATCCCCAACATGATCACCGCTAAGATGGGAAGTGGAGAATCCTAACCTCGCATTTGCAAAAGATGCAGAGGTATGTTGATCGTCTTCGCAAGTTAAATGTTAACTTTGGAAAGATTTGGAAATCGACATCATTCTTCACTCCTTGCCCTCGTGCTACAACCAATTTAGGATGACCTACCACATGAACAAAGAAGAGGTCACCTTAAGGACACTCCAAGGGCTCCTAAGGACTGCTGAGAGCAACCTCAAGGACAAGTCTGTTGCATTAACTCCCACTCCACCCGATGCTCCTGTTTTGGCCATTGGGCAAGGGAAAGGAAAGAAGAGGAAGGCTCCTTCAAAGAGTCACCACAAGGGAAAGCCCCAAGATGGTACAAAATAGGGCATTGGAAGAGAAGTTGTCCGGAATATCTACAAGCCATCAAGGATGGGAAGATCAAGCCGTCCTTCGTAGGTATTTACACAATTAAATCTAATGATTCATCACATGCTATTTCTTGGGTTCTTGATACAGGATGTGGTTTTCACACATGTTCTGATTTGCAGGGAATAAGAAGAGATAGGGATGTGGAGCGTGGAAGAATAAATCTAATCATGGGGAACAGAAGATCTTCGCCTGTCATCAAGATTGGAGTATATTCTCTAGCGCTTAGTAATGGATTAGGTTTAGATTTAAATAATTGTTGCTATTCGCCAGATATGGAAAGAAACATCATTTCATTTCATGGTTTGTTTAGACAAGGATTTAGATATTCGTTTGATAATGAGAAAGGTTCGATTTATGCTTATCTAAATGATGTTTTGTATTTTGAAGCATTGCCTTGTAATGGAATTTGTGAAACTGTTATGGATGTAGATAACCTAGGAAATGATGTATTGTGTGTGGATTCTTCCAATAGTATGGATAAAGCATGCTTGTGGCATTTTCGTATTGGACATGTTAACAAGAAACGTATAGCTCAACTCTAAAAGGATGGAGTGTTGGAGTCGTTCGACCTTAGGGACGATGACGTGTGCGAGTCTTGTTTACTTGGAAAGATGACCAAGTCACCCTTCACTGGCACTTGTGAGAGGGGTGAGGGTTTATTGGATCTCATACACACCGATGTGTGTGGCCCTTTAGATCCACCACAAGGGTTGCGAACCGCTTCTATGTGACTTTCACCGATGATTATAGTAGATATGGGTATATTTACTTAATCAAGCACAAGTCAGAAACCTTTGAAAAGTTCAAAGAGTTTAAATAAGAAGCGGTGAATCAATTGGTCAGGTAAATCAAGATGCTTCAATCCGATCGAGGAGGAGCATACCTAAGTCTTGAATTTCACGACTATCTCAAGGAATGCGGAATAGTTTCGCAATTGATGCAACCTAGGACACAACAATTGAATGGTGTTGCTGAGAGGCGTAGTCGAACCCAGTTGGACATGGTTTGTTCCATGATGAGTCGTGCTTCACTACCTATCTCATTCTGCGGGTATGCCTTAGAGACTGTCACCGATATCCTCAACTTAGTCCCTACAAAGAAGGTTACCAAAACACCTCACGAGACGTGGATAGGGAAAGCTCCCTCGTTGGCATATATCAAGGTTTGGGGTTGTGAGGCTTTTGTAAGATGAGAGACTCACGACAAGATTTAACCTCGTAGTGAGCGATGTATTTTCATCGGCTACCCACAGAAATCCTTTGGACATCTCTTCTATAGACCGAGTGACAATGTTGTCTTCGTTGCGAGGAGAGGGGTTTTCCGAGAGTGAGAACTCATAAGCCAAGGGGACAGTGGGAGGCAAATCGATCTTGAAGAGATTCAAGAGTCGAGTGATGAAGGAACGTCTAACGATGGCACTCAACCCGAGGAGGAAACTCCGGTTGAACCGATTTATGAATCCTTACCTCTTAGATGTTCCGAAAGAGTTAGAGTTCAACCCCAGTTGTATGGTTTTCATAATACTACCGAAGGGGACACGTATATTAGTGATAGTACACTGGTAAATCTAGATGAACCTAACACCTATAAGGAAGCCATGGCAGGCCCGGATTTTGCGAAATGGAAAGAGGTGATGGACAGCAAGATGCAGTCCATATATGACAACCAAGTTCGGAATTTAGTTGACCATGTGCCCGAACGTAAGACGGTTGGGAGCAAGTGGATCTTCAAGAAGAAGACAGACATGGATGGGAATGTGCACACGTATAAGGCGCGATTGGTTGCGAAGGGCTGTACTCAAACTCCCGGAGTTGACTATGATGAGACCTTCTCACCAGTTGCTAAAATAAAGTCTAGTAGGGTGATGCTAGCCATTGCTGCATTTCATGATTATGAAATATGGAAAATGGATGGCAAAACTGATTTCCTTAATGGGATGTTGGCTGAGGATGTTTACATGGCTCGGTCAGAGGGTTTTGTCGATATGAAGCATCCCAATAGAGTGTGCAAGCTTGAGAAGTCCATTTATGGACTTAAGCAAGCATCTCATAGATGGAATCTTTGCTTTGATGAGAAAGTCAAAGAGTTTGGATTTACACGAAGCGAAGATGAATCATGTGTGTATGTCAAGGCCAGTGGGAGTATAGTTAGCTTCCTCGTTTTGTATGTCGATGACATACTACTCATAGGAAACAACATCCCAACTCTACATGAAGTTAAGTCCTGGCTCGGGAAGTGCTTCGCTATGAAGGACCTCGGTGAGGCTTCCTATATTTTGGGAATAAGGATAGTGAGAGACCGAAGTAAGAGACTAATAGGACTTAGTCAGAATACTTACTTGGAAAAGGTGCTAAAACGTTTAAGTATGGAAAAACTTGAAGAAAGGAGAATTACCGATACAGAGTAATGCCAAGTTGAGTAAGACTCAAAGTCCGAGTACCGAAGACACGATAGCAGAGATGAGCCGAGTACCTTAAGCTTCCGCAGTTGGCTAAATCATGTATACTATGACTTGTACTCACCCTGATGTGGCCTTCGCTTTGAGCATGATCAGTAGATATCAAGGGAACCCTGGCAGAGCTCATTGGATCGCAGCCAAGAACATCCTTAAGTACCTTCGGAGGACCAATGAGTGGTTTCTAGTCCTCGGAGGGAGTGATGACTTAAAGGTGTGAGGGTATAGCGACGCCAGCTTCCAGACCGACAGGGACAACTACTGTTCACAGTCGGGCTAGGTCTTAACCCTTAATGGAGGAGCAGTGACTTGGAAAAGTTCCAAGCAAGAAATCGTAGCTAATTCAACATGTGAATCAGAGTACATTGCAGCGAGCAAAGCATCAAAGGAGGAAATATGGTTGAAGAACTTCATTGGAGACCTTGGAGTTGTACCTACCATAAAGGAGCCTATGGAAATTTTATGTGATAATGAAGGAGCGGTTTCCTTGACCAAGGAACCGAGGGATCATGGTAGATCTCGACATATCGACAGAAAATATCACTTTATTAGACATCGGGTAGAAGAAGGACTCCTCGTAGTTAAGAGGATATCGTCAGAGGATAACCGAACAGATCCGCTTACGAAGGGACTGAGTAGGATTAAGCACTTGCAGCACGCTAGGAGCATTAGGCTGAAGGACGATGTTAGTTTGGATTAGATAGCTTAGAAACGTATAATAGATAAATGTAATTGACATTTGATGATTAAATAAATGAGTATTATTTATTAGTACATTCACTATCTTATGTTGATTGTTTAACTATTATTTTGATTTGCATGTTTTGACTTCCTGAATAATTGAGTTAATTAAGAATAATTGAGCTAATTTAGACTGTCATGAATTGGTGTGTAGATTGTTTGAAAGGTATTAGACATAACAAAGGTTGGTTACAACGTTCACGAGTGCTTATGAATGAGTTTTGATCATTGGAATAAATTCGTGCTTGCTGGAATCACTTCATGAAATTTACCATGAGTGATCACAAGACGATAATATCATATGGTCTTAAAACCAAGATATATGGTTTATTGTTCGCTAATTGATTGTACATTGATAATGTGAAACCGCATCAGTAAATTGATGTCATAAAACGCATTGTTGTGTATAATTTGATTAGTGAGTAGTAAATGCATATAAGTCGAAGTTTATCAGTTTCTTTTATCCTAAGAAGGTAAAAGCGATATTAGGGCCCCTCGATGATTTGATTTGACTTATGTGTCGGGCCCGGTCAGGTTTGAATTCATGTGTTCAGTTAAGTTCTATGTCAGATGAATCTTAGATCGAAAAACAAACTGCTTGACAATAAGTATGACTATGTTCCATGAGATCGTCCGTACGATATCTAAAACAAAGGATTGTACGATCCCTTATCTAAAGGACAGGTTGTTGATAAGATCAGAGTTCGACGGCGTCTTT